>NC_142401.1:9399741-9728741 GCF_059441095.1 Idiotropiscis lumnitzeri
AGCGTCTTTGACATCCTCAGGGATAAGCTGGAGATTGTGCTTAAAGGTCAGTATGTGGCCCTTCTTTGGTTAGAGCAGAAAGTGGCAAACTACGGGGTTGCGCCAAGGTCTTCCAGGTGTGAGATTTAAAGGTGTGAAGGATGCAATGTTAAAAAGCTCAAGAGGGAGGCTTTAGTCAAATCCAGGCTTTTTTTACGGTGTGTGGGGAAGAGTTGGTGCACGCTAGAAACACAAAATAACATAATTATGGGTCAAAAATGGACCGATCTACTAATTCTGACAATTCGTCTTGCATTTTTTGGGGGTGTTTTCTGCAAAGACAACTCAGAAAGTGGAAAAAGAAAGAAAAGTGGATCGGTCCATTTTTGACCCAAAATTGTGTTGTTTTTTTCGTTTAGTTTTTTGACCCAACTGTTTTTAGAGTATGGGCTAAAATTATATTAAGTTAAAATTATAATACGATTGTGATAATAGTCTGAATCACATATTCTTTCTAAATGACATTTTTTTTTAAATAATATTGCAGACTGAAAGGGTCTTTTATACCATTTTTGAAAATCATAAAAAAATGTCAAAAACAATATAATTGAATCACTGCTCTGTATTAAATTAAAAGAATCTAAAGAAAAAAATGCATCATTCTTTTTAAAACTATCCCCCAGAAACAAATCATTTCAAATCACTGCTCTGTATTAAATGTTTGTAGTTAAAAAAAACAAAAAAAACATTTGGATTTTTTTTTCTTCGCATTAATTTAGCAAATTAATCGCCGCTCTGACTTCACGACAAGGCTTGCCAATGGTGATCATTACTTACCACTAACACAAAGTCTGCGTGTTGTCACCTGCCTTTCAGGTGCTTTGGAGACGGACAGCGAAGAAGACAGAGATGCCATCAAGAAAGCCAAAATCCTTTACAGCTCCTGCTTGAATGAAAGTAAGCACATCGAAAGGTCGACCCGATGAAATAAAAAATGATTTTATTGCAGGAAGTACACAATTGCGGCTTCTAAGGTCAAAAACCTCAATACTAGTTCCTTTAATAAAATAATCCTTATTAGGATGAGTGAACCTTGAAAGAGCTCTGAGATTCGGTTCAGGTCTTGCATTGGACCTGTGCACATGTCCCTAATGATGTGACCGCTTGACTTATTTAGGCCTCATCGAGCAACGCGACTCTCAGCCCCTCCTGAGGCTCATCGACATGATCGGCGACTGGCCGGTGGCTTCTGATGACTGGAACGCCACATCTGGTAAAACAAACCATGCACCGTTCGCAATAAATCACTTGAGTATAATTTTGTGTTTGCTAATTAATTTGTTACAAAGGAATCAAGTTGCTATTAAAATGAGAAAATAGTTAGGACTAAATTGGTGCTCTGTATTAAATATAAAAATATGTTTTTGAGTTATTTAAAAAATAAAAAAATCTAATCGAATTGCTTATCTGAATTAAAGGGAAAAAATCCCTTTTTTACTCCTTATAAAATGAAAAGATATTGCAGATTGAATGACATTTATATATGAATTATACACATTCAAAATTGGAAAAAAAAGGCTATATTGAATGACTGGACTGTTCTCTATTAAATTTAAAATTCAAGAATTTTCTAACGAAGAAAATAAAGTCCAATAATAATCAAAATATTTTCATACTTTTTTTTTTTGTCTTTTTTTATTCAACTGATACCGATTAAATTACTAAATCAATCCATCCGTTTTATACACCTCTTTGTCTCGTTTGTGTTTTGGAGAGATTCGAATTCTGAACCTTAAACTGTGAGGCCGATGTGCTAATCAAAAGTCCACCATGCTGCCTTAAACTGCAAAATGTCCTTTTTAATGCCCCGATGCTGGCACGGGCATTTAATCTATGAGCTAATCCCTGACATTATTATTGAACCTTGAAAGAAATCTGAGCGCTCTACATTTGCTTTTACCGCAGAGGAAGAATGGAACCTCGAGGACACTCTGGCCACAATGACAGCTCGCTTTCACAAGAAGGCTCTCCTGGACATGTACGTGTGGACCGACGACCGGGATTCTCGGCGCCATATCGTTTACGTAAGATCTCCATTTCTTATGAAAAAGTGTAGAGGTGATTTAATTAATTTGATTTAATTAAATTCATTATTTATTTATTTTCTTTTTAAGAGATAGATTAAGATACAGTAATTGAATCATTGAAACAAAGTGTTGTTTAATGAAAGAATACTTTACTGTCAGATCAATTAGTATTAATTTGAATTTAAAATTTTAAATTGAACTAGTAAAAAAATGAATATGGTCTCTGTAATATTATGTTATAGTATACAACTGTATATTATTTATCTTGTATTTTGTTTAGATTGACCAACCAGGACTTGGGATGCCTTCAAGAGATTATTATTTTAATGACGGAAACTACAAAAAGGTGAGGCGGGGAAGGGTAAAATTTCAATTTCCTTACAATATTTTTTGACTACTTTTCAAACTGTTGTTCACATCCTCTTTGCGTAAAAGCAGCTGCATAGCTTATTGTTTACACCGTACACATTGTCATCGCTCTGAATAATGTCATCATAGGTTCGAGAGGCCTACCTCCACTTCATGGTGGCGATCGCCAAGATGACCCGGGAGGACAGGAACCTGACACAGGACGATGAACGCGTGTGGGAGGAAATGATGCAAGTGTTGGACCTGGAGACGGATATCGCCAACGTGAGTGTGACCATGAACGAGAAAAGAGAGAAACAGAGGCGCTCTCGTACTGCTGAAAGGTAGAAAGAAATTAATTGCCGGGGGGGTGATAACACAACATCACTCGGTTTACAATTAAATATTAGTGATAAACAATAGTGGGGTATGTCCAAAATCATGTTATCGCGCTACTGTAGGAAATAAAAAAGAGAATCGGAAAATTGGTTTTGATTTCAAAATGCGAGCACATCAAATCGATCATTCCACCATAAAACATATCAAGAAATGTATCGAATTTGATCGGCAAGCTATATTTTAAAAAGGAGATGTCACATTTACAGTAAGCTACTGACAAGTTAATTCATATTGCAAAACGACAACATGAAACTCACGGCATCACGCGCTCTCGACCTGAGCCGTCCCATATCGAGTCGAATCGTAATGCCACTGGATCGAACTGAAATCGTTCCACTTTGACCATCCTTGAATCGTATCACATCCCGTGTATCGAGATACAAATTGAATCGCATTTTATTGGAGATATCTGTCAAGCTCTGTTGTCGAAGTTCATAAACTGTTAAGGAAAAAAAAAAATCTTCAACAAATCGATAAAATCGACTTTTCACCAAGTTGTCCTCCACACTGTTCCATTTTAAGCCGGAACAACAACCAGTAAACATTTAATAGCATTGTTTTCGCAGCATTTCGCAGATGATTTCTCTCCATCCAGGCCACATTGCCGGCTGAGGAGCGCCAGGATGTCACTGTACTTTACAACAAGATGACGCTGAACGAGCTGCAGCGCACATTCGGATTTAACGTGAGTGAGGACTGAGTGTCTGGCTTGGGAGATAACACACATCACGGCGAGAAGCAGTTGATTACAATGCTCCAGTCGGACAAAAGAAAGTAATTAACACAAATGTTGCGATGGGAATTGACGACAGCGGGCTGCTACACGTGATTAGATAATGATGTCTTTGTCTTGAGACTCGCTGAAAAAGCCTTATGGCTTATTTTCCCATGTTTGTTTTGTAACTGACAATTAGATGTTGTGGTCATGAGGCGGTGTGACGGCAGCTGCTGTACGTCCGACGACCTTATATACTGGATTCATGTCCTTTGTTTATGATTGCCATATGCAACCTCTTATCTTGATTGAGGATCCCTACTCTAGATTGGAGCTCATTTGGCCTTCGTAGGACTCCGTCAAGGTTTGAGCCCAAAATGGCTTCTTCAAACCAAAATGGAGGACTTTCTGTTCGCACGAGTCCTTGGGATTTTTTTCATGCTTGCTGCTCTGATAAATACGTCCACCAATCTTTCCAGTGGGCTACTGGACAACTGGATGATTTCAAACCCGATGGCCTGCTGCCCCTGAAAAGAAAACTCTCATTTCTTACTGTAATAAAATATTTTTTAAAAATGGCAACATTTGTTTTGCAGGGTTTTAATTGGACACGGTTTATTCGAGGCGTTCTATCCAGCGTGTCCCTCGATGTGGAGCTGGAAGAGGAAGTGGTGGTGTACGGCTCGCCCTACCTGGACAAGATGAACGAAGTCCTCTCCAGACACAGTGTCCGGTCAGCATAATGCACGCATCCAAAGAAAAAAGCGAAACACACAAGTATAGTAACACTTCATGTGTGCAGAACAATGCAGAACTATCTGACCTGGCAGCTGGTCATTGACAGAGTGAACAGCTTGAGTCGTCGTTTCAAAGATGCCAGGGCGCGTTACAGGAAGGTAGACTCCACGTTTGGTTCCTGAATTCCAAAATCCCCGCGGGGTTTTAACATTTGTGTGTGTCTCAGACTCTGTATGGGACCACGGTGGAGGATGCCTGGTGGAGAGAATGTGTTCGTTACGTCCAGAGCAGCATGGAGAATGCTGTCGGAGCACTGTACGTACGCGAGACTTTTGCCGGAGAAAGCAAACGGATGGTGAGGATCGATACCAAATTCACATCGGAATAGAAACAGTTTGGATGGGGACAGTTGTCATTATCCATCCATCTTTTTCTATACCACTTATCGGGTTCCGGGTCACGGGGTGCTTAAGCCTATCACAGCTGACTTGGGGCAAAAGGTGGACATCACCCATGACGGTTCGTCAATAACCGAGTTCTCACAATCATCTTGGTCCCTTCATTTTCATAGGTCAGCGATCTCATCGGTAAGATCCAGACAGCGTATGTTGAAACGCTGGAGGAGCTAAGTTGGATGGATGCACCCTCCAAAGAGAAGGCCAGAGAGAAGGTACATCCATTCGAGCATGAGCCGGTGCTCATCCGAGTCTTGGTCATAAGGGAGCGGTCCAAGCAGGGAGGCCAAGTGTTCCCCGTCTTTGGAAACCTCCTTAAATATCACTGGACCTCAAGGCAATCCCAAGACAGTCGGGAGACAAAGGCACTCTAGCGTCGTCTAAGTCTGTCTGAGGTTGTCTTTTGGTTGGACTTTCCTTGGAATGCCAACACGGAATCAGAGATCTTCCAACTGGAATAGGGCCTCAAAAATCTGAAGCGTATCAGATCTGCGCGGTGATATATCCTGTCATAGCGAGATTGATGTAATCAATATAGGTGGCGTGAAATCACCTGTGTCTGCCCAAACAACATTATGGTGATTTCAAGTGTCCATTTACAGACATTTCACACATGAGTGTTTTGAACTCTTGAAGCTGTGGGGAAAATCCAGCGCAAAACAAAAAACAAAACACCCCGCTCCTCACCCAAGTGGACTACATAAAGTACAATGGTCATTGACGATCACCGCATGAATGCAGATGTTCAGAATTGTCACCCTCATTGTGCTGTATGTCCTGCAGGCCATGGCCATCAAAGAGCACATTGGGTATCCAGATCACATCCTGCAGAAGAGTAACCAGAAGCTGGACCAAGAGTATGCTCATGTAAGAATACAGACACGGTTTAAATGGAGAAAATTACCCCTCCCCCCCAAAAAAAATAATGAACTTGGATCCCCTCATTCGTGCTGCTTTCTCCATTCAGTTGAATTTTAGCGAGGATCACTACTTTGAGAACATTCTGGAGAACCTCAAGTCTGAGGCCCACAAGAGTCTCAAGAAGCTCAGAGAGCCCGTGGATCCTAACTTGTAAATCAACACGCAACAAAAGATTTTGAGTATTTTGTGCTGAGAAATGTTTGATGACAGGATTCTAAACATTCCTGGTCGCTCCTCAGGTGGATAATTGGTGCTGCCGTGGTGAATGCTTTTTACTCTCCCAACAGAAACCAGATCGGTAAGATCTTTCATGAGGACGCCTCTGAATAGCGTCTTCAGTGACACTCGTGCACCTTCTTGTGCTCCCAGTGTTTCCCGCAGGCATCCTGCAGCCACCTTTCTTCAGTAAACATCAACAACAGGCTCTGAACTTTGGTGGGATTGGCATGGTCATCGGCCATGAGATCACGCATGGATTTGATGACAACGGTAAGACTAGTTAAATGATGGCGACTTTGAATGCAGAACTGGTAATCTAACATGTTACAATATCTACAACAAAAATGCGGCAACTAATTGGGTTGAATAGCAGACTAGTCTTCTTACGGTTTCCTTCAGTACGCCAGTTGTCTCCAAGTACTCTAGTTTACTGTGTGATCCAGGTTTCTTGGGGTATTGCAGTTCTGTCTGGGTTGTCATGTTTTCTAGGAATACTCCAGTTTTCCTTGGGTAGCCCAAATACTCCGTTTTTATCCAGGAACTCCAGCTATCTTCCGCTTTTCTTTGAATACTTTAGATTTCTGTGTCAACTCCTGGTTTCTTTGGGTAATCCGATTTTCTCTCTGTCCAATAGTTTCTGACACAGCTTTCTCTGGCTACTTCAGTTTTCTCAGAATATTAAATTTTTCTGTACACTGCAGGTTTCTTTGTGTAGTCCAGTTTTGTCCAGGTACTCCTGTTCTATCTTCTCTAGGTATTCCATTTTTATCTGGGCACTCAGTTTTTTTCCCCCCAAATACTTTGGTCTCCCAGCACGATTTGCTTTCTGCTCACTGCTCCTTAGTGACGGTTTAAATGCAGAGACCAAATTTCACTGTGCATTGTACATGTGACAAAATCAAATAATATACGGCTGAGGGAAGTACAACTCACGATGTAGTCAAATTAATGTACCGTACCTGGTGTTCCATGGCAGGGCGTAATTTCGACAAGGACGGCAACATGCTCAACTGGTGGAGTAATTTCTCTGCAGAGCATTTCAAGGAGCAGTCACAGTGCATGGTGCAGCAGTATGGCAAGTTCATCTGGAAGCTTGCGGGTGGACAAAATGTAAGGCTTGTTCATGATGATAGATCCAATATATCAGGATTTGTTTGTAAGCATCATCAACTTATTGTAGGTGAGCGGGATCAGCACTTTAGGGGAGAACATCGCAGACAACGGAGGAGTTCGGCAAGCCTACAAGGTGGGCTGTCACATGAGGGATTTCAAGGCGCACATGACATTTGTTTTGAAATTGACGCTTCATTTTTTCTTTTTTTTTTATAGGCTTACCTGAAGTGGGTGGAAACAGAAGGTGAAGAGCCTCGTCTGCCCGGTCTAGACATGGATCACAAGCAGCTGTTCTTTCTTAACTTTGCCCAAGTAAGTAAACAAAACAAGGATATATGATATTTTATACGTTCACCAAGAATCAGAGACATTCAGCGGTGGATTGGTGCTTTTGAAAAAGTACCACTCAGTACCTTAAATGATCATTTTGCTTCATCCAGGTTTGGTGCGGTGCATATCGCCCCGAATATGCCAGCCAGTCTATCAAGACGGACTCTCACAGCCCATTAGAATACAGGTAAAACATACATACCGCCAGAGATAAACGATTTATTGCTAGCCAAATTTTTAAGAAGGATTAGAAAAGAGAGTTGTCAGGTTAGGGGTAATGAGAACCACTCTAGCCGAAAGAGTGGTCGGCGTTGTTGCTCCACATTCGATTCAGTCTTGGATTTTCTCCGTGGAGTACTCAATTTTTCTCTAGGTACTCCAGTTTTCTGGCACTTTGGTTTTCTCCAGACTCTAGGTTTCTTCAGAAACTCCAATTTTCTCCAGAGGCTCCAAGCTTCTCTGGGAACTCTAGAAATCTCTGGGGTCTTAAATATTCTCTGGCAACGCCTACTTCAGTTTTCCATGGATGTTGGGTTAATTTCTTTTCAGTTGCCTTTCTGTATGGAATTTTTCCTCTAAACTTAGAAATCCAGGAACACCAGGGATCTTCGTGGACTCTGGGTTTTCTGGGAACGCAAAGTTTATTTGGGTACTCCAGTACTCTGTTTCCTCTGAGTTAAATTTGATGTCTCACAGCAGCCTTTAAAGTCGAATGTTGCGATCTCAACTTGATGTCCTCTTTATTTTTCTCCTTAGAGTTCTCGGTTCGCTCCAGAATTTTGAAGCTTTCTCAGAAGCATTCCAGTGCCAGAAAGGCAGTCCGATGAACCCAGAGCAAAAGTGCCGCGTCTGGTAGAAATTTTACACTTCGGTTGTCATGTCCTGTGACGGCAGACTAGGAGACACCGTCTTCATGCTGACTGTCCTGCAACAGTCTCGTTTATTTGGGGTGATACCAAGTGAAGTCACTGTCGGCTGTTTTCAAATGGAGACATCATGGATTAGTTTGAAAGTAAACACTCTGGAGGATTCACGAGGCAACACTTATGACTTGTGTAAAACATTTTCTTTTGGGAATTTTCCACGTAAATCTTAAGAGCAGATCTTTGTGATTAACTCGTGAAAGTTTTCATTCGACCACCGCGAAGTGAATCACAGCGAGCACATGCAAAAGTAATGAAACCATCGGTGGCTAGAACAGAATTAGTTCCGCTCTCTGAGTATCAGAAATTAAAATGTCAACTGCAGCTTTTAAAAATAAGTCAGCAAATATTTAAACTCTGGCTTTTCAGAAGATTTTTTTAGTGTCTCAGACGCA
This sequence comes from Idiotropiscis lumnitzeri, assembly GCF_059441095.1. Lineage (NCBI taxonomy): Eukaryota > Metazoa > Chordata > Actinopteri > Syngnathiformes > Syngnathidae > Idiotropiscis > Idiotropiscis lumnitzeri. Next base: position 9,408,364 of record NC_142401.1, read on the forward strand.
CACTACTTCAACTTTAAAAAATAATTGCAATCTTCAGAACTTTAACAGTTCGAGGAAACTGTCTGACCCATGATTGTTTTTTTTTGGGGAGAATTGAAGAAAGAAATGCTCAAATGGTTAACCTCAGAACCTTTTCATACAGTACAGGTAGCTGTTTTATGTAGTTGTTAGTTGTAATGTAAAAAGTTATGCGAGTAACTGCTTAAAATGCGATGTAGCAAACAAAATATCCATCTTGTCTTATCACAACAAAAAACATTTTTTTTTGTTACAATCAGGATAGGGGAGCTCTGGATTCCTTTTTGGTCAGATTCTGAGTCGTCTGTTTGTGGAACTCTCAAGTTCTGCGAGTTGGTTGTTTCATCAAATTTGGGGGACAAATAGTTGTCAAAAACAAGCAAAGATGTAGTAAAAAAAAACGACAAAAAAAATAAATATTTTAAAAATAATTTATAATAATTTATTTGCTATGAAGAGTGCGGCTTTTGACGATAAATTCCCTTTTAAGTTTCAGTCCTGTCACAGACATTTTCCTAGTTGGCTTATTAATCGCTGATTCCCCTAAAAAAATAAAATAAAATTGCTCACCTACTTTTATGAAAATAACGTCACAAAAGAGACCTCGACTGTACCAAGTTGTACAAAATAATTGCTTTAATCGTTAGCTATTTTGAGGATGAAGTCCCTTTTCTTGCTTGAATGTCGTCATCAACATTATCTTTGTTAGTTTATCATCGCTATCTCCCAAAGAAATGTGAAAAGCATAAAAAAATAAATAAACATACTATAACTTGGGGTGTTTTGTCTTGTTTAGTCCCGTCCTTGTTTGGACTGGGATTAGGGAATTCAAGATTCTACTTTCCATGCGCGTGTCCACTGAATTTAAAAAAAAATAAAAAAATATCATGCTAGCTCATCGCAGTGTTTTTGAAGCACCCTTAGCGTCTTCTCCCTGCTCCCACAACTGCATGTGACATTTATGAGACGACAAGGCTACATTTGTCGAATTATTACCGTGTAACAACACGGACTAATGTGTACACGAAGCTAATACTGGACTCTTTGCCTTTCGGACACAAGCAATTACACGTGAAAGGCGGACTGATCAGGCAGCAGCCAGCAGATGAAGCTCACATTGATTTAATGGAGATGAAAGGACGCCGAGGCCTTGTGACCGCCAATAAGAATCTGGACGAATGGCGCTGAGACTGTTATTTTCTATCTTTATTACCATGTAATGGAAGGGGAATCAAAGCGGAGCATAGGAGGAAGGGGCGGGAGCGTGTAGAGTGGTGTGATTAGTGTTGCTTCTGTGCTACAAAGAGTTTTAAAAAAGAACGAAGGAAAGATATTCAGGATGCCTTGTGACTGTTTGGTCGTACTGTTATATTCCGCAATATGTACTAGATATACATAGGTGTTACTGTATTTGTTTCATGTTCTATACAGCGATATATACAGTATATATACCGGAACGATCTCTAAAAATGTGAGAGGAATGTATTTATCTATTTATAAGATTGCACTGTTGCTTTGCCAGCTTTAAAATGTATAATAAAATAATGTTTTATGAATGTTCTTGCTGTTCATTTGATTTCTACAATGATTGCTATTTTTGTCATGCTAAGCTGTAACGATTGCTATTAAAGTGAATGTTCCAACAAGATGAATTAAATGGATATTTATTCAAGTTTTGGAAAGAGGGTCGGACAATTACGTGGACTATCATGTGAAAGCCAACGGGTAGGCGAAGCTGCTTTCTACAGCGGTTTCTGCTACGTATACCACATGTATCCGGTAGCCGGAATTGTAATTGCCTAACCTTGCCCAGAAAAAAAGCAACAATTGCATGAGCCAGAACTGCCCCTTGCATACTGAGTGATTTCAACCAAAATGTTACAAGTAGATGTTAAGTGTACTGTAATTGTTCATTCTTTATGTATTTCGAAAGAAGAATGTCAGACTTTCTTTGGTGCCACTTGGATACAGTAGTAAATTGAGAAAAAAATACCCCCCCCCCCAAAAAAAAAAAAACATTAACAAACTGAAAGCAAGAAATTATTTCCTTGATTTTATTGTAAATGTTTTCAAAACAAGGTGAGATATTTTTTACAGTGGAATGTGTCATCTTGCGCCCGGGTGAGATTTGAATAAAATTTGATAAGTGGTGTCCTCATCGAGTGCAAACGTCGTCATTGCACTGCAAGAAAAAAGGGGTAAGGGTAAGGATTTGTCTCAGTACAATGGATCAATATTTTGATCTAATAAGGAATAAAAGCTATCCATATTGATGAGTAAAAACTACCCAAAAAATAGTTTGGAAGGCTTGTAAAAGGGTGCCAAAGAACAGTTATTTGTTTTGGTCGTGTTGCAATGTTGCTGGCACTCTAGAATAAGGTACCAAAAAGTGGTACTTTTAGGTACCCAATCACAGCAGTAGGTACCTTCATCTTGAGTTTTGTATTTCATTTTTTTTTTTTTATTAATATTTTGAGGGGTCATTTTTGCATTTCGAAATTGTTCTTTAAATTATTTAAGGTGACAATGAGTGCCATAAAAGGCACCTAAAATAAAATGTGTCATTTTATCATTTATTATATTACTTTCAAATAATTTACCCCAAGAGGAGTCATTTTTGACTTCTGACACATACTTTTTGTAATCGTACAACTGATAATAGATGTTATCATTTACAAAAAAAAAAGCATGAATCTTACAAATACATTTTAAATGAATTTGCAAAACAATTATCAAATAAAATAAAATAAAATATTGTCTATTTTACTAAGATTATTGTATTTAATGCCAAATTGTTTATTTTTTCAGCAAAATAATACTGGACAAAGAAATGACTACACTTCTTTAATCAGAGATGCACGTAAACATTTCTACATGATTTTTTTTCAATTCTGCCTTTTTAAATAATAATAATAATAATAATAATAATAATAATAATAAATATTCATGAAATAAGGTTTAGGTTCAGCAACATGTGGAATTTTTTTCCAAAACGTCATAGCTATAAATTACAACACATGATAAAATCCACAGCTTTTGTAGGTCAATCTTAAAAAAACAAAAAGTGAAAATATCTCCAAAAAATGTTGTAGAAAAAAAAAATATAAATACATTTAGGGACATGTAACACCATCGCTGATAAAAAAAAAAAAAAAATTGCTTATGGCCAGTGTAATTCATGCTCATTTCTACATTTTATTAAATATAATTAATTTGATTAGAATTAATTGATGAGTTCATTAATAATATCTAACGTTAGCAGGAACAGTATTGCGTATGACTGCGGGTGTAACCGAACAAAATGTGCACAAAGTGAACCTCTGAATACTTTCCAGATGCATCATAGATTCATCCTGTATCGACCGAATGACGACATTTCCAGTACCCACAGATAAGACACGTTTCACAGATGACTTAGTCCTCAACACAAACATGTCAAGTCACTCTTGAGAAGAAGCAGAATTTCTTGGGATCAACCGCTGATCTGGACACGTTCACAAGGCTTCACTGTCGGCGTGGCCCCCCCACACGCAAACAAGCGCGTCCGCTAGCTTGTGACTATGTGACAAGCACTCATTTTCTTAAGCATTTGGAGCACACAGTCCAACAATGAAGTCTTTTGTGTTCCGCGAGCTCGTTGCCCCTCGGAAAGGTTACGGGGAGGTCGGCAGTGCGTGGAAGGGACGGGTGAACGACGGTGGTGACGGGGGTTGGTTTCGGCGTGCTGGTGAACGTCACTAGCGACCTGACGGAACTGAAGGTCACAGGACTGACTAACAAAAAGTGTCCCAACCTTTATTAAGTCCCGGCACTCATTTTACATTAGAAAAATTCAATGGCACGTTATATTATTTTGTAAAATAGTTTGCTGTCGGAAGCCACCACCTGTTAATTTAAGTGAGGCAACCGTGTTTTTAATGCCAAAAGACGTAATTGGCGCTTCTGACACCAACTGGCTTTTTTTTTAATTTTGCAGGGATCCTTTATTGTTTTCAAAGCGAGAATACTACTGATTGGCTGATTACCATCTGCCAAAATAATATTCCTCAACTATGAGAAACCGTCTGAGCAAAACCAGAATTGGCAAAATATCGGACTTTCTCACTAGCAACAGTATCATTGATATAATGGTCCTAATCCAGTGAAGTAATGTACTTTTTTTTTTTTTTTTGCAGGATGATGGGCTGTGACGAGTAAGTAACGACCTTGATATTGTCCGTGGAGAAGCCTGTTAGATGCGCGCAATGGTGCTGACGTAAATCTGACGTCTGGTTTGTGAACACATGGTTTTTTCTTGCAGTTCCATTTAACCCTTCACTGGGAAGGCCCTATTAAGGTAATCAAAAATGACAATAGCACTTTTTTTATTTTTAGAATAACAACACTGTGTCTTACCACTGGCCTCTGGCCCTCCTTCGCATGTGACGAAATGGACAAAGCTTTTGCGATATCCTCCAAAGGTACATAGTCTCCTGGGGAGTCTTGGATGAAGTGCAGCAAGGTTTTCTCCCCCCCTTGGGAACCACAAAAGATACAGAGGATGTTGTGAAATGCACTATAAAAATAAAGTTGTATTGTATTGTATTGTATTAACAAGTCCATGCCTTTTTTTTTGTGCCATTTTTCTTCCATCTAAGTCAGACTAGTCTTAAAAATTTCCATGTAGTGATGGAGCAGCTAAAGAGAGAGGTAGGGCGGGGCAAGACCATTTCAAGACTTAAAAACAAGAATCTGAATGCAGAATCGTGTAATGAACTTAAGTGCACAGGCAGCCAGTGGAGGCTTATTTAATATAGCCTAAAACCACGAGCGAGAACATATCCTCCAAAAGTGGTTTAGAGGCAGGCATAGTCGACAGTGCACTTTCGATACAGCCACTAACCTGAGCTCACAACAGAAAACTACACCCTGCCTCCCATGTCACTCACCAGGCCAGGCTTCAACGTTAAAGGACACAGAAACTCAAATAGCCATAGTTATTATGGCATAAAGATGGAAGAGATGGCGACCCCAAGTGGACACTAATAATACCACACGTGTACATTTTGTTGTTTAAAAATGCAATAGCTTCAAGCCTAAATAATACAATCTTCATTTATTTAATTTATAAAATAATGAGAAGGGACCGAAAACACAATTAAAACTTGAGGAAAAACTACGCCATCAACATTAAATTTGATGACAAACATGCAGAGGAAGATTACTGAGCATCTGCCGTGAGGTAGTTCTCTTTGCATTGATTTTGCTTGTCCAGTCTGTTCTTTTATTATCAACTTATATTGTCTACTTAGTCCTTCTCCTTGCTTTATGGCAATCGCCCACCGTTTTCGCCTCGTTGTCATCAATGGGCCTCATGCACGATCACAGAGACAGACATAGCAAAACAGATCCCAACATAGCTAGGAAAAAAAACTGAAAAATATAATTGCAAATTATTATTGGATGGCTGTTACTATTAGCCTACTTTTATATAAACACTTTTTTTTCTTGCAGCATGGTTACGGTATGGACTAAACGCAAATAATGGGAAGAAAAAAAGAAAACACTTCACTTAGAGTTTCTTTTTTCATACGGAACAGCACTGCCCACTTGTGGACGGACTTCAACATACTGTATCATTAATCGAGGTTGCACTCAAGCCAACATTTTAAAAAAAAAATAGTGAAAAAAAAATCCACCAATACTATACTATAGAGCAGGGGTCTCAAACTAAATTTACCTGGGGGCCACTAGAGGCAGACTCTGGGTGAGGCTGGGCCGCATCAGGTTTTCCGCAAGAAAAAAATAAAAAAAATCTAATCTTCTCAAATGTCTTTATTTTTATTTTTTAACACAAAATAAGATTTAAAAATAAATAAGGAATTAATAAGAAAATAAATAAGGAATTAATAAGAAAATTAATCAGTAATAAATAATAATAATAATAATAATAATAATAATAATAATAATAATGAGTCAAATGTCTGTATTAACAGTTCTTTAATCTTCTTCTGAACATGAATTGTCCTGAACATGAGTGGAACATTCATCAATCAAACCCCTACTAAAACATCGAAAAAAAATTACAATCCTACCCTCATTTTAAAGCTGAAGATGTGCCCAACAATAATCCGCGGTTCAATTTTATCCACTGTGACCAGGTAATGGTCAAATGGCCCGCGGGCCGCGAGTTTGAGACCCCTGCTATAGAGCATGGTAAGCACCTGGCTGTCGACTGAAAATGACATCACAGTTGCTCAGGTAACGGCCAATCATGGCGTAACTCTTTTCTGAAGCTGAGCCATGATTGGTCGTTTTGACTGGTGGGCCTGTATTGAAAATGTTCTTGTCAAGAATATATTGGTGTTAACTTCCCCTTTAAAGACTGAGTAGTTATAATTAATTGTTGTGTCAGGATACAGTGATTGACTTAATGTACCTTTAGCTACGATGAGCATTCCTCCACTCTGGAGTAGGTCACCTGAGAAATTGCCTTGGATTCCGGCAGTGCTGGCCTGCGTGTGAAGCAGCACGAATAGAGACTGTGTCAGTGTATGTTCTGGCAACGGCGGGAGAATCACACCAGCATGCAACTAAACATAGCTTACCTTTGAGGATACTTCTCGTACTTTCTTCCCCAGCCCGGCGGGAACCACACTCAAAGCTGTGAACCTGGCAAGTCAATACAAGTGGCGCATTATCATTTTTAAGGCAGCATGATGGTTCAAATTTCAGCGACAAGAAATGGGGCTGACTTGTACGAAAGTCATGAACTATTGTGCAGCCCAGCCTTTGGCAAGCAAACATCATAGTTAGTAATAAATACGCTTTTGGCCACAGGTGTCAAACTCCAGTCTGGGAGGGCCGCTTTCCGGCATGCTAATAATCTCGACCTAATGTTGTGTGGTGCAGTGTGTTCAGGTAAAATTTAATTATCTCACCTTTTGAAGCCCAAATCCTTGTAGCATTTCTTTTGCTCATCAATGTAGATTGCTAGAAAAGAAAGACAAGCTTTGGTTATTTATTTCATTGGAGTCACGCTGGGGGCAATGTAATATAGACACGGAGATACACACAAAGTATAAAAAAAATTTTTTTTAGACGTTTTGCAACTTAGTCAGTAAGCTCTCATTTTTTTTCCCACAAAGGATAAAGAATACGTGCCTGTGACTACAGTTATATTGTCTATGTACAAGTGTTGCTCCAACATTAGTGACCTGTTGCTTCAAGGGTCATAACACTGCGACACCGAAGCTATGTGTTAGCCTGACAAATGAAGCCCCTCAATTCAACAAAGTCCCTTGGAACCAAGATGGTGCCGAAACCATACTTCTGAATAACCGAGGCACGTGTGTGTCACATAAATGCCGCTTACAGCCTTTAAAGAAGCCCAACTTCTTGAACTCTTCAAGGCCCAACTCCTCGGGCCCGATGCCCACCAGTGCCACGCCGTTGGCGCTCAGGTCAGGCTCCAGCTTGCTGATCTCGGCTGCCGTCCAGCGGCACACCTGGCAGCCAAAGCGGCGAAGGAAGAACAAGACTGCCGGCTGGTCCTGCCACAGGGACTGCAGCGCCACACTCTGTGAAAACAAGAAAGGACAAAGTCAGATATCAATGTCGTATTTACTTACAACTACTTTGTTAGTGTACGTAACTAGATTTTCCTTGGGTATTTATTCTGATGATGCCTATATACTTTTACTCCTGACATTTCAAAACAAATACCTGGACTTTCTACATCTTATTTTGTCAAACTAGGTTTCATGTGATACATATAATAATCATGACATCAATGATATCATATATCCTTTGAATTACAGTATTTTATTTCCTCATCCAATAAGACAACAAGACCAAACAGAATCACAAAATTCTCATCAATTCCCAATTCCTATCCCTCGTGGTGAATTGTACCAACCTAACTAGAGACACATTTGACACAAATCAGACTCAGTATGGAATATAATAATAGCAGCTTTATGACACTTATTCTCTAAGGCTGGCTCCATAGCTCCAAGAGCTTTAAATGGGAAAACAACGTGAAGAATTTATTGGATGGAGTTTGTTCAGTTACTTTTATATCTTACCTCCCCAGTGACCGCGCTCTTCAACAAGTTCTTCCCGACGCGAACAAGGTCGACGTTGGCCATGTTTTAGGAGAATAAAATAAATCAGCTCAATGCAGCAAGATCATATAATAGTAAATATATGTCACGCAGAGTTGTTGCGAAACAACTACTTCCTGGTTTGCCCAGTGAGTTGTGTCGTCCAATCGCATCAGGCAAGCTGGGAAACAGTAGCCAATCAGAATGCAATAAAGGACAGAAAAGAGGCGGGACATTCTCAAAAGAGAGAAAATATGAGCAAAGGTGATGGTTTACGACACTCTTCCAAGCCTTATTGTCTTTTCTTATGTCATGTTTTTCCCATTGACTTTTTTGTTTCTTTTTTCTTATTTTTTTCTTTTCATTTTTTTTCAACAAATATTTAAACTACATGGCAAAATGAAGTGTTTTACGTCACTCACGCGGGATTTCGATCAAAACTCTGGATGTGTTCATGTTACAAGCATTTTGTTTTATATGTTTATTTTTTATGTGCATGTTACAATGTGACATGACAAAGTTGAATTACTTGAGATAACCTTTTTTTATTATGATTTTTAAGTGCTTTCTACAATGTGAGGTACAACATATTTGAAAAATAATTTTAACTTTATTTTTTTACATTAGATTGTGAATTTGTATTTGCTTTTTTTTAATATTCAGTTTTTAAATATATTTTCCCTAAGGCATAACCGTTTTAAATTAAAATTTTATTTAAATTTTAATTTCAAATTTCATCTGTTTCTTTAACGAATACAATGTTTGGTTTCTATTTTAACTAAAAAGATTTAGTTATACAAATATTAGATTTTTTCAAAATTTAATTTGAATAATAAATTTTTTAAATTTATCATAGTTTAGTCTTGATAATGTTTTCCTACCTTTTAACATAGGGAGCCCCGCCATGCACTGGATTTGCCCTCGGCGGTCCTGCAATCCGGTTTTCGCCTACACCAGTGAAATGAAAGGTGGGATTCTACATTCATTTATTTATTTTTATTTATTTATTTTTTTGTTTTTCCGGTCCGGGGAGGGTGCTTCCGGTCACACATGCCGCCGCGACTCCTCCGGAGCCATCCATGTCTGTCACCTAAAAATACTATTTGTCTGTCTAGATCAGGCATGGGCAAACTACGGCCCGGGGCCACATGCGTCCCGTTAAATGTTTTAATCCGGCCCGCCGAACTTGAAAAATATTAAATGAATAAAGTTTTATTTTCTAAACCCTGTGTTTTTTCAAAGACATATATTGTTGTAATGCTTTTATTCCCTTTCATTTAAAATTAAATGTATTTTTTTTTCCTCCGATGAGGTGAGGTTACCAAAACACTCCATCCATCTGCTCCTGGTCCGGCCCCACTGTCAAATTTCAGACCCCATTGTGGCCCGCCAATCAAAAGGTTTGCACACCCCTGGTTTAGAGTGTTCCATCAACCCACCATGCATGTTTTTGGAACGAGGGAGGAAACTGGAGTACAAGGAGGAAACCCACGCAGGTATGGGGAGAACATGGATACTTACTTTGTCTTATTTTTTCATGGTTTATCATATTTACGTGACAAACCTATGAATAAATCTTGTTAAACTTTGTGCGAGTGATCTATCATGTACTGCCCTCGTGGTAATATAAACCAAAGGGTGATTTAATTAATTAAAGTAAAGTAAATTTAATTTGGTGTAATCATCACCACCTTGCATGAAAAAAAATAGTATTCAGTACGTGATGGAAGGGCATATACGGTGCTCATAGTAATGGTATTTTTTTGTGATTCGAGGGGGGTACTTATTGTGGCAGCATCTGCCAGAATCTGTATCCCCCCCCCAGTAACTTTGCCTAGGAAGAAGGGATCCTGCTCAAATTTGCCACACTTACTCAAAATGATCCAATAAGTACACAGAATAAGTCACTTGATGGGTTGGGTTAATATTTTTGTGATTAGAGGGGGGGTACTTATTCTGTCGGGTGCTGCCAGAATCAGCATCCCCTGGTAACTTTCCTACTGCGTAAGTGGTCAGTGAATGCACCTCGAGTCCGACGCAGAACGCAAGTGACTTTATTTATTTTTTTATTCTTTTGCTACTCTTGACGCGGCTATCAGTGGTTATAAAGAAATAAACAAATCAGTCAATTGGAATACAATTACGTGTTCTCTAACAGGATGCCACCTATCTGCATTTTGCCACTTAATTTGATCTCGCTGGAAACACGATAGCCCACTTCACTCATCCTCTCCCCTTTTCATCGTGTTTTGATCACTGAAATTCCCTTATCGTAGCTTCATTGATTGCAAAATTATTTTTGGTCTAACGAATGCAAATGCAGGTAATTTCCCCCCAATTTCGGCGGAGTCAAACGCTTACTTTACGTGTTAAATTGTAGCAAATGGTGCGCTGAAAACCACACCGACGAAGACTACCACTTTTATGGAAAACCTAGTTTGAATTACAGCAAATCAAAAACACCAAATCATGCATTCTTCGTGCCTTTGAATGAAAACAAACGTAGTAACATCGCGCCGCCTTCAGTCAATGCGTGCGCGCTCCCGCGACAGGGGATACAGATTTTTTCGGGGGTAAGTACTTTGGCACCACACCGGAAGGAAGAGGCTTTGGGGGGAGGAAAAACGAGACCTCGGAGTGACTGCATCAAAGGGACCTAAACAACAGCACCTATCATGGCTCCCGTAATCCATCAGACACCTCTTTTTATAAACCACCATGGTCGGTCTGCACGCATCGTGCCGATATAAATGACGAGGCAGCCCGACAAGGTAATTATTGCATCTATTTCTCATTTGCGCGCCTCTCGTCTTTTACGTGGTCTCCATTGCATAACTATATCGATGGATTGGTTTGAATTTAAAAAAAGGAGCTCGTCTTTGTATTGTGGGATGCGCCATTAAATCCATCTTCCTGCATGAAATATTGAAAAGGGAACGGGATGCCGCATACTCACTGGGCGAGCACATGGGCAATAATGCGCAGCTACAAGCGCATTGGTGTCTGCAGTGTCCTCCTGACCGGTGTACAGCCCACCGCCCCCTTATGACCATGAGCAATGACTTCTGGAGTCGACCCAAGCCTTTATTTCTGCCAGTGATACTCAATATTGATCATTGAAACACCTCCTATAAACCAGTGGAGGCAAAAATACTCACGCTCTGCTTAAGATGAAGTACAGATTCAACTCATCCGCTCAAGTACTGACTATGAAATGTGTATTTATAGTCAAAAGTTGAAAAACAGATTTTTTTCCTGTCAATTACATACAATGCCCATTTTGACTCCTTGGCACATTGGGAAAAAATTACGTACTTCTGATGATGTTGAATATGTAACTGATGTTTGGAGGGTTATATAGTATATAATAGTCGATTTTTTTCCTTATTTGCGGCACAGTGTTTCCCTATCCACTGAAAATAGACTCTGTTGACTGTTATTTGTTCTTGAGGGCCTGTGCTTAGTTATCTTAGTTCTTGGGCCAGCTCTGATTTTTACTCACTGTGCTGCAGAGTAAGCTGCCTTGAGAGCGACATGTCATCTCCGGGCATGGGTACCCCCAGCGACCCCCTCCTGGCCAGTCCCGGCATGGGGAGGCTACCCTCGGCTCAAGATGGACTCTGGAGGAACTCGCTGCCCAAGACAGCCAGTTTCCCAACATCCTCCATCCGACTCCTCAGTCACCGCGCCAACAACTTCCAGCGGCAGCCCAAGCGGCGGAAGCTGATCCGACCTTCGCCGCCTCCACCGCCCAACACGCCGTGTCCCCTGGACAGACTAGATCTCAGCGAGCTGCCCCCAAGACGCGCCTTCCAAGAGCTGCTCTTCAACGGATGCATCTTGTTCGGGATCGAATTTAGCTACGCCATGGAGACGGCTTATGTGACGCCAGTGCTTCTGCAAATGGGCCTGCCCGATCAATTCTACAGCTTGGTGTGGTTCATTAGCCCCATACTTGGTAAGTCGGCACAAGGGCGATGACTCTGTACAAGGGTTTCACAAACTTGAGTTAGCTTGTGTCTATGTCGCCGGTCCAGTTTTGAGCAGACTTATTGGCAAGAGAGTGCACACTGGTCACAAGCCAGTCACAGGCCACATGTAATGGTCGCACTTCTCCTATGTACACATATATATTAGGGTTGCAGGTGAGCTGGATTTGCTATGCGTCCCTTGAAAGGTGAAATCTAAATCTCAATTGCCATCCCGGGTGAGACAATCCACCCCGGACTGGTCGTCCTCTAACGAGAAGGAAATGCAAACTAGAACCCAGATCTGGGAATCCCTGTGCTTCTTATTCTGCGTAATTTTGTGGCTTGTATTTCTTTTCAAGGATTCTTGGTTCAGCCTCTCATTGGAGCTTGGAGTGACCGTTGCACATCCCGGTTTGGACGCCGTAGACCGTTTATTTTCGCTTTGGCAATAGGTAAGACACACTGGTGCCTCAGTGATTTAGCCTTGCACTGTTGAGTAGGGACTTGAAAGAGATGTGAGAGTAGGCGTTTTTCTTTTTGTTTTTTAATCCCTCATGTGGATTATGGAATATATCATCCATGAAAACCACAGAGAAATTGTCGCATACGAGTACAAATTTAGTTTATTTTTGCACCTCCAAACTCGTATTCGTATTTACCTCCAGGGGCGTTGGTCGGTCTGACTTTGTTGCTGAACGGACGGGACATTGGAGGAGCGCTGGCTGACACGGCGTCCAATCACAAGTGGGGTATAATCCTGACGGTGTGTGGTGTGGTCCTGATGGACTTCAGCGCCGATTCGGCAGATAACCCGAGTCACGCCTACATGATGGACGTGTGCAGCCCCGAGGACCAGGATCGGGGGTTGAATATTCATGCTCTGCTGGCAGGTGGGCTTCTCTCTCTTACGCACACACATTACGATTTTTAACATCTTAATGATTTTCAAGATATGAGCGTGAGTACTCAAATTCAAACAAATCGTCGTCCTTGCTTTGTTTCCTTTGTCACAGGACTCGGGGGTGGCTTCGGATACATCGTGGGCGGCATCAACTGGGATCAAACCCACTTTGGAAAGTCAATGGGAGGTCAGCTGCGGGTCATCTATATGTTCACCAGCATCACCCTGGTGATCGCCACAGCCATGACTCTTACGAGTATCCCCGAACGACCGCTACCAAAAAGTCTGCCCTCCGGCAAAAACCATCTGAAGAGCCCCAACCTTCTTCTTCCCCCGTCGCCACCCGCACCACCGGGATCTGCTCTGGCAGTGGACGACGAGGACGACGGAGGTCACTACGGCTATCGCTTGTCAAAATCGAGCCACCCGGACTCTTTGGCGCATTCCTGCAGCGCCAACGCCCGCCTCTGCGCCGGCCTCACGAGCCCCATATCGCCCTTGAGCCCCCTTACGCCAAAATACGGGAGCTTTATAAGTCGGGACAACTCGCTCAATGGTATTAATGAATTTGCCTCCTCACTGGGGAATTCCTACATAGACAGTGTTCTCATAGACTGCTACACGGGGCCACAGACACCACAGGGCCTCCTGGCCCCCAACTCTGTCCCCATACCTCCAGCTGACTCGCCCGCCCCCGAAGGGTCCACCCAGGCAGAGAGGCAACCCGAAAGTGTGTGTCACCCAGACGAAGAGGGTGCCCCACAACCAGCATCTCAGGTTATATCGGGGGCACAGCCCGGTCCGGAACCACGCAGAGGCTCCGCTGCCGGAATCCTGAAGCGACCTCAGAGTCTGGCTCTCATGGAGGAGCCTATAGCGACCCAAATAGTCGGGATGGAGAACGGACGGAGGAGAACTGTGACATTTAGCCAACAGGTAAAATTAATACAAATTTATTTGACATTTTAGTAGTGGCCTGGGCCTTCAGTGGGGATTTATCCTACGTAATCCACCGCTCAGTTTATTGATAGGAACCATTAATAATATACAAAAAAAACGCAATATAAAAGACAGTTCAGAATCTTTTTGTCTAAGATGACAAAATATTTTAAATTATATAAAATACATCATACTCACCAGCCAGGCTGATTATGAAACGTGTCCAGATTTTTTTTCTAGTCGAATTTGGTTGTAACAAGTTTTGCACATACCAACCAATTAGAGCAGCGGTGTCAAACTCATTTTTGTAGATGGGCCAGATCATACTTATGGTTTCCCTCAGAGGGCCGTTATGACGTTACCTCGTCCCGAAACAAACTGATGGGTTAGCGAGTTTTGAAATCAGAAGCCAGGAAGTAATTGTTTGTTCAACAATTTATTTCAAAGGGGGAGTATTGCTAACAAATGAACGACAATAATGTTGTTAAAAGTGAAATAAATGTGTTAGAAACAGGAAGTTGACACACATGATTTCCCCTTTGCGGGCCACATAAAATCAGGTCGCGGGCCAGATCTTGAGTTTGACACCTGTGAATTAGAGGATGGAAAATTGATGACATCATTGAGGTCCATCTTGATTTTGAAATCAGATTAGTGAAAGAAAGAGACCCATTGCTAATATAGTTAAAGTTGCATCCGCAAGCAGTATAGATTCTGAAGGCCTTGGGCAAATTAGATTGAAAAAAAAAAAGCCAAGATAAACTCCAAAAAATTAAGAAAATTGAGAATTTTTTTTTTAAAACTAATATATTTTTTTTGTGTGTGCGTGATACAGGTTGCAAACATTTTGCTGAACGGCGTGCGCTACGAGAGCGATCTAAGCGAGAATGCAGAGACGGGAGATTCCCAAATGTCAATGAAACTCTTGTGTATAGCCATCTACCGGATGCCTCCGTCTCTGCGCAGCTTATGCACGAACCATTTTTTGGGTGAGTAAATAAAATGGGGGAAAAAAAAAACATTTGCTATTTTTAGATTAAACAAAACTCTGAAACTAAAATCCATCCATTTTCCATTGCGCTTGTGCTTTATTCGGGTGGAGGGTGCCATTGACGGGCTAACGTATATCATCGTTGTCATGGTGTTTTAACCCTAAAAAAAAACTGATATTTCAATATAAAATGTGACACAACACAGACAGATATAACGATACAATACTCACTGACATATGTTCTTTATCCTCTGTAATGAATGACAAATATTACACATCTAAGTTGTGACCATCTCCGTGTACAGTATACCTGTATTATACTGCCCCCATCTGGCCAAAGTATGCACACCAGAAGGAACACCACAATCGCCATTGAATTGAAGGGAAAAAATTCAGCAAAATTTACTTTACTTTCTATTTAATTACTGTATCTCATTATTGTACGTATTGTTTTTAGAAAGTCCTGCTCCATGTTATAAAATGCAATCAGGCATTTCTCGTCTCATTTATGTTACAATTTGTGTCCCGCTGTGTTGCCGCAGGCTGGCTGTCCTTCGAAGGCATGCTGCTCTTCTACACGGACTTCATGGGGGAGGTCGTCTTCGAAGGAGACCCCAAAGCGCCCCACGACTCCGAGGCCTACCAGCGCTACAACGCCGGGGTCAGCATGGGCTGCTGGGGAATGTGCATCTATGCATTCAGTGCTGCTTTCTACTCAGGTAAGTCTCCACACTCCCCTCGTATCTCCTGATCATGTCACATATTTATCGAATTGTGAAATTTCCAGCCATATTGGAGAAACTGGAGGAGCGCTTCTCTCTGCGCACACTTTACTTTTTTGCATACCTGGCGTTCGGACTGGGTACGGGTTTGGCCACTTTGTCCACCAACCTCTACGTGGTGCTGTCTCTGTGCGTCACCTACGGGGTGCTCTTCTCCTCGCTATGCACGCTGCCTTACTCACTGCTGTGCGAATACTACCAAAGCCCTCAGGTCAGTCCCGGGATTGCATGTGTTATCGCGTTGATCATTTCTTGTGCTGCGGTATATTCTCATTTTCCCCCCCAAAATTTATTTTTGGTTCATTGAAGACGGTGAATTGCCCGATTGAGTTTTTATACACATTGGATTTTGGTCTCCCGTTGCTTGAATTCCAATCCAATCTTTCCCAGGCTTATTATTAACTTTACGGGCAATGGTTTAGGTAACATTATTAAATAAGTGTAAAAAGAACTGAAGTTAAACAAAGTAAAAGTATAAAGTTAGACTCTTTGTCGTCCGATGTTCAATTTTCTGTGGATATGATGAAACTTTTCCACTATTCTGTGGCGGCATCACACCAAAACAGACACGCACGCACGCACACACAATGCAATACAATACAACTTTATTTCTATAGCGCATTTCGCAACAGCTGGAGCTGTAACAAAGCCAAAAGGCAAAAGGAGAAATTGGATTTGCTGACATCGCCCGTGATAAAACTTTCAAGTGGTCATAGTTGAGAGTTTCCATTGTGCTTAGAAGGACACTAAGTAACAGGTAACCCTCTTAAAAGCGATTCAGCTAATTAGCAAAGAGGCAGGAGTAAATTCTTAATCTGAAAAGCCAGTCAAAGTCCCCGTAAAGTGAAAATAAATGTGTCAGGGCTCCAAACTGCCCTTAAATGTTGGCATTTTGGCCCTAAAATTAAAGACAATGCAAATAATTTCTTCTACCTATAATCATCTATAATTTCTGTGCAACCAGTAAATTTGATAATGGATTTAATTGTTTTTTTATTATTATTGATTATTTTTTGTTGCTGACAAACTCCTGCTCAAAATTTGGGATTGTTTTTAAATAGTAGAAATGTGAACATTTCTACATGTTTTATAAAAGTTGATTTACAATGTGTGCCCCGTAATAGACCGACTGTTACTTGGGTCAATTTGACCCCCAAAATATCGGGTAAATCATTCAAGCCAAATCTTTCGGTTAAATCAAAAGTGCCGTATGTCGATAGCTGTCATAGCCACTCGCCAAAAATTTTTTCAGACCTTCACAGGCCTGATAACCCAACAATGGGTTAGGTTGACCCAATAATTTGGTTACTCTCAAAATACGTGAACCAAAAAATACAGGGGTCATTAGCCATATAAACCAACAAATTGTTCATCCGACCCGACAATTTGGTTACCGTACTCTCAGGAAAATCAATTTGACCCAACATGCAAAACCCATGAATTGGGTTAATGTTTGTAATGACCTAACTGTTTTTAGAACCCGTTCTCTGTGCCCTCACCTTTCAGTTCTGCGGCTCATCCGAGGAAGGCACCCGGCGCGGGATGGGGGTTGACATCTCGCTGCTCAGTTGTCAGTACTTCCTGGCGCAGATCCTGGTCTCGGTGGCGATGGGACCCCTGACGTCGCTGGTGGGCGGCGCCCAGGGGGTGATGTACTTCGCCAGCCTGATGTCATTTGTGGGCTGCGCGTATTCGTCCCTCTGCGTCGTGTACCAGCTGCCCGCCGCAGAGGGTGAGCCTGCCGAAAGCGAGACGCGGCCGCTGCTGGCTCAAATTTAGCTCGGTCCAGATAGGACGCATCCTGCCGCGCACTGTACAGCACAAGCAGACGTTATTTTACAGCACTCTACGAGAGTACGCAGGCAGACAGACATTGATTGTGTTTATACAGTGTGTGCGCTCATTCATCATGCACTTGCATTTACTTTTGCATTTTGTATAGCATCTCCTTAGAATAGAAATCACCACTTTTCAACGAGGTTGGGGAACTTATGTAGACCCAAGCAGGAGCATGTAGCTCGGTTAGCTTGCTGAGCACGCTAACTCCGCCTTGCGCTAGTAACATAACCCAAAAATGGGATTGGAAAAAGCCACATTTGAATTTTAAAATGGACAGATGGGTCAGATTATTTATACAGGAGGTCAAACAAAATGAATAAAAATGGAAAATGGAAGCTATCGTTAGCTATCGTTAGAATACTTGCCCAAATCATTTTGTTTTATGTTTTCTGTAAATGAGAAAAAACACAATTCAACAAACAGGAAGTTTGTGGATTTCCATAATCAGGTTGTCTGAAAATCTACACAGACAAAGAAAAAAACAAACACATTTTCAGCAAGCAGATTGGTATTTCTCTAATATTGTGACAGTAATTTAAAATTGATACAGGCAGTCATGATATTAGGCTGAATGATTTTCATGTTTTAATTTGATTATTCAATAACAATGAATTTATTTGCAGGAAATGTGTACTGTTTATTGTATTTTTTTCATTATTTACCATAAATTAATTTGTAAAAAATAAAAATGCTAAGTATACTATATTTTTGTTGCTATTGTTCAATTTAATTTTCAATAAACTAACCAATTATTCAATCTAATAATTATAACATGAAGTGTATATTTGAATTTTTTATTGTACATTATTTTTATTTCATTTACAATAAATTAACAAATTATTCCAAATAATATAAAAATCATGTAAATGTAAAAAAGACATCTATGAATAAAATTAACAAATATAATTGGATTGATGAAACAAAAATGTAAATGTAATGTGGATGCTTGGGGTCGAATTAAGGAACAAAGTGGGCCTAATGTGGCCACAGGCCATAGTTTGGCCACCCAGCCTAAGAAAGTTGGTTAATGGACAAACCACAGCATACATCCATCCTTCAGAAAAGAAATGACAAAAAGCATGTGTGATGATTCCGGACTGTTTCAAAATGGCATAGCTTTATCTAAAGTCTGCAGATCAGTTCCCTTTCATCCATCCAGCCATGTTCCATAGACGTTCTTATTTGCGTCTCGGGCTAGCTTGACTTGTTAGTTGAAACACTTTTTCTTTTTGTTGGTTGTCTTGCATGAGTTTCCATGTTTTTGAGTTAGCATTAGCATAGCAACACACAAACACACTGGAGTGAGTGTACGAGCCCCTGTCGCCCACCCCCAAAGTATCTGTCACTGAAAGCAACAATGCTGCATAGGCTAGCCTGTGAGCCTCCCTCCTGGTCGGCCATGTAATAATGGCAGTCATTCTTGTCATTATCAGGAAGAGGAGAAGTTGAAACGGGGGTGTGAAGTTGTGAACATCAACATTGAGAAGAACACACAGAGACTCCCCCCTCTTCCCTTGAAGGTGGACAACACTGAGCGCCAGACTCTTTTGGGTGCATTAAAGCCAGCAGCAAATATCATATTGAAGTCCATTAGGAAGCCATCTTCTCCTCTTCAAACACGGGCAAACGTTCTAATTAAGCAATTCGTAGAAAACACCACAGATTACTGCTGCCGCAGCAGAATGTCAATATTTGACTATGTACACAACCAGCTTGCTTTTTTTTTTCATTAACGTATGTTACAATACTTTTTTGTTCAGTATGTAAAGAAAACCTTTTGAAATTAAAAAATTTTTTTTATTCCCGTGTCAATTGTTTTGTCATCCATTTTGATTTTAATGTACATTTGATCATGAATTATTCACTTACGCCACACGGGGGAGCCAGAAGACAAGTGAAGTCAGCTCCCTTTGCCACCCATAGTGGCTGTTTGAACTCATTCCCGACTCTGTAAATAGATTTTTTTTTCATAATAGAGCAGACTAAACAATTCCCATTAGTCAAATGAAAAATGTTTTAAAGCACTATTTGGGTGCGGTAATTAAGCCCTTTCAATGCTATGGTTCACCTTTAGTAATAGAGCTAATAATCATAACATTCCCAAAAATACACAAAGCACTTTGTCCTACAGTGAGGGGACAGCATATAGCCCACATCTATCGAATTACATTTAAAAAAGACAAAATGACTGACTACAAAGAAAACAGGAAGTCCAAAATGTTGTTGCTTGTGCCTTTCTGTTCGGAGTTTGACGAAGTGGGTCAAGTGACGTCATTTAAATTAGCTCTCATTTAATCATGTTACCACACACACATTGCACACACCACACTTAAGACATGCTGTGCAAACACACTAAAAGACGCAGACCATGGCGTACACCTTCTCCAGTACATAACACACCACACACAAAGCGGTACACAACAACACAGAGTAGAAAATTAAGTAAAAAGACATTTTATTTGTTTGAGAATATACAAAGCAGTGGCTGAAGTAACCAGATGTCACGGCTGGTTGTTAAAGAGAGGCAGTCTTGGACACAAAAGCGGGTTACTCAGCCATAAATGTAAACTCCGTAAGAAAATGGGAAGGAAAAAAAAAAAAAAAAACAAAGGAAAGAAAACATGTAAATGGTACAAACCTGCGTGGAATGTATACAGAAGGAACGAGACCAAAGCGTTAAGATTTAAGAGGGGTTAATTAACGTCGGCAAAACAACAGAAAGCCTGCCTCGACCAAAATGGCAGTGGCATGAAGGCCCTTAATATCATGAGCACCATCTGTTATGCTAACAGGGCGGCCGAGGATTAACTAGCAGCTTAAACACCAACAAAAGATTTCGCATCAACTAATAATGTTTATTATTATTATTATTATTATTAGCCCCTGCTTAAAACTTATCTTTGGTCTTTGATGTGAACGTGAGCAGCTGCCTAAACGTTTGAGCAATCGGCTGGTCAGAGCTGACTTGATAGAGGTTGTGCTTACAAACAGAAGCAAGGAAATGGAAAACTCATGTCATAGAATGGCCCCGTTTTGCACACACATACAAAAAAAGCTCATTTTAAAGACCAATAAATAACATCTTGTAGAAAAAGAAAAATGGGGGTAGAGGGCCACAATGTTTCACAACTCCAGTGCAATGTGAGAACATGGGAGCAAAAAAGAAAAACCTAGAAAAAAGCACAAGCTCTACAACACCATGTTGACCAGTAAGACTGAGCTGCATACAAAACCGCCATCTTTAAGCCTCCACTTCCGCCTCTTTTGAGTCTCCATTCTCCTCTGTCTTCTGTTTTTTGGTGTCCGCTTTCTCCTACCAAGCAGGGAGGGAAGAAATTTTTTTTAAAAAGGTTTAAAATGAAAGGAACTCAACATTTTCTGGTGAGTTGAAGCTGAACTGTCAAGCTGTAGAACTTGAAACATGAAAATATATGATTGGACATATGATTGATTTTTTTTTCCTTTTTAATATATTTTGGGGAGGGATAGGATTTATTTGCAGTGATATGTCTCCATTAGTTTAAATAGATTTCTTGTGGGAAAAAAAACATTTATAGAATTTACGGTTGAGCAGATCAGTTTAATATTGAAATGGTTCAAATAGATTGAGAAGCTTGGTGGTTTGAGTTTGCTAGACCTGTCAATATCACATATTATTCAATTGATTACGATGACGTTTTATTTCAAATTAAAGTGCATTTCAAAGCACCGTTTACTCGACTGTTTAGTGATTAAAAATGTCACAAGATTGATGTAATCACCAAACGTTTTGAAAATGGATTAGTTACTGGACTGGTATTTGTTTTTCAAAGCAAAAGCAGTTCTTTACAAATATATTGGTTTAATTAAACACAAAAGACAATCTGATTGCCTGCTTTCGCGATTGACAAAAAAAAATTAAGGCCTGTTGAGAGCAACAAATCTGAGGATTTGAACAAGTTGAAGTAAAACAATTACTAAATGATAATTCCATTATTAAAATAGCTGTTTATTAGTGTGACGATCAATTAGCCATTGATTTATCTATTTATTTAGTCACATCCAATTAAGATATTGCGAAATGTTAAATAGTAAAAAGTAAGCTTTTTTGGGTGGAGTGGATTAAGAGGAATGAATTGGTTGAGAAGTGAATTTATTGAATTTCTCCATTTATTTGGATATTTTATTACAGAGAATGTGGAATTACCATTATACGTTTTTCTTGGGGAGTGGTGTAATGCGAGTGGTTTTACAAATTCAATTAATTTCTCCAGTAATGTTTATTTTTTGGTGGGGGGTGGTTAATTGGTTCGGAAACTGGGTAAAAAAAATAAATATTGTGACTGAAGACAGCACACGTGACCTACCTCCTCTTCATCGGCAGCACGCTTCACAGGCTGTGCATCCGTCTCCTCAGCAGGGGGCGCCTCTTCCTCTGCTTTCCCTGCAAAAAAAAAAAAAGGACAGTTTGCCTCGTTTAGAGTTATTCAAACAAACCTGAATGTTAATTCAAGGTAATGAGTTTAAAAACGGGTAATTTATTTAACAGGGGGTTGCATGAGGGGGAAAAAAGGGTACCATCTCCATTCTTGTGCTCTTCTTCCTCTGCAGCGTCCTCAACTTTGTCACTGTGGTTAGCACCATTCTGAGGGAGCAAAATGTCAAATTTATAGTCCTTGTAGTTGGACTAATCCTGCACGTTTACACTAAGGAAGAGCGAAGAGTGTATGGGGGTGCTTTTTTTGCTCTCCAGAGGATTAACCACCATCAGCAAGAGCAGCAGCAGACTCTCTGGGAAGACACCCCCCAATGGAGGCGGCTCGCTTGCCAACATCTGTGCCATTTTCCACAAGGCACACAAAGAGCACGCGGCCCAGGCAGAATGGCGACACCTGCACGACGAGGGGGCTTCTCGCCTAAGACAAAAGCCCCCCACTACTCCCGCCTCTCTCCCCGCGAAAGCTGCCAGCAAACTCACAGTGCCATTAGCAGGTGCGTCCTCGTTGTCTGTCTTTTTCTCCTCCTCCTCCTCCTTCTTCTTCTCCACCTCAACTTCTTTCTTCTCTTTCAGCTCCTTCGAAGAAGAAAGAAAAACTAGGAAATTGTCGACGTTTTTCTTTCCACGCTGAAATGTCGACTGAAACTCAACCATGCTTTAGGTCTACGGCGTTTTAAATCGATTAATTTGTCATATTGAGTTTTTGTGTGCTGTTTTTTTTTTTTGCTTCGTTGTGCTCGACGCACGCGCGTGAGACGAGAAAAGGGCTGCTCGTGCTTTTCCCGCCCACATCAAAAAGCACCGGCTGCTTTCTCCTCCTCGCTTTTGTCTCTGTTGGCCAGCATTAAGACACCCTACACGACAAATTCTCAACTCAAAATGACACACGAGGCTTGAAAAAAAACTAATGAACGCCCCCCCCATTTGACGTAGGCGTCGAGTTTGATTTTTTTAAAGCACCATTTTAACGCAATACACTTGCCAAACAGCCATTTTACCCCCTTAACCGCGAACTACGAGTGGCCTGTAGCTCACATTTGCAACTTTATCAACTTCTTCGCATAAAAGGCGAAGGGTCGGCGTGAGTTTAAAATGAATGAAACGCACCTTGGCTGTAACCTCTGCAGTTGCGGTGGTGTCAACAGCTGTGTCGGCCATGTCTAGTTTGACAGCGAGTTGAATTAATTTGATTGTTTAATTCCTGTTTTTGGCTTTTTATCGTCGTCGTCGCGGATACGAGTCCAGTAACGCCGAGAGAGAAATGATGTCTGCTCGTCTCTGCTTTTTCTGTGGGAGCCGCTTGAAAACCACTCTTGTTGGAGGCAGAAGCTCAACTCGGCGACCGATTGGACCGTAGCGTCGCGTCTGGCGTTTGATTGGAGGAACGCCACGTCAGTTCTTGGATAAGCACCCGCCTTCCACGACAAGTCGTCGATGATTGGTCAGTTATTTTAAAGCGCCGCTTTGCTATGACGGTTTTTTGTGTGTGGGTCTTGAGGTTTTAATTCAAATAATGGGATGCAAGTTGTTAAAGTTGCCATTTATCTATTGATTATACGAACTTTTCAATGTTAAAAGTTGTTTTTTTTAAAGGCAGGATAAAAATGTGAACCACGTTGCCAAGCGGACTTTTTTTGTATTCACATTTTTTTTTCTAGTTAGCACTGCGTGGAACTTGGTGTCAAATTACACGAAAGGAGGAAGTATGTAAAGTGGGATAGTATGGTTTGAATCAATAGAAAAATTGTAAATTTCTCTATTGAATTAAGAATTCTGATAATCTGATTTTTTTAATGTAATAATGGTTTGGATTGTTGGGAAAATAGTGATTAAAAAATCTCATTGAATTTAAATACAATTGAAACTTGATCTATTTCTGTTTAGAGATTCTAGGAAATGCCCAATACTAATTAAAAAAAAACAAAGTTAGTTTAGTTGTTGTGAAATATGTCCACACCAACTTTTTCTGTGTTAGCAATATATGGAGATTGGTGTCAAATTACCCAAGAGGAACTATGTACATATGTATGTCTAGGTAGGCTATTTGGACTAGTTTGAATTGGTTGTGAAATGTTTCATATCTCCGTCAAATTGCAAAAATTAAAATTCTTTATAAAGTAGGATATATGTTAAAAAAATAAATCTAAATCTAAATTAAAGTTTAATTCAAATAATGAATGCAAGTTGTTAACATTATGCTCTACCAATACATTCAAAATTGTAATGTTTCAATCAGGCAGAAAAGGTAAATGGTTTTATCACTTTAATTTCCTCATTTTTAACATTATCAATGTCTGTGGAGATCGGTGTCAAACTCCACTAAAGAAGAAATTCATTATTTTAAGTCAGATTTTTTTTTTTAAATGTAGAATGTTTGAATTAGTTGAGAAATTGTGAATTTGAGGCCAACCATTTGAGGATCATTTGTTTAAATCCTACCTTGATTTGGGAATTTTCTCATTAAAATGTGGATTTCTTTTCCCCCTTTAAAAATGTAGGATTTTTTGTTAGAATGGTTTGAATTGGTTGAGAAACTGTGATTAAAAACTATGCATGTTTGGTGAGGTGCGCATACACCAACAGACTACATCAACCTATCAATAATATGTTCAGAAGACAGAAAAGGTTAAAAAAAATGTGCATTGTGTTGGCTTTTCTTCACATTTCCTTTTTTAAATGTGAGCACTCTTTCTCTGTGGATATTGGTGTCAAATTACACTGAAGGAGGGATTAAGTCAAGATGTGAACACCATGCCTATGATGGCTGGCTATTCCTTTTTTCTAAATTTAACTCACTTCATACTACCCAACGGCGCAATAATCACCACTAAAAGCTGCATAATTATGAAAAACTATGCCTGAAAATACACAAATTTGCCCAAATGTGTTAAATTACACTACATGATTTATCTTGGTTTCTTCTTTGTCTTGGTCTCATTATTTCCAAAGAGTATGTTGCCAAATCAAATGTATCAATCACCATGTCCATTAAATGTGTTTATTTTGTATTTTGAATTTGTGACAAGGGATGCTGACAAAAATGCAAATTTGAAGCAAACTGCGCTGCTTCAAAAAGGCTCCCCTCAGTCTAACCTCTCTGTGTTTCTCGACAATTTAACGGCAGTGAAAACATTTGAAAACAAACGGTCTCCTTCCTGTTAATGACTAAGCCTTATAACCCGACTAGCCTGTTTTTTTTTTCTTCCTTAAGTTTACTTCTGTTCTCATTCAACTGGCTCATCCAACTGTTAAACCAAAGGAAGTGACAACAGGCGCCCGCACAGCCTCGCGCCCGATGCTTCAAATGAGGCCCGCGCGCCAAAGGCTTTACTTTAACTTACCAAGCGGAACAAATAGTTTTCATAGCAGATCCAAATCTGCAAATGTTAATGCTGTCACCTACAATTAATTTCATGTAAAAGAAATAAACATCCACCATTGTTTGCAAGCTGTTATTTAACACAGGCCGCTTTCACGCTGCCTGTAAAATCCGGCCTTTTCTGTGTTACATCACTGATGCAGAAAGGAAGTCGGCGCAGCTTCGGCGGTCGTATCAGAGACCTCGTTCACACAGATATCCAGCAAAATTATCGTAACAGAGACAATTGTTTGTCTTTGCCTTTTTTACACAGCCCAGCTGCACAGGATAATGTAGCGACACTGGCTATATTTTGCTCTCATGGCCTTTTTAAAAACAGACGTTAGCATGCATGCTAACGTATGTTTTAAGCGAGTGTATGTTTTACCACTCCTGCGCCCAATAATACAGTGAGCGTAATGCTTGTGTTAAATACAGAAATAGCACCGGTAACTGTTTGAATACTCTGGGCCTTATGGCCCTGAAAATACGGTACTTACTCATCGCTGCGAGAAGACAAGCCACTGGCGGGAATCTTACGTTGTCACTCGCTAATGAGCTTAACTCTAATTAAGTACATAGATTTCTTCCCAAAAATGAGAGTCTAATTATATTGTTGTTGGATGGCAACGATTGCTTTCACCGCAATTGGCCTGGGAAAATGAGTGGGGTGCTTAACTTCACACCCGAGTTCAAACCTTTGCAAAATTCAACAATACATCAGAAACGTTACGCTCTGATACCACCTACAAGACAGAAAATTGCCAAATTGTTTTCACCCCCTTATTTGGTGTCAGTACAAGTTATACGGAAACATCAACTTTAAAGATGAATAAGGTCATTTCAGAAAATGACATCAAAGTAAAGAATTTAAATATCATCCAAACATTAAGCAGGGGAAAAAAATTCATATATTTGACAAAAAAATATTTTGTTGAAGTGAGATCATGGCAAGCAACAAACCCGGAAGTGTGACTTCATTTCAAGAAAACAATGGCAGAGCTCAACACGTAAAATGTACAAAGCCAGTCAGAAATCAACTCAAAAAGCAATTCATCAAACAAACTGAAATTCTAAGACACCATAAGGTTTTGAAAATGGATCGTAATCACATATACCTTTTTGCAAACCCTTTATCGCAAATAAATCGATTGAGAAAATGAAAAACACTTCTTGTGGAATTCATTCACTTTGGGGGGACGAAACTGTTCAATTGATGTGCCCTATTTTTAACTTTTAGCCACTCAAACAAATGTTGGCCTGAATGTCAACGCCAAACAGCATCGAGGCATTGCGCTGACAAACGCCATAACAACGGCAACGAGCAGTTAACGGGACAATCAACAAAGCAGTACAATGGCTGACTGGCAACTCAGGATTCTTAAAAATGGTATCACATGCCGGAGACTGATGAACATTTGCATTTTTGTTGTAAAGGCCTGTACACGCCAATGCGATGTCGGCCGTTGTGGCCAACTATCGCGTCGCTTAAAGTCGGCATATTTGAACGGAAATTGACGGAAGCATACGCCGCAAAATCAGACGGGGACGCCAACTACTCCGGACCTTCTGCGCATGCGTGAGACGTAGTACCCCTCCATGCCATCGGCGGCGATAGTCAACGCGTAGCCTTTGACGGTGATAATAACGCCGGTTTTTCGTGAATGAGTGATTACTTTATCTTTGCGCTCTTCAGTCCAGCCAGCCGTTATGCGCATAGAGATGTGAGAATGAGCAAAGTTCATTTTGTTCTTGAGAAATAGTTTAAATTTTCAGTTTTTCCACTTTGGTCACTTCCTGTTCTTATCCAGTGCACTGAATCGCTAGCTGACAGCCACGGTGCTTATTTAACCCGACAGATAAACCGAATAGATTCTACATGTTGAATCAGCCGAACACGCCCCATTAACGGCTTCGACTTTCCGACGTTGCGCACTCCACCAAACAGACAGCCGGCGAATTGCTGTGGAGAGGCCTTTATTGTCTAATCATGGATATGGATGGATTACGTTGAAAAAAAAAAAAAACGAAAAAAAAAAAACAATCAAAACTACCGTATGCATTGAATAGTTTTAGCTATTAGTATAAAATATGGTAGGCTAAATTTTCTTTACCCAAGGTCTTTAACATGCTAAACAAAAGCGGCGAGAGACCTAACAGAGGCAAGAGAACACGTGTGTAAGCACGCCAAGTATTTTGTACCTCACACCAGACGCTGACTCAAGTTAACTGAGTGCATGTTGCCATGTCACTGTTTGAAATATTCACTGAGTTCGAAGTTAAAGGCCAACGTCGCCTATTTTGCACGACGTCCGTCTAAAAGATGCAGTCAGTTTGTGCAGTTGACTGCAGCTTTTCAGAGCCCAAATTAACATACATTCGTCTTACATTGCAAATATATTTGTTTCAAAAATGTATATAACTTACCCCCAGCGTGATATCTTGTCACAAGTGTCTAATTTTAGCACGTCTCCTGGGATCCTCACCGCCTTTTTTTTGTTCTTTTTCTTTTAATCGCCTCCTCTCCGCCAGTGCTGCAACCACAGATTTCAAGGATGCCTTCGGGGCCGCAAGCCTATTTAGTGACTCACCTCACATTCAGAAATATAATTACGAAAAGTAATTACATGCAGAGTTCAAAGGCGTGTGCGTCTGGCAGATTCAGGGACCTCTTGGACCTCTTTCGTCACCGTGTCAGTTGGATTGCTGGCTTGTACACGGTAAAGAAGAATAACTTCTTTTTTCGAAAAAATATTATTATTGTGAAGCATTTCAACATTTCAAGTATCCAGAAGGCCATTATACGTTGAGAAAAAAAAATGTGATGCAATTATGGAAAAAATTACAATGGTCCTCGGTTTACAGCGGCCCTGTCATATAAACTTTCAAAGTTACCACGGTACTTAATCTTTTTAATTTGACATTTTTACATAAAAGTCCCCGAGTGCCTTTTTTTTGTGCAAATATTTACTGGAATTGTGACTTTATGTCTGCGCTGTAAAGGCACATTGTGACTTGTGTAAAATTTGGGTTACATCACCATATAGAGAATTTTTGCTTGTTGTAGTTAAAATCCTTTTTTATCTGTTGCGTGTGAGTATTTCGGATGAAAGTGGCACAAGAAATTGTGTTTTCACATGTTGCCGAAAAAGCAAAGTAAATTATTTATTATCTCTCTCAATACATGAATATCCAGCGTTTTAGTCTGGTAGAAATTATGCAGAAAAAAAAACCTAATTAATCACATAAAAATTAAATGTAATTCAAAATTTGGGGTTAAACAGTGGATGTCTCTACATACATTCCTAGGATAAAAACCGGATGCTGAATTTGGAAACATTTGCGTTTTTGTCATTGTTTCTTTGCTGCGCATGACACCAACTTAAAACACCAATCTTTAAATCGCAACTCCACATGGTCGGAACTTGACCAAATGCAAACATAAACATAGGACCACGTGGAGGTTAAATGTTTTGGGGATTTTCCAGTAGTTCCGTTTTTGTCCTAGAAAAGTCATATCAACGATATGATTGACTCTGTAAATTGTAACCCTATTAGGAAAGTGCAGATTACATCGCATCTAATGGACTGAGTGCCTACAATAGAGACATGGGAGTAACTCAGGGATGGCAGAACGCATTACTCACTCTCCACTCCGCAAGAGTGGAAAGTGGGCACCAATAGAATCAAGCGGGTGAGTGGAGGTTGGTGGGTGGGGAGGGGTTGAATTGTGAGATAATTTCCTCTCCTTCCCTCATTTGCCTACCGCAACTTGTTTCCATCCAAGTTTATGCAAGTCAATGGAGAGCCTGTGTGCAGGTCGCCAAATAGGAAAGCAAAGGACGTGCAATTGTGCAAACAGTTTAGCTTTTGACCACTTTTTCCAGAAGGGAAAAAAAATTGCAGAAGGCAAAAGGAATCATTCACAAAAGACAAACCTCTCTCTGTTTTGAAAGAGTGGAAATATTATTTCAAGACCCCCAACTGTTCTCCTACACAGTGACAAGATACAGGATGGCAAGCGCCTTCATTTCACCTCCATTTCGCGAGGACAAAAGGCCTGACCTGACTTATGGAATGTCAGCGCTCCGAGCAAAGAGGGGGCCCTCCGAAGAGCAAGGGTCAGGTTTAGGGTTGGGGGAAGGGCAGATGGGGACTGATAATTGGAGGAATTGGTTTGCCGCAATCTGAGCTCTTTTGTTTTGAACTGCGGGGATTCCGCATGGTCCAGCGGCCTTTCTCCTGTCGTCAGGCGAGTCCTGCGGTGCTCGAGGGACAACAAAAATTTGACTTCTCGCTGGGAGCACAGTGGGCTTGATTGATAAGTCTATTACTATCATAATATAGAAAGACTATAATAAATTCAAATGTCCGCATGGAACAAACATAATTCCAGTCACAAAATGCCCAAAACTACCATGAAATATACCCTTCAAAACTAAATGGCAGACACCTGGTTTGAAGAAGCCTGCCAAATTTGGTGAGTCCACATGCCTTCACAGTTTTTTTTTCACTTTATTTTAGTTGTCTTTCATAGTGAGTAGCTGTATTTTCATCAGTGAAAGAAATAAAGAAGACTAATTTGTCAACTAAAAGCATATTCTCTGAAAATAGATGCCTGCAAAGCAGATCTAGTGTGGCTCAGGAGACCATGTCGACATTCCCGAGGCGTGTGCGGATCTTGTTGGTTGACTTGCCTTTTTTAACGTTGCTTCCAAGGATTAATGCTTTGATGAGGATTTACAAAATGCTTGAGTGTGCCTGTTTTGGAACTACTCCAAGAATACGAAAAGGATTTAAGATGTGTTTGCTATGGACTTAAAAAGATTGAAGTGCCACATTTTGCTTTCGGGGAAAATGTGGTTATATGTAAGCTCGTCGAATTATGAAGAAATTTTGTATCTTTTGTCTGGAATAGCCAACAATTAGATGAACAACAATTGCAATTAATGGGCTGTTGATTTTGGCCTGTGATTTGGTCGCTGAATGAAACACAGTAGGGTACCAGTGCTTTTTCTTTGGATTTTTTTGTGATACCTCCACAAGAGGACAATTTTGACTATGACCATGACCCACTAGAAATAAAACTGACTATGTTTCACTCCAGCAAATCTCGTGAGACCTTATCTTAGGGAGCATCTAAAAGATTGACTCCCTGCAATTTTAGTTTTTGTTGTTGCTTTGTTGGCTATTTTTTGTGGAATCACATTCCTTGGAATAACAGGAATCCTAGGTACCTTCCTCTAGCTCGCTGGAGGGCAAGGCACCAAGACATGCAAGAATATTGCTGGGACAAGTTTGTCATCTTTGTTACAGTGGCAGCACTCCCAAAACAGCTATTAAACCAAAAAGTCACCTTTGACTTCCTGCCAAGTTGCATGTCCATAAAATGTGCGATCGTTGTTAGTTGTTCAAGTGAAGAATTTAACAGTTGCATTGTACAAATATGTCTTTCTCCTCTGTGAACGACTTGAAATGAGCGCCAACCACCTTCTCCACCTCTTAGCTCCACCCTCTCGATGACTGTGTGTAAGTGGAAATTTCCAGTAATTCCGAGCATGTCGAGAAGCGCTCCTCCTCCTAGTCTCCTCCTCCTTCCCTGATTTTCCCGCCTTTCAGCTTTACCTGCCCCCATGACCCTTCACACTTGCGCATTCCATTTTGGAACGACTTCATGCTGACACAGAACCCGAGTTCCTAATAGCTTCATATCAAATGTAAGAACTAATGTTTAGTGCCTTTTAAACAACTGGACACTGTTGACACTCTTGAGGATATGGAGTATCCTGTGATACTTTGAATAATTCAAGAGGTTCGACTACTTCAACATTAGTGATGAACAATCGTTTGTTTGGGATGGCACAGCAGATGGTGCATTTGCATTCTGTGTGTTCCTCGAGTGGATTGGACGGGCTGGTTGTCATGGGTCCACAAAGCAAAATGTTGAAGATCAAAAATTGTAACAAATACGTTTTTGATTGGTTGAGTATTGGGTATGGAAAACAACAGCTTGTACATTAAAAGCTACAGAGAAATTTTGGAACATCACAGTATATTTAGAACATCAGGGGTCAACAACCGTTTTGAAACTGATTGCCAGCTCTTGCGGCCTGAAGCATCCAAAAGGCTACCAGTTTGTTACACATTTCGGAAATAACAAATTACCTTAGACGCGATATTTTTTATTAATTAACCTAACCCTAATTCCATTTATGGGAAGACACTGATCCTGTTAATGATTTCTCACATTGATTGACAATGAATGATAGAGATAAGCTGGAAACAGATAAATACCAATATGGAACACTAATATATATATATATATATATTAGAAATTATTAAAGTTTTTACCGTTTCAAATGACCACTTGGACAACATTCTTCTGAATTGTCTCATCAGCGCTATTTTTAGAACAGACTCATGGGCTACTCATGTAGTCCTTGGGGGCTACCTGGTGGACAACCTTTGTGCGCTCACTCACTGCTACAAGAGGCTCAAGCATTCACCTCATGATATATTGCAACAACAGCAAGCGTGCCTTGGCTGTGTTGTACAAAAAAACCCAAAACAAAACAACTTTAAATAAAGACGAGAGGCAGCTGGAAAGGAGAACTTTAGCGTGTGCGCTCATGGCATGAGGCGCGCTGACCTTAGCTCCATTGTGCAGCTCCAACAAAGAGCCATCTGCACAGCAACCAACGCGGTGACGGCGAGGGAGTCGCACACAGGGGAGATCCAGGCAAGGGGGGAAGGGACGTGGGGTGATTCTGGAAGTGAAAAGCCACAACAACAACAACAACATGAATTCATAGAAGCTAGAAGTTATCAGAAAACAAGGGCAGGAC
Organism: Idiotropiscis lumnitzeri; assembly: GCF_059441095.1. NCBI lineage: Eukaryota > Metazoa > Chordata > Actinopteri > Syngnathiformes > Syngnathidae > Idiotropiscis > Idiotropiscis lumnitzeri. The sequence continues at coordinate 9,440,569 of NC_142401.1, forward strand.
TCTCTCTCCTCTGATGACAGAGGAGAGAGAGCTGCAGGCCTAATCACTCAAGTGCATATTTCCTGTCTGCAGCCTGATACAAAGAAGTCAAACCCAAGCCAGCTATTACGCTACAAGGGCAAGGTTTTTGTTGAAACTCCTCTTACGAAATGCAGATCTGTACATGCCGCTATCATGTTCGCACAAAGACAAAATGGTGCCCGGTTTAACAGCAAAGAGCTCCAAATGTTTCACAGGTAAAAACATGACAGGCGGGATTGCTTAGCAACAGCGGGAAGAAGAAATTAAATACATGAGGTGAAACCCGCCGTGCTGCCACCCAGCGGTCAACCTTTGGCACATGTTGAAGAATAATTTATAGGAAGAAGCGAGATGCAGAACACGATATTTGCATAGATAACGATTGACTTGATTGAGTTGGTGCGGTGGGAGGGTGGAGGGGTGCGCTTGAAAACGTTCCCGCCGATCTGATAGGCTGGGAAATGTGCTCATGGTGCGTGGTTGCCAAGCAACATCCCGGAGATGTGGGTGAGAGGGAAAAGGAGAGGGTGGGAGTGCTGGTGGCGGCGGTGGCAGTAGCATTGGCGGGGTGCGGCAGAGGGTGTTATACATACGTCAAAGGGAGGGAAGGGCTCTGGGTGCAGGCTGAGGAAACTACCTGGCAACATTCCCAAATAAACAAACAGGATCAGGGCAGCAAGGGAGACCGACAGGGAACATTTTTTTCCCCCCTAACCTAGATAGTAAGGCAACAGTGTATTTCCCCTCCCCAAGAACAAGACACTGCAGGAAGACGCATAGAGGTCACGCAAGGACGCTCAGTCTAGCCAAGCGCCTCTTCAAAGCTCCACTTAAAATGACTTCTACGTGGAGTGGCTCCACAGCAGAAAAGAATCCAGACAATCAGGCCAATCAAGGTGTGCAAATAAGAAGTCGCTGAGCGAGAGGAGAGGATAAAGTTACTGTGGAGAGGAGTGCTAGGGGTGGGGTGGAGATTTCACTCCTCTCGCTATAGGTAGAGCCTGCAGGAGGAGGTGGATCGAAGCAGGCATCGAGAGCTCTTTGTCAGGAGCAGGAAATGAGGCTTGTGTTGCGATTAAAAAGGGAGGGTTTCTATGGAGATGCAGGGCCGTGTGCAGGGAGGACGAGGCGGAGGAGGGGTTGGCGGCGAGAGTAGAATTTCAAAGACGGCAGCCTCTCCTCCATCACGTTTCCCTGCTCGCTGTTTCCACGGCGCCCCCTTTTATCTGCTGTAATCTGTTTAAGCAGAGGCTGCAAGTGGGTTTATCTTAAATAAGCCCACCAAGCCGTCGCTCGACCAGTCACCAATGTTAGGCGTAATAGTTCCAGATCCGAAAAAAAAAAATCTCTAAAGCAACACGAGCTCCAGTCGATTACATCAGATTGACCCATTTGCGTGCACGCGCTCTCTTGTTTGAAGTGTTTGATGCAGTATTTCAGTGATATTGCCTTTAGTACACGGCCACACCGGATTTTAAATTAAAATAGTGCAGACTTCCAGCTTTTGTTTAACCCTTAAGAGAGCCTATGGAGGTGTGCCACTCTTTTGTGTATTTTCCAAGAAATTCTATCTGTTTGGCATTACATTTTTTTTTTTTTAATTGATTTAATAAAGTTGAAAAAACATTCAAATGTACACAAGTAGCCATTGTGTTCCAGTCCAATTCCTGATTCTGTGTTGTGCTACACCTATACGCTGTGTATTTGAGAAATGAAGGGTGGGGGAGTCTTAGTTGAAGATTTTGCCATTCCCCTGTGGTCACTTGTATGGATTTTTTTTTTGTTGAATATTCACAGTTAAAATTCTTTATTTCAAACATGGTCATGCAGTGTGTCATCTGTCTACTGAAAAACATGAGAATTATTTAATAAAGTAAGTGAAGTGATGACAATCGATAATTTTATTTTTATTTCGTGTGCATGTACATCGCCGTTCACGCCAAGTTCAGAATTTTTTTTCTCTAAGAAATCCAAACTTTATTATTATAAACTTCATCCAAGCATTAAAAGTGATGATTTAAGATGAGAGTTGCAACATCACAATCACATTTTAATTATTTACCCCCCCTTTACAAATTGTCATTGTCCAAATACTTTAGGACTGTATGTGACCTTTAAATCCCAAATATAGTAACAGACTTTGTGAATTGTTTCGCAGCTCCGGTGATACAAATATAGCATTCTTAAATAAATCACTGTCTTGAGTTTTTCAGGAAGCTGCTGTTTGGATAAGATGACATTTCAAATGGCTGTTCAATAAATGACCAAAATAGAGATTTCTTATACTGAGGTTAGACATAAACAATGCACAAAAAAAAAACACCTTCACTATCGTTACAGAACATTTTGTTCATAAGTATGTTTCTTTTCAAATTGTGAGGCAAGAAGTCCCAAGAGGACTTTGGGGGGGAGGAGAGGTGGGGGGTGGGGTACAGCAGTTGGACAATAATAAAGAAAAATTATGTTTTCAAACCTGCTAAACTTAAGCGATACTAAATACAAACTTGTACATCTAGTATATTTTTAGAGTACTGCATTACTATTGTTTATCTCTGTAATTTTCCAATTGTCAGGCAACCCACATTAGGTGCAGCAAGTCTCTAATCTAAACCTGTTAATCTACATATATGTTAAAGGAAAATATGTTTCTCACTCGTTTTTTTTTTCTTAACAATTGTCTCAGCAGCTTCATGGGAATCTCACGCTGTACATTTTGTAGAGTACATTTTACTCGAAAAAAAAGACCAGTAAACAGAGTCAAATATTAATCTTAAAATTCTGCGTAAAATTTGCTCAAAATTTTACACTGAATATTTTACTCTCAAATTTTACTCTGTTTACCGGGATCGAATTTTGAGTAGAGTGCTCTCAACAAATTTTACTGCGCAGGAACTTTAGCAAAGTAAGAAACACACATTTTTAAAGTTGCTAAGATCACTTCAGCAAAGTCAAAATGAATGTGTTTTTAATTATTTTGATAATGGATGGCCGAGTGGTCTAAGTTCAGGTCCCAGTCTCCCCAGGAGGTCTGGGTTCGAATCTCGAATTTCCCCATTGTGGGACTAATAAAGGCAATCTTATCTTATCTTAAATAAAACATTGATTAACATACAATGTTGAGGCTGGAAAGCAATAGGTTGTTGTTATGTGTATCTACAAACAACAAAGTGGACAAATTCAGCGGTAGTAGTGAAGATCCTCTTTTCATAGCTAGGAAGTCAGGCAAAACAAGCGCACCCCACTGCCATGCTGCAGCTGTTTCCAATAAACTGATTACCTGGAGTGGTGGAAATGTCTAGTTTGTACATTTTGTTTATTTTAAGATTGATTATAGTGAAACATAGTGAGCAAATAAAGCCAAAGCTTAAAGAACATGAAAAGCCTTGGAGGTTGCAAAATCGCCACACCATGTTGAGAACACCAAAATTCAAATCTCAGCATGTCAATTAGAATGACAAAAGGTTTTTGCTGCCCCCAACCTTTGTGTTGGGGCATAGCAGCCAGTGTCATGCAGTGAAACAGTGCACTTTCACAGTGTGGTCCAAAGCCAGATGGCCGTTAACACATGAAAAAGAACAGCTGGTTACTGCAGGGCGTCTTTACAGCTGCAAAACTAATTAGAACCAAATAAACAAATTGCAAGCGAGACTAAAATGGATCGTTACCAAAAACGTCATCATTAAAAAAAAAACGTGAGGAAAATTATACTTATATACTATACTCATAAAAGGTCAGGAGGGGCTTTCAGGTAAAATATCCGCATGAAGCTCAAATGCACTGTCACCCCAACAGGTCAGCTTCATCCAAATTTGGAATGCTGTACTTTGAGCACAACTTGCTGTTTTATGACAAGGTGCTGAATGGCAAAATTCACATTCCAGTTTCTCGCAATTTCTGTCGTTACTCAGCATAGGTTCATGCTGAAATTTCACCCGCAATCCAAAGATCCCCAACTTTTCATGAGTACTGTACGTGTACAAGCTACATTTGAATTTCCTTCTTATTAGACATTGCATATGGATCTACCGCTCAGATCTGTTCCATCACTGTTTCCTCTTGAACACGTGGGCTTGTTTTGAAGCTTTTTGTTGCAGATTTCAACCCTGAATTCTCTCTTTGCATAACCTGTAAGGAAAATGAAGACCATCACACACAATATAACTGGTTCCTAAGTAACATAGACTGTAAATAGCATTTAAAAAAAAATCTGACTCACCCCTTCCAATATTCTTCTACGGAGTTCCCCTTGAGAGAGAGGCCGCTCTTCCTCATCCGCGACAAGCAAGTCGTCCGCGTCATAGTCCACACTAGAGAGGTCAGAGAACACACCCGTCAGCACAAGGGCTATAAATGTAACTGTACGTGCAAAAAATGTTAAATAATCTTATTTAAAATGAAAACTTAAACCTCCGGACTGCAGGTTGAATGGTAAGATTCTCCTGGAGCGTCACTGGGTTTTGGCCAAAGAGAAATTTGGGAAGATCGGATGAGTTGTAATCCTTGCCAATTTCCTGTAATTGTTAATAAAACGATAATTGATAATTTGAGTTAATTATACTTACCAAGTGTACACAGTGGTATTTTTATATGTAAAAGGGTGGAGCGCGACACTTACATAATAGGAAACCGACAGTACTTTCTCTTAATGTCCAAATGTTAATTTTAATTCTTTATCCATTGGTAATGTTTTTCCTTCCATCATCCATCCATCCATCCATTATCTAAACTGCTTTTCCTTATAAGGTTCACGGGCATGCTGGAGTGTATCCCAGCTCTCTTCGTGCAGTAGGCGGTGTACACCCTGAACTGGTTGCCAGCCAATCGCAGGGCACACATAGACAAACAACCATCCGCGCTCACAAACACAGCTAGGGACAATTTAGTGTGTTCAACCTACCATGCATGTCTTCGGAATGTGGGAAGAATCCGGAGTTCCCGGAGGAAACCAAGGGTCATACCTTTTTTTTTCTAATTTATTAAAAAAAAAAAAATACTACTTCGAGGAGATATCTTACTAAATTTCAAGTACACTGTGATAGTTACAATATAGTGGTACATTCGCAAAAAAATACAGAATTCATCCAAATGAAAACGGTGAAGGAATTTCTTATACAATACAACTTTATTGATATAGCGCATTTCATAACAGCCGGAGCTGTAACAAAGCGCTTTCCATATGGTGTAATATAAATTATGTAAAAAGAAAACATTTGATTCTTACAGACAATCAGCATTATTTTATTGTTATATTTTTTCATATTTTTGTTTTATTATTTAAAAAAATAATTTTTGTATAGATTTTTTCCTATTAAAAAAAACTTACATGTGACAGTTATGGCCAGTTATTGCTTTTTGAAAGTATGATTTCTTCACACAAATCAATTTCAGACATTACCGTTACCTTGTTATCAAGGAAAGCTTGTATGGTGAGGAGCTGGTTGGTCTTCTGCTCCACCAAACCCAAGTAGGGCATAATATTGTTGTCACTGATGGAGTCCTCCATGACACACTCCACTTTAGAGACAATACTGCTCACGCCTGTGAGAATAGAACAAGAATCTTTCCTACTCTGTATTATATATTGTAAGTAAATACTTACTGGCCACATCATTAGCTACACATAAAGGTTCACGTTTAAGCCATTGCTGTATTTGTGTGATGATATTCAAGTGCATGCCAGACCTGTTTTAATCTCCTCCAGGACTTTGCTTATGACGGCGGCACGGTTTTCAAGGTCTTCAGTTTGCAACTCGGCGTCCTTCTGCCGTTCGTCAACGTCTATCAGCGAAGCGTGATGGTCCTCCTCCTGTCGCAAACCTTTCACTTGAAAGTGATCCATCTTTTCCCGGATCTGGATTAGACACAAATGTGATAATGTGGAATAACACACTTTTATTGTGGTGGTGTGGCCACGCTTTGAGATTAAACTCACCTGGCTTATTTGATCCCGCAGAACCTCAGCTTCGTTGTTTTGCTCATTTACAAAGTTGAAAAGTGCAAAGTTACGGTCTTCAGCTGTGAAAGGCAACAGCAAAACACCCAACACCCACTGGACATGTTACTCCTTAACTCTGGCAAAATATACTACACAAGCTGTATCAACATTTTAAAAATAACCGACATATTAGAAACAGCTCTCAGTAAGATGCAGTGCAGTTCTACACTATAGTAAACTATGAAAAACAAATAGAAAATTTTAACCCCGGGACACTAATGCCCTAAATTAAATAATAACTTGAGTGTGTTTAAATATCTAAAGATTAAAGATTTTTTTTGTAATAATAATAATTTTATTTAAAATTAAAAAATATATATACATCAGTTAAACATAACACTACGCATTATTTCCATTTAATTCTGAATGAATGTTTTCCACATTTGAATCATCTATTTAAATAAAATAAATTCAAAATTTTAACTGACAAAATATTTTAAAAACATAACTTGAAAAATTTTAGATACATATTTTTTAAATAAAAAAAATAAAATAAAATTTACGCCCAAGAAACCATTATATTACGTTTCAAAACTGAAAAAGTAATGATTTCAGACTAAATAACTTTTGAAAACCAAAATACAGTATTAAAAGGAAAAAAAAAAACCTACATATTTAAATCAGAATAAAAAAAATATTATTTTCTTATATTTAGCTGTCCTTATATTAAATCATATTTTTTATCCATTGACATATGCCTGTGTTGAGTGGCTCAGAGAAATGACATGGTTCCACTGCCAACTTTAAGTGGCATCTATTTTAGCTCATGTAGCTACCGCGGGCTACAAATATGCCCCATCACATTTAGCAGTAGACTAGCAGAAGCTGATGTTGTACGTACCCTGGATGAAACTGCTCACAAGCAATTCTGGGTCAGCTTCTCCTGTCACAGACTGAATCCTCTGGAAAAACGCTTCCAAGTCATCTGTCGACTCCTCACTCAGGTCTTTTGTCCCCTGCTCCTTCAAACCTGACACTAGTTAATGCAACAAATATATATACATAAGACCCAATGAGTGATAGGCAAACTTTCTTCCAGCTAAGATCACACCATGGTCCAAAATACTGCATGTCTCTGACCTCGCTCTGCACCGTCCTGGCCCATCTTCTCGCTGTATTTGGTGGTGATAAAGTCTTTGAGGCAGGATTCATGTGAAATAACCCTCTCCAGCTCCCTCATCTCTGTGTTGTATTGAGCAAGCTCCTTCTCTGCTTTTTCTCGCATCATTGCCAACTTGGACTGAGCCTCCACCCTAAATGCACAAAATATGATCATGACTATCACAGCATGTATGTTTGTATTTGACAGTCACAACTAAAGGATGAGTTGGAGTCTACGTATGACCCAACAAGGTACAGTCTAGCAGGGGTGGACAAAATAATCTCAATGAAATTAAATAATTCCTATGAAATGGCATATTTATAATTAATTATATTACATGAACTGATTACAGTGTTAATAATGAGTTTTAGTGATGTGCAGTGAGGTTCATAATTGTCATGGTGTGTTTGTTGTTATTTGGTTTTGGTTTAGAATTCACTTTGTTTTCCTTGTGTTCCTTTGTGTGTTTGTCTTGTTAGTTTATTGTGTCCACCTGTGCTTGTCATCCCAGTCCCTAATTTTAGCCATTCAGCTCCCTCAGCCACTTACGCTTCATTTATGTGTTAGTCATTGTCTTGTCAGTTTGCTTGTATTTAGTGCCCTGCTTTCGTTCGGTCTTTGTTGGTTCATTGTCCTCTGTACTGTTGAGTTGCTGTTTGGTGTGCTTTATTTTTTTCAAATCAGCATAGAATTTGCCGAGTTAATATGATTACCAGTAATGTATTGGAGCACAATACAAATGAATGGAAGAGATCATTAGTGCCTCCCGATTAAAGATGGAATCTATGTCTGCTTGCCTTAGTGATGATTTATGTGTTTATGGCAGGGGTCCTCAATCCTCTTCCTCGAGGGCCAGTGTCCTGCCTGTTTTCCATCTATCCCTGCTGCAACACACCTGATTCAAATGATCAGATAAGCAGCCATGGCTGCAGACGCTAGAAAACGATCCTGGAACATCCCCTGAGAAACAGGATTGACCCAATGTCTGTTGGCTTCTTCTACCATTGCGGCAATGGAGCACAACGCTGCCACATGCTGGTAGTGGCGAGGTACTTTCTTGACCGCACTGCACACTGAACCCTAAACCTGCCTGCCCTGACCCGCACGTCCCTGCCAAACTGCCATTTTGCAGTAGAAAAAAAGTATTTTGTCACTGTTGGGTGTAAATTTTTTAAGCCCAAATTTGCTCTAATCTCGTTGCACACTTGAGTACAATGACAATAAAGGGATTTCTAATTCTCTATTTCTTCTTTTTTTATTAATTTTCTTTTTACACTTCTATACTATTTATTGGAAAAAATGGCTCACTCTTTTTGACGAACAAGTGTATTTTTTTTTTAAAGTGATGGTTTTAGACAAGAGCAAATTTTACTCGATGCCACCAAGACAATTTTGAGGGGTAGGCCTTATCGTGACACAAAACCAGTTCTAGTATTCCAAATATATTCAGAAATATAACAGGTGTTTGCATGGCCTAGGTGTCATTTCGTGGGATAATTTCTCTAAAAAAACAAAACTGTGCATCTTAAACCTCGTACCTTGCATCGTGGGCTGCAGTCGATAGATTGATTGCTTCACTGGTCTTCTTCCTGACATCTTGGAGCTCCTATGGCAAGCAACCAATCATAACGATGAGCACCCGTATTGCTAGATTGCTGCAGGGCCTAGGAGATGTGCTGAGATGCTCACCTGGACCAGCCTTTCTTGTAGCCGCTGGAAACGAACGCGCTCAATATGAAGAGTCTGCAGGTCCTCCCGGAGATGGCTGTTCTTGGTCATCTGCTCATTGAATCGAGTTAAAGCCTGTGGAGACACATCACAACTGGTATTTTTATGCAAAAGACAGACACCTAAAAATGAGCTTTGATATTTACCCCTTGCAGGTTGTTCTCCAGTGTGCGTATGGTCTCCTGATTACGCCTGTGTGCAGACCTTTGGGTGTCACTTGTGTTGGCATTCTCTTTCCTCAGCTCTTTCAGCTTCAATTCCATGTTTGAGATCTGCCCAAATGACACACAAAACCCTACATGCTCACAATTTGTGAGACAATGTATGCATTTTCATTGCAATTTAAAATAGTTGTGCAAAAAAAAAAAACCTCACTAAAATGAGCCTGTTTTGACACTGCTGTTATGTCTCATGTCACTATTGTGGTAAGTACTCCAAGTTTGTTACAAGGGTTGGAGATACATATGTAGCTTTGAGTCTAAAAAAAAGGGAGTGTAAAATATGAATCAAATGTATCCCGCCACAAAAATTAAAAAAAAAATAAAAGACTGGAGAGGCGGGATTCCACTTTGTAAATTGGTGCACGGCCATATTGCAAAACACAAATACCTGGTCAAAGTTGTGCTTAAAAAGGCAGCTCATGAAAAATTTACTAGATTGTATGATCACTCTTGATAGGTGAGTAAGCACTTCAGAAAATCAACTATTTGTATACAATGTAATTTAAAAAAAAAATGATGTTCCCTTTAATGTGAGACAGAATCTAAGTACATAGGTCATTCACATCTTTTTGCAGCTCTTTTTGAAGTTGCATTTCTTTCTCCAGCTCCTCCTCCAGGCGGTCTCTCTGCTCCAGCAGCAAATGAAGGCTCTCAGCATCCTTTTTTTCCTTCTTTTGACGGGACAAGCTCTTACAAGCACCGAGTTTATGCCGAAGCTCGTCCTGCTCCGCAATCAGTTTCTCTAGCTCCTGCCTTTCAACGCAAACACCAACAGTCATTTAGATTTAAGGGGAAAAAAACAATGAAAAGAAAACAAACAAAGGTGAACTTGTCTTCTCACTGTTGTTTGCGCATTTGCTGTCGGGCCTGAATGCTGTATGCTTGCCTGTCTGCATCCAAGATCCGGTACTGTCTGAGCAGCTTGGCTTTCTCTAATTCTATTTAAAAAAAAATAGACACTAACCTCTGCACACACATTCAAAGACCATCTTGACATAATGAACATGTCAACACTCATCAGCCCCCCTTTTTAAGTACAGCTCCACTACGTGTGATCTTATATTGAGAGTTGTGTCAAAATTCACATTTTAAAATAACAAATAACTTCATGTTAACGGCTTTTGGAAAATATATCATTGTGCAAGATTACCTTATGGATTTTCTTACATTTTGTTCACTTTTACCTGTATCATCAGCATCTACATCACTATTGTCTGAGTGGGCGCTTCTGGTTGCTCTTCCCCTGGACATGTTTATACAGCACTCTACGGGACAAATTGTTGAAAACGTTTACTCATTCTATAAAAACAAGGTGCTGTCGCCATTTTGTTTTCCTCTAAATATTTGAATTTACCGGGTGTTTCTCTTCAAGTAAGGTATGGTATAACGTCACTTTAATATTACCCAGGTTAAAAAAATGCTAATAATTACTGTAGGTAGCTATACACTGTACTACTAAAATACTTGGTTAAATTTTACGTTAACTGTATGCGTGTTCTTTTGAGACTTGACTAGAAAGTAATCTTACCCGATTAAGTGGAAAACAGTGATAATCCGGCGCCTTCTTTCGGTAGAATTTCCCAAGAGTAGAGCCGCAATTTGAGTTGTTAGCAACTGTCGCCAAGTCTCTTAAAACTACATTTCCCGGCATGCACTGCGCGACCAGCATTAGCTAACGTGGTAGGTGAGCTTCTTCACGCAACAATAATTTTTGTTTTTCAAATTACTTTTGGCTTAGTTGCGCAGTCCATATATCTTTTGATTCGTATTTGAAATACACGGTAGACAAAAGTATTAACACAACCACACCAAACGAGGTTTTATTCGTTCCAGTTCAACGCAAATCTGTAATTGACATTCATTCGTATAGTGGACAAAAGTAGTGGGCTACATGGGAAATTGATAAAGCAGTATAGTCTGAACACGTGTTGTTGAATTATTAAATGTGTTGAAACGAGAAATACCAAGGAAGAGCCTGCTTGTTTTGGCCCACTCACTGTAAATAAAATACACTCTATGATGTGTCCATTGATACATTTCACAAAGGCCTATGTGCAAGAATGGTCGTATTAACAAATAGATACAATAGATTATAGTAACATTAACAATAGTAATAGTTTGCCCAATGTGATTTACCCCATACAAATATATTTAATTACACATGTGGAATACAGTGTTGTTAATGGGCTTGCTGAGGCTGTGGATCCTCAGTAGTGGGCATTGCGCCCTCCAAAAAGGTGCAAAAATACTCCAAGGTGTTGAGCTCAGGTTTCCTCAACAGTAGGTGACATTTTGGGAAATAATAAGCTGCCACTAGTCCGAAGTTGCTAACCATATTGAAGGAAATCAGAATACTATACCTTTTCCTTTCATTCAGACCCATGTAAATGGGAATAAAGCTCACCCAAATAATGCAGTAGATGAGAGTGGAAAAGGTGATATCCCGGGCAAGGTAGTACTGATGTGGAGGCTTTGTTGACATGAATGTACACACGAATGACGTAAGGGCCATTAAAACGTTGAGACCTTGCATCAAGGCCAGTCCGATCATTGGTATCACGGGACATGCCAAAAAAGCCCTCAGGAAATTAATTTCCATATGGGCCACATGCTCCGACAACGAGGGCCCTTCTTGGATAAACCAGCCGCAGAAACCCGCCTGCACAGCGCAGCAGATGATCAAAAACAGCCAGCAAGCGGGACCTCGAAGTGTCTGTAGGTGAGAGGCGGCCTTGTCGTGGAACTCTGTTGTTATGAATATCTGTATTGGGAGACAAGCGAAAATAAATATTTTCAGTTACATTTATGTAAATATAGTTTTCCGATGGTAGAGATTCCGCTGTACGATATAACCTAATGTATTTTTTCACCACCTGTAGTGAAATGGCTGTGATAACAGAGAGGGCAATGGTTTGGAAAATGGAGATGAGGGGCAGTTGAAGGTGACAGACTGCGTCCCCTGGCTGCCCCAGGAAGAGCGCCAGGCTGAGGCAGGCTCCAATCAGGCTGAAAAGCACCACAAAAGTCAAGGGTCCGCCGGAGGCTGCCACCATGGGGGTCCGCCAGTGCCGCAGGAGCACAACAGCCACTCCGACCTGACACAGCAGCAGCAGTGCCCCACCCAGTGCCAGGTGAAGTGCGGCAGGTTTGTCCCAGGACAAGACGTCAAAGGTAGGTGCAGTGCAGTTAGTGCTCAGACTTTGTGACCATTGGCCCTTAGGGCATGGGGTACACTGGATGTCCTCTAGGTATTAGGAAACATAAAAAGGAAAGCCATAGCAGAAAAAAAACATCAACATGAGCTAGGATAATGCTTTTTTTTCTGAAATGTGGACAGAAAACTTATATAGTGAATGTACTCCTCACAAATAATAAAAAAAAGCAACCTTCCTAAGTTACATTGTCCGTTTACATTGCATTATTGAACAATATCACACATTTCAGACATTTAAACAGTTTTTTACAATACTTCCACAAATTCAAATTTTAAGTTGCACCGTTTTACTGTATTCAGACCTTTTGACGCAATATGCCAGTCAGAATATACAGTTTATTAGTTATATTCATTTATAAAACCTTCAAATTTATGATACAAATTAAGTATCATAATTTATATGTCAAATTATCTAATCTTGTTTTAAACAAGAGGAGAAGTAAAGTTTGTTCCATCTTAGATTCATGATGTGGGAATAATTTATCACGTTATCCTCGTTAAGAAAACGAGTAGAGTTGTGTTTCAAGTATTTGAGAGACAGAAATGTTACCTTTATTAGCCTGATAAGTGCCCGGCAGACAGTCAATGCAATCAAAACAGCACGAATGAAAGCCTTTGACTCTGTGGACTTGGCCGACCCCGCATGCTGCTGAACAGGTGGACTCAGGGACCTGCAAACGGATGTAGGGGGACATTTGTGTTTTGCATTGCGTTCGTTGCATGCACCATATACTGTATATGGATCCGCCTAGTTATTAATATCGGTGGCTTGGTAATTGGTTACTGCTTCCATGAATGAAAATCAGAACAATGGTTGCTTTGACTTTACGGGGGGGATTGCGTTTCTCTTCATAGTACTTCATACTACATAGCTGCTTGTTCAAGCTCGACTGTCATAATGGGTAATGAAAGCAATACTGTACTGGCTCTGCAGTACAGGAGGGCAGCGTGAGAGCCCTTTCATGAAGAAATCTATAGATACTGTTTTAAATGGAAAAAAAAAAGTGAGATATGTGTCCTTTCAAAGTTTTTCTTTTGAATTACCTGTGAGTTTTCAGTGTGCCATTTCAAAAGAGACCTGTTGATGGACAACTCTTCATCAAAGGTTCCAATCACTCTAAAATCCAAATGTGAGTCGGTCCAGATCCACTCAATCACGCCGTAACCTATGTTGGGGTTTCCGCTACTGTCAAACACTAACTGTTTGCCATTGATATCAAAAGACGTGTTTTGCAACACTCGTAACAACTGCAAACAAAAAGGAATTATTTAATACAAATGAACTAAAGACTACTATGTTAGTAACAAAACCACAATGGCCTCTAGTCCAGGTTAGTTCACCTTCCATGGAAGAATTCTGGTCTCAGCATCCCATTTGCAAGTGGTCGAGTTGCATCCCAACATGTTGTGCAATGACTGTGCAACACTGTAGATGGCGGCATACACACTATAAGATGCTCTCTGCACAGCAGCGTTCATGACTAAGCTCATGTTTGCAGGCGATAAGTTCTGACATTCTGGACAGGGATCGTTGAGGTTTGGTGCTTCATAGGACGTCTGCTTCCCCTCGCTCAGTTTTGTAAAAAGGGCCTCCGTGTATGCTGGGAGCAGATCCAGGGTCTGCGTTTTGTAGGTGAATCCGATGATGGTACCGATGGTTTGCATATCCGGGATGGATGTCAGGCGATTGTGAACGACCCAACTCGCGCTGGCGATCCACACGCCCTTTAGTTTCCTCTTGATCACCTGTGAATGAAAATGTAGCCCTTATATGTATCAAGTACTATGGACGATTGTGCCAAAATGAAGGCATTTCCAAAGATCATTACAATATGATTTGAATAAAATGAATTGCATTGTCCATTCCTGAATACCTTTTGAAAAATAGTTGTAATATTTATTATTGAAAGGCTTTACAAATATTTTAAAATAATTATATAATGGAATATTTGTAATTAATGACATTTGTTTTTAATAGTGGTATTGTTGGTATTTTTTCTATTAGACTTAAATCATTCTATTAATGTTGCATATGTGACATTTTTACTGTGCACATTACGTACAGTGCAGGTTTGCGCTCAGAAGTGCGCGGTGTGATTTTGTTCAGGGTGGGTGCTGAAGAATTGAAGCTCCAATCCAATCTTGTCAGCAGTTTTAAAACCGCAAACTCTTCTTTAAGTAATTAATTAATTAATTAATTAGTATCTAATAATCTTAGTGCCTTTACATTCATTTAATTTCAGCACAAGTAACAAAAATAAAAAATAAAAAAATTCTGCAAGCAGTTGATGACACATCCTATGCGGTTGAATAAATGTATGTCATACAGGAATGGGTGGGGGCAATAATTTGAAGTGACATAAAATATGTTCTTAGAGAGGAAGTCAACCTCAAAAGGTTCTTGACAATAATCTGTTCTATGAAGGCACATTCATCAATTAATATTGCGTTTGTGGAATATACAGTAAAATCCACTCATTTTTAGCCATCTCACGGGGCGGCCATTTTTTCTCTTGACATCACAGTTGCTCAGGGCTCAGCTAATGACCAATCATGGCTCAGCTTCAGAAAACAGGTGAGTCGTGATTGGTTGAGCCATGAACATGTTGATGGAAGTGACAAAATGGCTGCCCCCAGATGGAAACAAAATAACACCAGTGTCACTAGTCTTGCTCTCAAAGTTGTATATCAGTCACTGCAGTGTGAGCTTCTCATCCCATTCACTGCCACTGCCACCCACCAGGCCAGAAGTGCAGCTCAGGGAAGGAATATCTTTGTCCAGTGGGTGGCAGAATAACACTAGCTACAGGAGTGACTGATGCACAACCTTGCATCAAGACTCATGCATATAGAAAATAAAATATTTTGAGGAATAGGTAGTTAGTTTATCATTACAGTTGCTTGTATATTTTGCATGATTCAAACTTGCCTCTTTAAAGAAGACCTCAGTCGGTTCTGGAAGAGAAAAGACCAACACCACTTTGACATTGGTGGCTTGGATGTTGTCGACAATAGTTTTGACTGCTTCTACAGGGTCAGTGTAGACTGGAATCATGCCCTGATAGGCCACGCATGTCGACATGGTCTCGGCTTTTTTGGTGAACTCTTGTGCGCCTTGTTGGCCGTACTCTTCATCGCTGCCCACCACCGCCACCCAGTTCCATGCAAACTCCTTCAACAGAAGCACCATGGCGTTAACCTGCCATGTGTCACTGGGCACCGTGCGGAAGAAGGACGGGTAGACTCGCTTGTTGCTGAATTTGTCGCTGGTGGCGCCGAAGCTGATCTGGAGTGGAAACAGTCTTGTGTTGGCTCTTTAAGGATAAATCAAGTCTTCTAACAGTTCCATTCTACATAAACTCACAAATATTGTGAAATAAATAAATTAATAATTCCAATCTTTG
Organism: Idiotropiscis lumnitzeri; assembly: GCF_059441095.1. NCBI lineage: Eukaryota > Metazoa > Chordata > Actinopteri > Syngnathiformes > Syngnathidae > Idiotropiscis > Idiotropiscis lumnitzeri. The sequence continues at coordinate 9,456,254 of NC_142401.1, forward strand.
TAATCTAAGTATTTAGCATCCAATGCAGAGCTCAAGGAGAAAATTTCTAAGGAAGCAAACCTGCGGCATCAGAAAGAATCCCAAAACCTTTCCGATGACTGAGACCATTTCAGAGTTGAAGGGCCCGATCACAGCCACCACGCTGGTCTCGTAGTCAGTGTAGTTGCACTCCACAGATAGCTCTCCGCTCGTTTTTGCAGTCAGGAAAGAAAGAGTGGGCCTTACAATAACGGCAGTTTGTTTGCACGTGTCATGGATTTCATAACCCAGCTTGATGCCGGGGAGCAGCGCCTGGTTGGCGTTGACGTCATCCACCGTATATTTCATCACCACTGCAAGTCCCAGTTCGAGCTCATTCAAACTGGGAAGAAGGCAAATAAAAGGCTTCGTTATATCCAAATGAAGTCCTTTAAATTCTAACGCTTAACACCCAAAATTTCTGGCTTCTCAAAACAAGCATCAAAATGTCATTGATATTTTCTTTCTGCTTTCTACTTAGAACAACTTCAGCCTGAAATATACATTACACAAAATATATACAAAACTAGAATAATGCTCAAAATCATAATGACAATTGTTAATATTTCCTATATGTCAATTAGATTCCACTTCTTTTTCCTTCTTTTTTTCACAACATGCAGCACAATTTCACCAGTTCTTATTTTATTGAAGGGTGGCTTGCTAATGCAACGGTGAGTATTAATAATGGATCAAAGTATGTATGCAAAAAGAAAGTGAATATGTATGGAACTGACACTTAAGATTTTTTTCTTAGAAGTCCACATTCTGCACTATCAAGGAATTCAGTCAAAAAAAAAGATCAAATCAACCATATATGATTAATATTGTATGTAGTAGTTCAGGTTGTTCCCAAGTCAGTAGGGATGGGCGCAAACAAGATAAGCGGCACAGAATGTGGATGGATATCAGGCTGAAATTCAGCTCAAGATAAAAATTTCTTTTTTAAAAATGACTTTTCTCTGGCAGTCTCTTCATTCAACGCTGCCAAAATGGCTTGAAGATAAAAAATTCAACGGCACGACATGTCCTCAGGCTCTCCGTGGTAATCATAGGAAGCGGCATTGAATTAATTCTACGTGCATGTATTATGGCAACTGTATCACAATATACCTTTCACAGCTGATGTCGTCCGGCTCGGTCCTCTGGCTGAGGTTGCTGGTCAGCTGGTTGATGGAAAAGAGGCCACCCAGCATAATGTCTCCGGATAAATTGAACAGGCTGGTGGAAATGTTCTGAAACCATGCAGGTGGCATCACGGAACACGTCAGCCTCAAGGTCCAGCAAAGAACCAGCAGATTCAAACATACAGCCATGTTTCTTATAAGCAGTGTAGAATGAGGCTGGAGGGGTGAGCTCAGCACTTGCAGGTGTACCATGAAAGCTTTTGGCATGCAAACTCACCTGTAAGGTGAGCGGACTATTGCCCCCTCCCGTCACTTTTCAACAGGAAGTATTAGGCGAGGTTGTTAAGTGGTCGTCTGGCAAACTAAAGGTAGTTAGTTCTGCCTCGCTCCTCTATCTCGCCCCTCAGCAGTTATTGAGCAACTAGTTGCTATGAATTGACTTGCTAATAACCCAAAAATTGAGATTTAAAAAATGAGGTCAAACACTCGTTACAAGCAATTTATTACGCTTACTGTCAAACTGAACATAAAACAAGGAGAATTACACATTGTGTATATAAAACAATCGCATAACTTTGCATTTGGAAATGTAGCTAGCTCAATGCTAACACGGAATGCAAAACGCTGGAAACGGGCTGTGGCGTTCTCACCTTTTAATGAATATCTGCACACAAACAGTGTAGCAAAACACGTAGACTGTCAATATAAGAATGTGCACCCCAGCATATGTCACAAGTATTTTCTTCTTAATTCCTAACGATTGAGGAATCAATTTACTATGTCCATTCCTAGTCAAAATATGTCACGCGTCATCACATATGCTAGCATCATTAATAATTGCGTGCGTAGGTGAGTCAGGGGACCTCATAAAGTGGCTGTTGCTTGTTGTTTATACAGGCGGTGCTCAACTCTCCACCACATTTTCCTAACATTTGCTTGTGGTTTGTTGTTTGATTCTCTTCTCCGCCAGGAGATGATGAGTGCAAGGTTTTTATTTTGAAATTGCACACATGCCTATGCATCATAGCCAAATATTGAAACAAAATTCACGTAGGAAAAAAACAACAACAAAACAAATCAGGACCCTAAGTGAAATAATGCAAATGTATTTGGAATTTCTTCTTCAGTTGGTTTTGTCTTCGCTTAATGTCTTGGTTTGCATGAATGTTTGCATAAAATGCCCACCGTGCAAGCAAATTGACACATTTCCTCCCAATATATTTACATGCAGTAGATATAAACAAAACATAGAAAATCCTTCTAATAACCACATGCTCAACTACAGTTTTGAGGAGTATTTGTCATTGCCGTGCGGTTAATTTTGCTTTGTTAATTTCAATTCCTCCACAAAAATGCTGCATGTCCTCACTTGCACACTTGTGCCAAGCGATTGCAGTGTATGCAAAAAAAACAAAAAAAAACATCGTCATTTCTCATTATCATTTATCATGTACCTTTTCAACTCCTTTGAAGCTGTATCAGCTCCAGGAAGGGCTTGTTCAGAGATATCCAAGGAGGTATTCTCCTGCCTATCTCATTTTGGTATCTTGACGTAGGCCCGGTGATGAAACTCAATGATTTTCTTTGGTGCACTTTGTCTGTCCTCTTCTCCTTCTGCATTGTAAACCATAAACCAGACATGGCGTTAACTTTTATTTTATTCGCAGAAAGATTTTTAATTTCCTGCGTTTGGTTGGCAACCAGTTCATGGTGTACCTCGCCAACTGCCCGAAGGCAGCTGGGATAGATCGCACCCGTGCGACCCTCGTGAAGAGAAGCGTAACAGATAATGGAGATATGGATGGATTTTTTATTGCTCATCAAATCTTTTTTGGTGCAATTTCTGTTTTATTTGCATTGATCATCCACTGCTTGTACAAAATGTGCACAGCAGGTGATGGATTCTACTCAAATTATCTAGGCTCTTTTCTTTTACACTGACTGTTAATTTTCCCGTAAAATTAATCACCTTTCAGGTCAGGTTAGGTTAACCCTTGCTCTCCATTAAAAAAAATTAATACACAAAGTACACTAATAAATTGTTGTAGCCTGAATATATATATATATATATAAAAAGCACATTAAAAACTATTTAAAACTGTAGAAACATATTTTGCTCTTGCATTGAATCTCATTAGATTGTGCAACCACTGCTCAGAAAATGGGAGATGGATGGATGGAAAAAAAAGTTATATATATATTTGCACCACTCATCATCAAGCCAGAGAACATTCTGCCAGAGGTATCAGAAACATACAAAAACTAAATCAAACAGTGTCACCAAACATGTTATTTTCTCGTTTTCACCCCAAATTATTGATAGAAGGGTATGTTTTTTTTCAGGGCCAATATTCATTAGTACTAGTAGCAGTGGTTGCAAATTGATATTTGGAGCTGATATTAATTTGCAGTAAAAGGGTAAATATGGGCATCAAAATACAATAAAATAAAAAAAAAACAATTCCAACTTTTTTGAAATACCATTAAGCATGTTTGTTAAAATAAACTTTCAAATTTGCAAGAATTTTAGACATATACATATAGAATAGCTAGTGAATATCACATGACCAAACCCAGACGGTTGTTACCTGAGGCCTTGGCACTGTGATGTAATTTTCAGTCAACAGCAAGTGACAACATGGCCGCCCCTCGGGAAAAAAATAAAATAAAAATGGCCGCCCCTCTGAGGTGGATAAAAACTGCTTGATTTTGCTGCTTAATTAATCATCTACAAATGCAGTATTAATCAGAATACTGTATTTGGACTAGTGGGAGCTCAGAGCACATGTTATTGTAAAGACATTTTTTTTCTCAAATTCCCCTTTAAACTGTAATTGGAAGATCAATGTACAAAAACAATGAAATAGCCTCTGATAGGAAAGGTGCTCCCTACTCCTGCACCGTGGACTTTTTCTGTATGTAGCTCAGCCACTAGGTGTCAGATGTGTGTCTTGGATCTGCTTCACCTGCCAAGCTCACTCACATTTTGCTGCTGAGATCTTTGGCTTTAAAAAAACAACAAAAAAAACAACCATAAACACATAGTTGGTGAATATTTCCTTCAATAAAAGCTGTTGGTCTGACATGTTTGGTGCTACAAGAAAGGCCAAAAGTTGTGCAGCTGCGTGTGGCCATGCAGGTACACTGTGTGGCGATCTGATAAGAGGTAATCACCTTGAATCTGAAAAAAACATGTTTTGCCCTGCTAGTCTGTGATTGTATACACTTCCAAGCGTTATCCCTGCTTCGGCGGCAAAATGATTGCGCAACACATCTCAGATTGAGACAACGCTGATGTTTTTTTTACAAAAAAGGTAACACAGGTCTTTTATCTTCCCAGAACGTGTCTTTCATTGAGAATCAACCAGGAATACCAACTCAATCTTTCTCTCTCTCTCTCTCTCTCTCTCTGCCCCCCCCCCCCCTTCCCTCTCATTACTCCCCCGCCCTGCCCGCCTAGTGGCCGGATCAGACTCGCTCTGTAATCTCCATCGCTGGCTTGAGAAACACTGGGCCCGTTGTTGACATGCTGGCCTCATACCCCCACAGGCGCTGACAAATTATTAGCCAGCCTTTCTGTGCACAGTCAGGGTTGTCAGCTAGCCTGTTCCGGTTGCGGAATGCTAATCTGCGCTCGGCTCTTTGCCGAAAACGCTGGAGAAAGCGTGGAAAAGACAAGCACCTGTTGTTGTAGAATGGGAGAATCTCAGCAAAATAGGCTTTCAACTTGTGCGGTTGAGGAAGACATTGTTTTTTTGTCATTTCACTTACTTAATAAAATTGTTTTAACTGAATTCGGCCAAAGACTATTCAACAGAAAAAGAAAATACTATACAAGTCACTCGACCTTCTACAGGGATCTGTTAGTCATTACAATGGTTTAGATACATTACCCGAAATTCAGAGACGAGCTGGGAGAGACCCTCTCAAAAAATGTACTTGACGTATGTATTTATCGGTGCCTGTCGTGGGTTCCATTTGTTGAATGTAAACGCCCACAGCAGTGAATTTGTGTATCGCAAATATACCACAAACCGTTGGCCCAAAACAATTTGGAAGAGTGATGTAGTACTTTCAATGCTTAAAAAAAGATATTTTAGAGATTATTTCGTCATACAAATCAAAAAAAAAAAATCTGAATTTAAAAAAAGGAAAAAATGTGAACAAGGGAGCTTTTCCAGGATTAATCGAGGGATTGGTTAGAAAAAGAAAAAAAAAACAGGAATAGTTGAATTTGTGAAAGCCAAACCAAGAGAATGTGAGGGTCTACTGTACATTATTTTCCATGGGAATCGTTGCTTTAAAATCACAACAATTTGGATGTCAACCAGCTGCACATAATGAATTGGGTTCCACTCTATTGTGTAATGAGGTGTTACCCCTTTAACCAGTCCGTCCAAGGTCATTTTTAGAACAATCTTAAACACTGTTCCAACACACGACAGCCAAAATGAAAATCTTTCTGCCGCCACTGGTGCTTCTACACCGGTGGCTAAAGACAAACTATGGCAGGGTTTGCGTTCTGGACCTGGATTTGGCGCCCTTGTCATTTTGGCCGTCGACATGCTTTGCACCTGCAAAGGGTTAAACAAAGCATCCCTACTCCTCCCCCTCCCAGCCGTAAAACTCGTTCTTCTTCGTGTCTTTTAGCCTGCGTGTGTGTGCATGTGTGCTTCATGGAGTGTGTTGCAACTTTGCGCACACAACCACACGACTGGCGATGCAAACATGATATACGGCGAACAGTCACTACATTACGCACAATACAGTGAAATCTGATACAAGAGCCGAATCAAATATTCAAATTCAATTACAAGAGAGCGAAAAATATTAGTAACTCATTAGGATGGAGTGCAGACGAACAACACTACAAACCACAACCACAATGAAAACATAGTTTATAATGAATAACTCACTTTGTAAAAGTAGGACATACTGCGCTTCATTATATTTTGCTTAGATTTTTCTTCGCACCCCTGGCAAATGAGACCATTTTATGGATACGTTCCAACATGAATACTTTTTTTCAAATGATTTTGTGACTTGTGACGACCTACACAAATGAATACAATGCAATACAATACAACTTTACTTATATAGCGGATTTTACAAGCCTACTAGAACAGTTTAAGCATTTTCCCGGGCCGTACTCTGGGTTGACTAATAACTTGCAGGTCAGAGAATGTTCTTCGTTGCCCTTGAAAGCCATTCACAGTTCAAATTGGGGACAAGTTGCATTGGAACTGATTGCCGTCATCTGCTCACATACTGGAGCAATGCTCTATGGGCATTGTGCACTGGGAATTTTTATGGGCTAGTTGAAACATTGGAGTGTAAGGGAATGGGAGAAGTGTTTTACCTTGTGTTCACAACTCACAAGGACACACGTGTCTTTGGGGAGGACATTTATTACTAGGTCCAACGATCTGTTGCAGCTATTAGTGTAGCGTACGGTACACATTCCACAGTTACATTTTTTTTTTACAATTGTATTTGATTTTGGTTTTAGTGATAATATATATATATATATATATATATATATGTAATTGTATTTATTTCATCATATTCTATCTATCTATCTATCTAAAATAAAAAAAGACTAAATAAAGTCAATTAAAGTCCACTAAAGAAATAAAAAGTTCAAATTAAAAAAATATATATTTAACCAGCATTTAATAATAGCACTGCACTCAGCCTTTGATGAACTGGATGTCGACTATTTTTCAACTGAAATCAAATCGATTGGTTGCATGCTAATTGTTAGCCAACACAAATAAAAGAATGCGCATCAACCTTCAATCCTTACGGTGAGTAATTTGTACTTCCTTGGACTGGTTCTCTTCCTGTTGCACAACTCTTGTTTGACAGTGCACACATCGGCACAGTACATGCATTAACTGTGACTTTCCAAACGTAACTAAGATGTGATGTCCTCACTCACCTTGCAACGTGCACCCCGTCGTGGCGTGAGATAAGATTGTTGCGATAGCGACGTGGAAAATTGTATCGAGATGGAGCGTTCACACAGAAACAAAATACCCATCTGTGATATTACTTACTTAAATTACTTTTTTTTTCTTCTTTTGTACCATTTCCAGACAGAACATATGCATTGGATCAACCAGGATGGGGTTAACAGATCTCCTTTATTGATGATACACTCACTGCACTTGAATTTCAAGTGATTATAAGTGCTCGAGCAGAACTGGACCTCGCGTTAATTTATATCGGTCCTGTTCAACTCTGAAAGTGTCTGTGTATGTGTTTGAATGTGCTGGTTTTGTGTTACATCCCAAAGCAAACTGATAGTTATCATCTGTCATTCTCTGGTCTGTGACTCATCGGGCAACTAATCCGTGATCTCACAGTTAGTCTGCTTTCCTGCGGTGATATTTATTATTGATTATTACCTGCTGGATCCACTCATGAGACATTTCCTGTGTTTGGTAAAATGAAACTAAAAAGGCAATAAAATTTGATATTGAAAAGTTGATGTGAGGCAACGTCAGGTTTTGTGTTAGATGATATGCACAGAACCATTTAAATGTGCCGTTTTATGTTCCTCACTGGGCCGCAAGAGGCTTTCTGGAGACGCTCCAGAGCAGTAGACAGGAGCCCCGAAAACAATGACATGTAGTGTCTCCTGATGAGTGACTCTCCTAAAGGCGAAGTCGCATTTGAGGTGAGGCGGCCCCGGTTGTAAGCAGCTGTAAAAACATCCCCTGAGTGGGTGGCTGGATTTAAACAGTGAGAAATTGTTGTCGTTGCCGAGAGTAACACTTGGAAGATGGAGGAGAAAGGCGCGAGCCAGCACTGTGGAATTTTACCAGGTCAAACCTTATGTAAGATGCACAACGGCGATAGGACGGAAGGGAAGTGTGGCACAGTCAGATGGATGTGAAGTTGTTACCCTGGATGATATTTTTGGGGAAATGATGAATTGTCATTTGTTGTATTTTGTGTCTAAAGTTTTGCTTTGTCCTCATGTCGCCTCTTTTGTAAATCCAATGTGTTTTTTTTTATTTGTGTTGTTGCTGCGTGGCTGTCAAATACATGAGTCACACTTAGAGGCTGCCAGTAATCGGATGATTTGATGTGCGCTATAAATCGGAGGCGTGAGTCAATAATTGCTTCTTCCTGTGGACTGACAGAGATCAGCATCTGCTGCGCACATCACACGAGGACGTCCCGTCTGTTTATAGAAACATACCAGCTGCTGCGGTACTGCCCTCGAGGCCTCTGTCCTCCTAAGCACAGGTTAGGAGCCGTCGGAGCCCACATGCCTAGTCATCTCTGGCAAATCAGTCTCCAGTCTCCTGTCCCTTACAAAGCCAACATAAATACACTTTTTCACATTCATAGTTTCATCACTTCCAAGTACGTGAGTCAGAACCAGTGATTTCAGTTGCATTGTGCGCATCGTCTGCTTTTTTTCTATCCAACCAGCCGCCGATCCATTTTCAATACAACTGATCCTGTTCAGATTCACGCTGAAGCTGGAAATGATTTTAGTTGATTTGAATCATTGTTTGAATTTGGGCTTTGGCCTTCTCGTGTGACGTTTGTATGTTGTCCCTTGTGCGGGGTTTTCGAATAAAACTGCAGCTTCCTGACACAATCCTAAAACATGCTTGTTGGATTTACTATCTGGATTGGGCATTTATGCATTCTTCAAAAAAGGGGTTGGAGCAATGAAAAAAAAGTGCAACTGATCCAATCTTCTCCATTTTTATTAATAACAGTTCAGAACATAAAGATTCTTTAGAACGTGAACAAGAAATTGGATGTTATCGCTAATTTTCCCAATTTCGTGCAGCCCTAATTAAAAATCATAAAACCAAATAATGTGTGATGTTCTCATGTTTTATTTTCCCTTGCCAATTCAAAACAAGAGTGATGCATAGACTTACTTATTTAGTAGACTGGCCATTTTTCAGACTGTGCCTTTCTCACAGAATTTAGATCCATGGAATATTACCACATCTGCGTGCACTTCTACACAGCTGACACGGAATCCCGCAATCAGATCAATAGATTAGATGCCTGATGTGTGCCAGCGCCTTGTGTGACGTGCAAAATAACTGTAAGGCCGCAACAATTGCTCTCAACACAACAGTGTGCAAGAATTGTGAGTAGAGTGTCAAGTCTTTTTCGCACTGCACTTGTTTTTCATGGTGCTCGCTGTAGGGCAGTGTGCAGGAAGTCACAAGGATGATGGCAGCCTGGCGCAAGCGTGTCTATGTCTATATTTGCAGCTGGTTGCTAAGCTACCAAACAAGTAGTTCCTCTGGAACCTTTACCTGAGGATCTAAAGGTAAAGCAGTGACAATGGAAATTTCTGGCTTTGCTTATAATGAAGAGGTGATACAAGTATAGCTCGTGTAACGTGTAAGGCTAAAATCAAACATCTTTAGGCTTGAAACCTGTTACCTTCAGTGTGGTGAGGATTATTTATCCGTTTATTGCTGAGCCTTCTTATTATCACCTGACTGTGCATCGTTTGCCAATCCGTCAATGTCCAAAAGCTTGGGACAGCACATTTATAATTATTTCCTCCATTTTCTGCTTGTTGTTTACAGTAGAACTCTCCCAAAATATCCTTGCTATTGTCGCTCTGAAATCACTCTGCCACTAACCACATCACCCTTTGGAAGTTGTCTCTTTCATCACAGTGACCTGCTTTCCAAATTGAACATTAGTCATTTTGTGCACGTTTGCAATTGTGATGTGGCGGCAGCAAACACTCACCTTGCACGCAGCAGCAACACAATGGAATGGATTGTTCGACTACTAAGTGCAGTGTGAAAAGGCCTTTACACTTGCCTGTCCCAGCTTTTTTCTAAAGTACTCCTTCACAGACAGACGGCCACCCACCACTCTTTTGTTAAAAAAAAAAAAAAAAAAGATAAGCTGTCTTAAATGAGAATGGTGCTTTTTAGGTGGAAGGCAGGGTACACCTTGGATAGATCCCCAGTAAATATTTGAAAGTTATGTAAACTACCGCGACTCTAAACTCAGACAATAGGTCACATGGTCCAAACTTATTGTGGGCCTTGACATACAGAAGTTTCTCTTCCTGTCACACCTAAAGAGATATGGTCAATCTTTCACACTCACATTCAAACCACCCAAATTTTTTCTTAAATTAACCTCGTTTTTTTTTGCTCTCTTAAGACTAAAGCAAGAATAAATTGGTAACCATCCTGCTAACAGGAGTAGAATCTTTCCAAGTACAACTCCCTGCGCAATTGATGACGACAGGTTGCTTCATCCTTGGCTTTCTAGCTGTTCGGTGGTCCGTTGATTATGTTACATGTAGTCATAATCTTTTAAGAGGCATGCGAGATCACTCCAACCCGTCCATGCAGCATGAAGAGTGTTCGGCACTACTGCTGCTCACGGAAGGAAGGTCCCCATCTCCAGTCAAGCATTGCCTGCTCACAATGAGTGCGCTTGGGGCCGACCTGTGTGGAATTTGCATGTTCTGTCCATGCCTGTATGGGTTTCCCGCAAAACTGAAAGCATGTAGAGTTAATTTCCCCGGTTGCTGACTGACACAAGATCTGTATTTTGTCCTCCCATGGAGGTGGGATGGATTTAATCCTGAAAGTAAATGACAGAATAAAGTAGGCAATTGTGAATGGTGAAGCCACCTGCGTCAATAGTCAGCTTATGACCCTTTAAACTACCTTTGGCCACCTTCCAAAACAAAGTAAAAAAAAAAAAAGCCATAAATGAAGTATGTTTGCCTGCCCTCTTCTATGTCACCAACTTGGAAACAAATAATGAAACATTACGTCCGGACCAGTAAGAAACCTGGTCAGTTGCATTACGAAACTGCTGGCATGATCCTCCATGTTGCAAAATGGAACAACATTGTCACTTGAATATAAAAATCTACAAAATGGAGAAGCGGGCTTCTGTTGACTTAGTTTTTTTTTTGTACAACTGCTTCCCAGTAACACTCACATCTGAAAGTAATAAGCTCAAAACATGGGCCTCGTATTTTATTCAGAAAGATGACTCAGTTTGTGCTCTAGAGACGGAGGTTTTGCGTCACTCTGGTGATCTTACAGGAAAATCCACATTGCATTACTCGAGGCAGGCGACAATACCAGTCATCACCACGATTATACATTGGTAATAGCCTTCAACATGACAGCTTGAGTACAGGTTGGTGGTGGACGTAAAGTTCTTTGGATTGGACTGCCACTCAAGATCCTCCACTCCATAAACATTGACACATTTGAGAAGAATTTTCTAAATCCACACGCTTTGTTTATCTTATCCAAAGTACCTTATGGTTCTTGATATGACCTTTATCAGTGGCCCTTATCCTCAACCATAATAATCACAAACTGTACCAGCATCTGCGATTGAATCTTCTCCCGTGAGGCCGAGCGTTCATATCCCCGTAAACAGATCCTCACTGCAGACTACTCAATGGTCTCGAGTGCGTTGAATGTCTTGTACGTCTCTTGATTGACAGCAAGCAGGCTTGCCTGTCAAGATGTTGGCTGTGTCATTGCTATAAACCTTAAAAAAAAAAGAAAAAATGGGGAAGGTGTTAAGAAGCCTTGCTTTCTATTGCAAAACACCTGTATCTGACTCATGCAGGGTTAATCACACACCCTAACAACGTAGCCCTGCTCAACAGTGAGGAACAAAATACGCGGGGAAACTGCATGATTTTATCTCACAGTCTTTACTCTGCAGGTTTTGCCTCCACCAAATGTTTTGATTGGTGTTTTTTTTTTTTTTTTTTAGATCTACGGTTAAGCATTGCAATTTATGTTGACTAAATGACTTTAATATTAGTTGATCAAGGCTTGCACTAAAATGATCAGACAATGTTGATATAAACACAAGATTTTCTGACGTTTCCGATATTCTGGTTTCTTATCCATCCATCCGAGGTCGAGTCGCAGACTTTCCTCTCCTATGCTACTTTGTCCATCGCTTTTGGGGTAATCCCAAGGTTTTCCCTCCCACCTCATCTGCCTCTTTTCAATGCGGAAGATAAGCGGCTTAACCTTGTCCAATCTTCTCACCCTATCTTAAGGGAGAGTCCGGACACCCTGCGGAACAAACACAATCCGACTGCTGGTACCCTCAATTTTGTTTTTTTTTCAGTCACACCTCTCAAAAAGTAACCATCGGTGAGGGTAGGATTGTAGATAGTTAAATTGAGAGATGACCGTGGCAAACCGATACAGAGTTTGCATCACTGCAGACGCTGCACCGGTCCGCCTGTCGATCTCCTGCTCCATCCTCCCCTCACTCGTGCACAAGACCTCAAGATACTTGATCTCCTCCACCCGGGGCAACATCGCATCCCCAACCTTGTGAGGGCACCCCATCGTTTTCCGATTGAGGACTAAGGTCTCTGATTTGGAGGTGCTGTTTTTTATGACTTGGCTTGACTAATTTGTCGCGTCACCCGTGGCCTTAAAATTAATTTCAAGTAACCACTTTAGGCGGAACCCCAAAGCAAAAATAAACAAAAGCATGCTATTTTAATATTCTAGTGAGTTTTGTTATTAATTGACTTAATACGACCTATTGTGCGCACAGTATTCACGAGTAATTAGTTTGGCCGAGATACTAGTCAAGTTCGGTGGCGCAACAATCCACAATTATTGCGGCTAGTTGTTTTAACATGGGCTTGGTGTGCCTTCACCCTAAGGCGACCTGTGTCAGGATACCAATTTGGTCTGGGGGTAAAAAGCAACATCCACTTCCTCTTTTGTTCGTTAAGTGCCACATCCGTTGGCTGTGGGACTTCAATTCCGATGTTTAGTGGGTTAAAAACATACTTGGTTGCGCTGTGAAAACGAGGCTCAGTGATGACATCATTATTTTGTAACTATAGGTGTGCAAGCAACTTTTATAAAGATGTCGTTAACGTGTGTTTCTTCAACATGTATGCCCTGACGGTGTCAACTGCACATATATGTTGGTTCCTTGACAGACCGGTTTGGGGATCACTCTGTGAGTGAATAAATGAGGGCCCTTGGTGGTTGGCAGCCCCGCATCCAGACATGCAATAGCAGCTGCATGGGGATATACTGTCCTGACTGGAATACATTTTACATTTAACACAGGGCCTCTCTCACTCTCTTTTCCTGAGGTGAGTGCTTGCCCATGCTCGTACTTCTATTGACCCCTGTTTATATGTGTTGAATAAAATAAAATGCAACCCTCATGTATTTTTTTGGGGGACCAATAATAAAAAAAAAAAGTTGAACGAATATGCACAGAGCAATTAGAGTATGTGCACATCATGAGTAAGACTGAGTGACAAATCCCAGTTTGGGAAGCAGCTGTTACGGTTAATTAGATAGTAAAAGCAAAGCGCACCTGTATAGTGCACAGTGTGATGGGGAGAAGCAGATTTAAGAGGTGATGCATATACTGTGTGTGTGTTTGTGCGTGCAGAGGAGTGCGTGCGCCGAGGGTAAAGTGGATGGGTGACTCCACTGGAATGTGGCGCTGAGTCAGTCCGCCTGTCAGCCACGGCCATGTTTGCTCTGTGGACTTATTCACACTCTGCGACCCTTTCCAGGGGGGGTGGGGGTGGTGGGGAGGGGTAATAGCCTCGAGCTGGATTTCCGGCAAGACCTCGGAATTTCAGGGAATAGAACTCCAGGAAGTTCGTGGCCCATGCAACATGCCATTGTTTTGGCTTACTTTTTCCAATTTGCATAATTTGGGTCTAGCGTTTTGTTTGGACACCAGATATGACTTCGAAGATTGTAAATTGGTGACTTTAGGGTGGCTATTCCTTAATTTTGTGTTGAGACATTTTAAGCAAGGGTTTTTCTATTTTTGTGTAGGCTGGGATTGACCGGTACCAATACATAAGGGGTGACTGAGAAAAAAAAAACATGATTTTCATGACTCCCTTGAGTGCTTCTCTCATTTTTTCTTCAATGAAAGTCTGTTAGTAAGTATGAATGAAGCCGGAGAGTCGATGCCAGAAGGCTAGCCAGATTGCGGGGGACTTACCGGCCAAAAAGGGTCAAGTGCCCAGCTCTGGTATTTGCAAAATAGGATAAATAAATGCTGTAAACATAGCATTTTTTCCCATATTTTCCATGCCTATGTAAAAGGCAAAGTGTTTTTCGCATGTGGCCGACATTTTACCAATACTTTCCAAAATTAAGTAAGCAAACATTGTTTATTAGTCATTTTTATGGTTTAATTATTACGTCTGTAGTACGTGGTATCCGATCGGAATTATGGCAAAAATAGTTGTTGCTGCACAGACTGGACCGAGGATATAACACAGGAACAAGAATACCCGCCCTCCTCTCATGGCCATTTGGTTTAACTTAATCTAATATCGCGAAATGTTGACAAAGTAGTCAGAAATTGTGTTTGCTACCAGTGCTAGCTAGTAACTGCTAGCTAACTCATTCGGCGATGAACTTCGGTGCATACTAGCGCCATGTAACTTGAACTCTTAATTTATTAGCATTATTATTCATGATGTTTACCGATGCCGTTTTCCCGTCGGCATCCAGATAACCTCAGCAACTTAAAACGTCGCCCAACCGAGATCACCATCACAGCAACTTGATGTGATTCTCAGTTCCCTTTTACGTAATATAATAAACAACAAAACAAACCAGCAGACTTACTGACTTTGTTACTCACCCTGTCATGTATGTAGCGTTAGCTTTGAGGATACAGTTCTGCTTTCTGTTGACGATGGCCCAAGCGGGACTCGCAATTGTCTCTCGAGTGTAAACACTAGGTTTCTCCACAAAATAAAGATGAATATCTGGCCTTCTGGCGTTTTGACTTTGAGCCACTTTGTAACATCTTCCTCCCACTCTGTAATCCCATAAGGATCAGAAAGTTGCTTTCCATCTGGAAACATTTGCTTTTGAGAGTAATTGTTGCGGTTGTTTACAGCTTGTCGGCTTGTGTACATTACTAACCCCGACGTTCTTTCTACGCCAACAATACGCATGCATCCTGATTACGTCATCTTTGTTTAAAAACTTGGAAAGGGGTCTAGAACTTGTCATTCACCGCAATAAAAATGAGGAGAATATTTTGTAACTGCAATTTAGTTAGCATATTAATGTACAGTTAGTCTCGATCCTGGGTGGGCAAACCTTTTGATTGGCGGGCCACAATGGGTTCGGAAATTTGACAGAGGGGCCGGACCAGGAGCAGATGGATGGAGTGTTTTGGTAACCTCACTTCATCGGAAAAAAAACATTAATTTGAAATGAAAGTGAACAAAAGCATTACAACAATATATATGTCTTTGAAGAACCACAGTATTTAGAAAATAAAACATTAACAAGGTTTAGTCATTTAATTTTTTTCAAGTTCGGAGGGCCGGATTAAAACGTTTAACGGACCGCATGTGGGCCCCGGGCCGTAGTTTGCCCACCCCGGGTCTAGATTCCATTTATTCAACTACTATGCTTTCTTCTTTATGCAGTTTAGACGCTCAGTGGCGCCATGCTGCCTTTTATTGGTCGGCCTTGGTACTACAATAGATGATTTGGTAAAAATGACGAGATATGGTCATCTGCGTGGTGTCCTGCGTTAGTTATCCCAAGTACCCCACAAAAGATAAAACAATAAAAAGATAAATAAAAATTGCTCAACGCAACGCATGATTGATTCACTAATTTATGAAGCAGTATGAACCACGACCAAATCAGAAACGTCATTCCTCCATTTGGATTCGACTTCGGCATTTTACTTTGCATACCCTAGCTTGGTATTCAATAGTTATCACATTCATATGTCATATGAGAATACGACGATCCGCAAATGATCCTGGAGGCCCCCGTCAAGCTTCAAACATACAAACGTGTCAGCAGTGTTCACCTCCCAGCCACCCAGCGCTGCTGAAAGTACGTGTGTAGACAGCCACGTTAATCACACGCCTGTATCACACATCCCTTTTTGGCTCTATATTTCATGTGTGTGTGCGCCTCTATCTGTAGGCAGCGCAGAACACACCCTTCACGAATACACACACACGCACTTCCACACTACTTGAACTCTAGGGCAGAATGCCAAAGAGCTGGAGGAATGTGACCCGGTGACCTTGGCTTGCAGACTTCCACATGGAGACCGGACACTAGGATGAGGAGGAGGGGGGGGGGGGGCATTTTGGAAAGAGGGGCCAGAATAGCCACGGTGTCTGGTAACAGCAGACATACAGTGTTTGTAAACCACGGATATATGACACATGCAATCTGCAGTGCATATAGGCACATGTCTGTGTTGGGTATAAACACAAACATGCACAGTTGCTCACGTTGGAAGTTAGACGGATGACTTTTTGAATCATAACATTTGTTTTTTGTGGCACAGTGGCAGGTTCATCTTGTACTTGCATGAATCCCGACTTTCCTGTTCCTGTACAGTGCCTCAGATGATGTGGAAGCCTTAAGCAGCTAGTGAAGATGATTGTTTAGTGTAGCCCTCTGGGTAAGGTAACATACTTGGTAACTTCCATCAAAGAATGTCAATATAAGGCAGTAAGAGCACTGTGTGATTTTTTAAAAAATTTTATTTATTTATTTTTTTTGCCAATCAACAAATAAAGGACATATAAATGTTATAATGAAAGAAAAGCATACTATTCCAATATATACGATAATGACATCTGAATCTGAATTGTCAATCTAAATACACATCGAAATAAATTACGTTTAAATTATATTTTTTATTTATCAGGTTACAATTTTGATGCCCTTTGTGCATGATTCACACACATTAAAACAACTTTTTTTTCAAGTTATTCCAAAACTGCCCCATAACGGAAAAAAAAAATACATAAATGCGAATCTACTGCAGAGTTGAAAATCAGTGCCTTTAGTCCCAATTGAAATAAGTCTTCCTGCAAAATATCATAATAAATTCAAAACAAACATTATTCAGAATGGTGTATTATATTCTTCAGCCCACCATGTCAAATGTAAAAAAAAAAAGTAATAAATAGTATTCATATTTACAGTAATGAGGTTTCCGGTCAAAACATGTTCTACAAATGTACAATTCTGCACTTGTGTGCATGCACGCTTCCTCCTAAATGCATGCTTCAGCACTTGCACTGCATGAAGCACACAATGATCGCATAGTGCCAAGCGGTTGCACAATATGCTGACCTGTTTTTCCTTCGTTCACTGACTACATGCAGTGGGGATCCAAGTCATGCATCAAAGATGGTAAAGATTAGGTGCGCCATGATTGACAGAAATATGTTTACACGCCACATAAAGGTGAATGCATGTTGTTTGAGCATGTGTTATCCAAAAGGAAGGACAAGTGCACCCATTTCATGAAGTCCGAAGTGTTAAAGTTTAGCGTAAATCAATTTGAGTACACTTGTCTGAAGCAGGCTACAGCGAAGCCCCACCCTCTGCGCTCGGTGAAGGGATAAAGATACTTGTGACAGATCAGGTCCAACCAGTCACCGCTGACAAACATTCGGCGTTGCCTCACGATCGTCTGACAAGCTAGTCTGCAAGAGTCATTCAGTATTCCGCTTTGATTTTTTTTTTTGTTTTTTTTTAAATGTTGACAAGTGGAACGATTTAACTCCACAGATTTTCTTACATGCAGCCATGTAAACATAATGATACATTTATATTTTTTCACCACGGTACAGCAGTACTTCACCATTTTTTTTTTTCTTTTTTTTTTTTACACCATGGGCCAGTTCCATGTAAAGATAAATTTCGACGGTTCGGGATGGAAACAAATAAAAAGAAATGATTCAAAATTAAAGCTTACCATTATGCTGAATGCAGTCTGTTGTAATTCGTGGGAGCTCTTTTTGTCCTCAACGAGTCGGCCAGTCTCTTCTCGTGTTCCATAGTATACCATGCTGTAAGACGATTATCGCCAAGCTCCCAAAAATGAAATTTCTCTTTCACTTGCATTTGAGGACAGGCTTTTTTTTTTTTTTTTTTTTGCAAGTGGATGTGCTACCAATTTTATTTTTGGAACACACCTGTACGTTGTACGGCATTAAGCTGTACTATGCACACACAGCTTTGTAATTTTAATTTGTGCGTATTGTGATATGACTAAATTTCTTGTTACCACGCGTATTATTGGGCAAGTCATTTTGGTGCCAAAGATTTGACTTCACTTGGTGTTGCCCACTCGTATGATTTTTTAAAGATGAGCCACGGACAGAGTAGCTAAAGCTAGAAAGCCTAACTACTATACTCGTTCACAACCCACTTATTTATTTTTTTTTGTCCTCAGGTCAGCGCAAATGTAGGTAGGGTGTGTCGCCTTGTTGGCCAGACATTTCACTAATCATTGAGTGTTATAGTCGGGCAACAACAGCTGACGGGCAAGTCGAAAGTCCTTCGTGATTTGTGGACTTGAAGATTGTCACATCGACTCCTCGACTAATCGGAGACACTGCATCAGAGACGCAAGATTGGAAATCCTAGCATTAATATGCCTGCCCCTTTTATATATATTTTTATATTTTTATATTGTCGACAGTGACACAACATCCCACAATTCAATTTTTAACTCATTCACTACCATTGACGGCTATAGAAGCCAAAAAGTACATTCATTTTATCTGGCAGTGAATGTGTTAAATAATGTCAGTGCTTGATGATGAAAGTACTTGCTTTCAACAAAACAGGGTGGAAGACGACAGTGTCAAGTGTGGAACTTTTCATTCCTCTTCATCGATGTCTCGCCTCCATTTCGCATCGGGTAGCCGTCAAATTAGCGACAGGGGAAAAAAAATCTGTGAGAAAGACAGGCAGTTTGGAAGGAGTGAGAACGTCTGACAAAAAGACTAACCGACAATTATCCACAAGTGGCTAAAGCAGGAAAGCGACATTTTATATTCCACACATAAATCGCCCAGATTAATTTATTGTGGGAAAGCCATCTTGAGGTAAACACAAAGAGACAACAAAGTAAGGTGGACTTCTGTGTAAACAGCACAAGCAAAAAAAAAAAAAAAAAAAAACTAAACCAAACACAACAATTTTCTTTTTTTTTTGCAAAACCGTGTGCGAAAGCAACTACAGAACTCTGTTACCACGACCAAAGTCAGGAAAAAAAAAACCCTGGTCGACTTCGTTCCCCCATTTAGTGACTGTGCCATTTAAACAGAAGTGACGTGATAAAAAGACGTAAATGTCCCCATTTTATTGGCAGTGTGTTTTATAGGCCCATGTGATTGCACACACTGCACTCAAAGTACTGAATAGAGTGACAACTCCTTGTGTGTGTGTGTGATTAGTGTGTGGTTAGTGCTTGTGACCTGCTGGAACACACAGGTGCAGAATCTACCTGAGGCAGACGGTCTGGTGCCAAAGGATTGTAAAGCAATCAGGTGGAAGTAATATAGCTCTCTGGCTATCAAACAGCTGACAGCTCAAGAAAGGAACATGATGGTGATGTGGAGACAAACAGCTTCTGGACCCCCGCCTCTCTCACAATCTGGCCGTCTGCATTTCGGACTCTCTCCATCACTGTCATTCCAGAAACAGACTCCCAATGCGGCTCCAACACGGGGTAGAGTTACCAGTCAGGACCGCGGCACTGAAACGGTGTTGAATGGTGAACGACGGCAACACTTCACTTCACAAGTCAAAACCTAATCAAAATGTAGACTTTATTGTTTCACCTACGGTTGGTATGACCAACTTCTTGTGTGTTCCGTAGAGGCCATGCTAACAGTGCTACCTACCCCCGCAGCATCTATTCAGGTCAACTATTGAGGGATGCCACTGTCCCTATGGCAACGAGTCAAACAAACAACGTGTGGGTTTTGTATGAAACACTAGACTTAAATCAGCGGCCCTCACAAAATGCAGTTTGCGGGAAGAGACGGTCTGAACACTCCCGGTGATTTTGACCACGTTCCTGCCCTTGTGAAAGACGTGTGGGAGTTTGAGAAGCTGTCAAATGCTAACCACACTGCGGGAAACTCTGTAAACAAAAGAGTTTGCTGCACTTTAATCCAACACACTAGCACACTTTGATGGAGGGTTTATTGAGGTTGCCAGACGATGAGGCAATTTATGAAGCTTTTACTTTAAAGTAGGACCCGGACGATTAAAATGGCCGGTCGTAGCTCCTTTAAAATGTGACATTTTTTAAGGCGGATTTCAATCCATTGGTTGGTTTTTGTTATTGTTTTTGTAGCATTAACATATTCATATAAAATTTGTATCTTTATTGTTGTGTTAACACACCTAAAAATAAGTTATTTTAAACATATATTTTTAATTCATCGGCAAATGGAGGCGGCAAAAACGCTTTTGGAGGTGCGAGTGTTCCACCTAACCTGTGATATACTAATATGCAGTAGGAGCGACATGGCTTATGGTGGTTAATAGGGATGGGTATCAATTCAAATTTCCAAAATCGATTCAGTTCGAAACTCAAGGGCCCGATTCGATTTGATTTATGAATTCATGATTCACTTTGCTTGATTTTCGATTCAATCAAGAATTTCATGCATTATCCATTTTACTTTCGTATGGAAGGCATTCTCAGAAAAAACAATGCTGCATTATTACAAACGTCTTGCTGTAACTAGGTGCGTTAGTAAAAATATTCATATTTACATTAAGAAGTGAAGCCAATGCAGTTACATTAATCGTGTACGCTACTTTTTCGTAGTGACAAGATCGCGCTAAGTTATGTAAATTTATAGGGGAAAAGACCTTATTCAGAATATCAATATATGGTTTTATGAATCGATATCGGGCTTTGCAATGTAAAATCGATTCAAATCGATATATCGATTTTTTTTTTTGAACCCAGCCCTAGTGGTGCTTGTCTCCCAATCTGAAGGTTTTGAGTTTGTTCCTCAACCCTTGAGTGACTTGCTCGTGAATTTTACACAAAAACGCTCCTTGAAAATGTACTTGGAATTTGTGAGTGAAAAAACTTTACTAGGTTTTTTTCAAGTAATTATCACAGCAATTTTATTTTTCAGTGTAGTTGGTGCACAGTGCAGCTGGAACTGGTTGCCTGCACTTCATTGAAAATCGTGATGACAAAGATGGCTCCGCCCCCAGGTCTGTTGAGTAATCACTGCCATGCTCAGTTCTCTCTCCAGGAAAGAGCGTGCGTGCGTGCGTGTACGTGTGTCTCACTGTTCATCTTTCTGCTGTCCGATTAGATTTCAATGTGTCCAATCAAGAAACACTCTGGAAGAGATGCCTCTGTGAAGCGATATATATGCACACACCGCATGTATTTTGTTTGGGTTATAAGAGTGCAGGCTTGCTTTTCTATCAGCCGTAATCACAGGCTCTTATCTTCATGGAGGGGAGGGGGGGGTGGCCGGGTTGTGGGTTATCAGCTTTGCTGCACAGGCTGGAGGCGTGTACGCAAAGTGACTGGGGACATAGTGAGATGAAAACAGGAAACGGAGGCGAGGTGCTAGAACTCACACACAACACTTGTATGTTCACACACTTGTTATGCACTCACTTGATACACAAGTATGATGATCACAATTCCTGCATAGTCAGGTTCTTTCTGCATGGCAAATGATTAATAATTCTGCAATGTTTTTTTTAACCGTGGATTACATCATCCTGTGAGAGGCTTCTCATATTGTAGTTACCGTATGTTGCTTACATGAGAAATGTCTCACAGTATGGCATGCCTGTGCTGGATGTCATAACGTTGCGTACATCAAGTGTTAGTTGCGTGGATATGCCGTCTATCGCACGCAAATGGAAATAGACCTTTTGTGACCTCTATGTCGTAGTTACCACATTCGCCTCACACTTGAGAGGTGTCAGGTTCAAATCGTGGCATAAGGCCTCGTTTTTTTGGGTTTGCATGTTCTCATCTGACTTTGGATTTCTGCGGGTTGGATTTCCAGTGCTGTCCCAGATTCCCACGCATGTTAGTTTAAATTGGGACCTAAATCTGCCAGCAGGCGTGAATGTGATTTTGAGTGCTTGTCCTGTGATTGGCTGGCCACCAGCCCAGGGTGTATCCCGCTTCTCTCGCCAAAAGCCACATGAGTTAGACTACACCTCAATGAGGACAACAGGTTAAAAAAAAAGGAAAGGCTGAATGATAATAGCTTTATTTTGAGTGCAATACAATCGTATGTATACACAATATGTAAACAATTGCAATTACATTAGTGATCATATAAAAAAAAATAATAATGTGAAAAATTACAAATTGCAGTGGGAATAAATCTCAATTTTCAATATCAGATTATTTATAAACCGTTATCCTGGAAACTGCACCCTACATGATCGTATAATTGTAGTTCAAGAAGAAAATATATGGAAAGTGAATTCTGTCAATAAAATGACATGGATGAATGAGAATATCCACGGGCATAAAAAGTGAATCAAATTCAATCATCAAACTGAAGTCAAGTGAAAATGTTTCATGTCTTAATGTAATAATAGTCTAAACTCTAAGTTGGACTGTTGAATTTTAAACAAATTAGGTGAGTGCCGCAAAAAGTGAAATCAGTTTATTTTCCTCAAGTGTTTTTCCATTCAGTGTGAGTGTTTGTTTGTTTTTATTTTTTCCCCCCGACAATCTGTGAACAGGGAATCATGCTGTTTTGCAACACAGACAGCACACGCTGTTCCAGTTGTCAACAGTGTGTATCCAAACAGTACGGATCAGTTTTTATGAATGGCTCCCGGTAGCATAACAAAAAGATATCTTGCCATGCTCAGCTATTCAAAGGCAAAATATTCCACACTGCCTCACCCCGGCATTAGAAGTGACACTTGTGACTCGTGAGTCTGCTTTGGTTTAGGATGTCCTGCAAGTGGCGACCCGATAGTGTGTCTCGTCCCGAAAGCCATCCGCCAGTTGAAGCGCATGAGTCAAGCTTTTGTGGTCACAGTGGGTGGCTTCCCTTCTGTGACTACACCCGGAACTATCCTTCTCAATCTCCCTCGTATTCCTCCTCTGCAACTCCCTTTTTCCGTTTGAATCACCCGGCCCAATTGAGCTAATGTATGTTTGACTCCTTTTCGAAATGCCTCCCCCTCCTAATTCGACCATTTGGCCAAAGACGTTAATCGCACCAATACTACACCGGCTTGGCCGTGTTTGCCAAGTTACAGCGGTGTCACATGGGAGATCAGCATTACGTTATGTGGACACGTGCCTGTGCAAACACGAAAGGCCGGTAGACGACAGGGAGTGGTGTTTGCAAGGTGTGAGGGACAGGCCAGCTGGTCCATTGCATTTATTTGTGTCTTTCGCCATTACTAATATCAATTCCCGCTCTGTATGTGTTAACTGTCAGAGCAGCCGTTAGCTGCGATGAGTGTCAAGTCTGCTTTTTGTCCAAGGAGTGTGCCAGCAATGTGATCTGCAGTTTGTTCAGCGCTGACGCTAATTTTCCTTAGGTTAGTCCAACTATAACATTTGATTGACTCTCAATTTAGACAATACTTAACCGTGATATTTGTTTGTATTCTAAATTCAGCATCCAGGTAATGTTTAAAGCAGGTGTGGGCAAACTACGGCCCGGGGGCCACATGCGGCCCGTTAAACGTTTTAATCCGGCCCGCCAAACTTCAGAAAAATTAAATGAATGAACCTTGTTGATGTTTTATTTTCTAAATACTGTGGTTTTTCAAAGACCTATATATTGTAATGCTTTTGTTCACTTTCATTTGAAATTAAATATATTTTTTTCTCTGATGATTGGGTGGTTACCAAAACACTCCATCCATCTGCTCCTGGTCCGTCCCCTCTGTCAAATTTTTTAACCCATTGTGGCCCGCCAATCAAAAAGTTTGCCCACCCCTGGTGTAAAGGCTACGGTTGTACATTTATTGTGATTTATTTTTTTCCAAAAAGCACTCTCCGTTTACAACCATGGATTTAAAATTCAAAGGCAGTTTAAGCTCTATGGCCTCTTTATTCAATCAAGCCTTGAAGAAGCCAGTTCAACCTGACTAAAAGTGAGTTTGAATTGGATAAAGGCTTGCTTGCTGAACAAACAAAAACAGATAAACACCATTGCCCTTTTACTCTCGTGCACCAGTTGTGTTAAAATGAACGTTCAGCAATTAACCTGTCATGGTTCACAGTCAGTCTGTGAGTTTGTTTAGCACTTCAAGACGTGGAGATGGTGAATTTGTTTTCGGCGGAATCCGTCAGACCTGCCTGCTGTTGACTCTCCATCAGTTAAGAGTCCACAACACCTCGACCAATGACAGATGGGATGGGCTCTAGCTCACCCACGACCCTAAAAAGGAATGAATAAATAAAGAATGGATGGATGGTTGCTATTTGCCATTTCTGAACAGGATTCACTTCAAATCTGAAAACTGCTCACACGGTTCCTAATGGTACTGCAATGTTGAGTCCGTATCTACAAGCTGCCACGACAGAAATACAAATGTCTTTGTGCTTTTAGACAGGCATGCAAAACTCCATTTGGTCATTGCTAGGATCTATTCTTTATAACTGTTGCCCAAGCCACTTGAATAGATGAGGAGGATCTGATATTACAACCAAAAATTGTAATCAATGCTGCAGCAATTCTGACTTGGAACCTCCGCCCCAGATTTCGACATGATGGTTCTCCTCTAACCGGCCAGGTGAAGATAAATAACAAAGATGAGCTCCTCAGGCTCCCAAACTGCACAACCTCAAAACTTTTGCTCTGTCTTGAAATTCTGTGCATAAAACGACATATCACCACACCAACCAACTTTACTTTAGTTGGAGTTTTTGACCCAAAAAAAAAAAGCCTTATATAGTGTAGTGTAGCTGAATCAAATGTATGAATTTCAAAATGGATATTAGAGAGGAACCGCAGTAGACCGGATGGCTCAGTATTAATTAGATGGTTGGCTCTTGTCACCTATAAAGGTAGAAACCGCTTCACACATAAGTGCTCATGGAAAATTACCCATTTTAATCTGACGCTTTGTGGTGGTATATCCCTCCAAGCTATTTTTAGGATATCAAAGCTGCTTTTTAATTAACAGGGATAATTATTAGGCAGGCCGGCATACCCGAGGGCCATCACTTCCTCTTCATTATCTTAACTCTCCTTGAAACGGTCCTCGAAAACCCGACACTTTCTCTTCCAGCGCATTCTTTAGCGAGTGTGTCTTGTTAGAGAATACTAACAAGGCTCTTTTAACATGAGCAATATGTCACAATATGTCGAAAGCGCTCTGACATGAGTCCCTATTTAAAGGCAGTCCTTCACCCAAGCCAGTGTGAGGTCAGGGGGACACGTATGTGAGTGTGATATCTCTTAGAGATTTGTAAAACGACACCCTCTTCCTGCACACTGGAAATCCGTGGCTTGATTCGGGATTCGGCGAACACATGTAAGTCCCATTTTTTTTTGTGTGTGTGTAAACAGCAACGATCACGTGACATATATGTGCATACCTTTTTTTTTTTTTCCAAGGGAGTTTATGTGCGTGTCTGTGTACACAGCCAACTTGGCAAAGAAGTAAGAGGCACTTTGTGCCCTGAGAGCTCAGGGCACACCTCCCACACGCCTTCAGGCTCCATGGGCCTCACACTGTTTGGTCTGAGGCAGCGCCGCGGCTGAGCTACTTCCTGTCCCTGACCACAACAGTGAGTAGGCGTCTCCAGAGGTAGTTGGGAAGGCACAAGTGTGGAGAGAGTAAACAGAGATTCACACGACAAAACAAGAGTGAACGAGTGATGTTACGTGTAAATGTGCAGAAATAGGCCGTATTTCAAAGGCTATTTTCAGTTTTGTTGAGCAGATGCCTCACTAATTTGCTTAAATTTAGAACAGAGCTGATAACACATTATTTTTTTCTACTCCAAGGCTGGCTCCAATATAATTACAGCCCTTCATAAACCTCAACACCATGTTCTTTCCACTTACAAAGCAGTGAGGGTGACTCAACTTAAGCCTTTGTTGTTTTTTTTCTTTTTGGTTCTCATTATCAATGTAGAAGTCACGGTAAATCTTTGTTCTTGTACTATGGGGATCTGTATAGTCTGCTGAATGAACAAGAACAGGCAACGTCTCAAAGATCGGAATGTTAATCATCTTGAAACGTGCTGATTAGGAGTGTAACGGTACATGTATGCATATTCCATTTTGCGAGGAACAAAACATTTATTAGAATTAAGAAGAACATATTAGGAAAGGGCCCGGAAACGTAGCTGATTGCGATCTTGTCAAATGCTACTCGTGGACGTCATTGCTAGCGAGTTAAGCATGGCCTAACTGATTCTTAGTGCGCAAAAGACTTGAACAAGAGGGCACTATTCAATTTCCATTCCTCATGCGCATCGGCGCACCACTTATGTACACCCCTGGTTATTATAAAAAAAATAAATAAATAAATATATATATATATATATTTTATACATTATTTCTTATTTTCTTTTTTTTGCAGTTTCTATTTTAAATGTTATTAAATCTGTTCCTGATCATACAAAAGGATTCGGAAATTTTTATTTAGCATTTTGATCACCTACTGCACCAAAAGTAAACTGGATTTAACATACTGACTACTAACTATGGTCATCCCCCTAAACAGAGGAGTGGTGGCCGTCCGGATTTTTGTGCATTTCCCAAACAATCGGTCCACTTCTGGCCGGTCGACCGAATGTTGGCACACACGCACACACTCCATCAACGAATTCAAATCGAACAGAAATGTTGCCGGGAATTCCCCAAACATCCTCCCACCCCTGTCAACGAATATTCCCTCACTGAATTTTGGTTCCAGTAAATCCCTGCCGTAAAACTCCTTTTGTTGGAAGCATCCATGGGCATCAGTGCACGAGCTTTGATACGAGCCCAACCCTCGTGACTATGCTGTAAGTTTGATGTGATTTTGTGATTTCCCGAGAATGTTTGGGTGGGTTTCCAAATCATGGGGTGTTCAAATCTGTAGGTACCGCAGCATTACAGTTTGCCGTTGTGCAAAGCGGTTAGTGGTTTAACTGATTTGTCAAGCATACTGTATAGCGGTGAGTGCATAGCCTCAAGGCTTTAACAGCCCTCAAATTCCAACGACAGAGTTAAGGATTTGCCTTTACCACCCACGCCTGGTTGCCTTAATGGACCGTCACATCTCAAATGTATGCATCTGCACAGCTTCTTTTCTTGTCGGCCATGGAAAATGGCCGCCGGACCTCATTGTGAAATCATGTGTGATCCGTGATGTCGATTATTTCTGTGAAGAGGAATTAACGCGCTTGCCGCAGGTAGCCTGCCTGGTTTACCGCCCCCGCTCAACTCTACCGAGGCGTTGTTAGAATGGAACAAAAAGCCCTCTGACACTGCATGTAGTCTGACTCAAATGATTCAACCTCCGTCATCCAGAAAATGTGGAAACAAGACGTCTCCAGCTGACTGAGTGCACCCCATCTGCGGACCATCCGTCGTTACACGTTTTCCTGCCCTCTTGACTCTCCTTGAGCGAGAGCAATCATTTCTTAAACCCGTGCTTATGCATTTATTCTGAACTACATCACAAATGCCCCCCCTCCCTTGTGATTTCCATGCTGCACATCTGAAATCTTTATCAGTTCCTCAAAGGAGGCTCTGGTCTCTCATGTGCGATTTTAACATCACCCATGGGAAATGGAGGCAGGATTGAGATCCCCTGGTTATGGATTGTTATCATAAGATTGACTGATTTTAGGTCAACTTTTGGCTTTGTAGGCAACATCAAGAGCACCGGAAGCCTGGAAGAGTCATTGGCCAGGTGCCAGAAACTCCTGTTTTGGCCGTTTGAACCACAGGCCGGGGAGTACATCTGTTCACGGTCCTATTCAGGACTGCCTAATTGCTAAAAGATGTTCACGACGCTGCTCAATATTAGCGGTGGGAAAAAATGTGCCGGAAACAAGGCATATTTGGAGTCGCTTTCCATCTGTGTTTAATCCAGCGGTGCATACACACAACAGCTGGCGAGTCGGAGTGCAGCATGACGTTCTCTTCACACCACAGCTGTCATTTTCACAGCTTCTCCCAAGACGTCAGACACCGTAGGGAGGGTGTGCGGTTTTAGCATGACTGCGAATGGAATCTTATGTTCCAATGCTCTTTTAGTGCGACCAAACCATTACGAAGTGAACTCACCTCAACGCGAGGATTACTAACGCGACTTTGATTCACGATTCACATTCAAGACGCGCTCGCCAGGAACACCCCCGGCCTATGTCTTGGAGACAAAACACACCCTGTCATCATCAACAAGGCGGACTGGCTTGGGCCAACCCGTTCGTAACGCTGTAACCACTCAGCATAACAATGTGGAGGCATGATGCAATGATGAGTTGTATCAGGGCTGTGTTTATATTGCTCTCCAGAATAGAAATTTCTTGTATGGCGTGGCAATTTACTATCCCATCACTCCATTTCCCATCAGCATTTGCTAATGGAGGAAGTGATTAAGAAGCAAAGCATCCCAAGGATCTCGCTAACAAGTGTGCGTTACGCCGGCGTGAGAGATCACAGCCGCGTCGCCTTGTGAATGGTTTCCATGGAAGGAAACAAGTGTGTCTTTGGGAGGTTCTGTGAGACAAACCCTCAATAGAGCTGGAATGGACTGTGGGATGTGTCATGAGCTTTGAAGTGCACACCTGCACCTCTTGTTTGCATAGAGCTGCTACCGTCGGAGCGATGACGAGTCATAAGTGTATGATATACTCACTCCATTCTTTGTCTGTGTCAGCTGATATTCATTGCACTGATTATTTACCTTATTATTTAACAACTTTCCGGCAAACTCAGAGTTAGTTTCCTGTTTTTAATACAGTTGAAAGCTTCAAAGTGAGCATCCGTAATGTTAGACAATTTGGAGGTTAAACTAAAATTTCTGAAAAAAATATTTGTCAAAAACCGTATTTTTTAATGCTTTATTGACCCTTTTAAACACAATTTAACAGTTTATCAAATTCTGTTCAAAAAGTAAACCATTACATATATTGTGTTATCATGATTAAATAAAATTGTCGCAACAAATGACAAATGTAAAAAAATAAATAAAATACACAGTAAAATCGGAAAACTGTCTTTGTATAAATGTAACTGAGGTTTTAAAGGAAAAATGCTTTCAAAAATATCAATATATTGTTGCTTTTTTGTTGTCAATTAATTTAATAGAGTTAAATATGGATTTTAATTCAATCAGGAAAGGGGGGGAAGGGATTTTGAGAATTTCTGTTTGTGAATAAATTCTTTTGCATAAAGAATGATGAAATTAATTAAATATTCAAAATTGTTATCACTTGGATTAGTATGATAGCAAACAATGTCAAAAACCGCATAAAATCTTCCCACGTCCAACTATGATGTCACATGTGACTTCACGACCGCGGATCGACTCACCTTCCGGGCACACGCCGCAACCTTCATTCAGCGTAGAGTTCATGTCAAAGACATCACTGAATGTTTTACTGTACGCAGGTTATCTGATTTTTACAGTTGTTAAAATATCCCCTGACTATTTCATCAAGATTTATATGACGTGAGTTGCATTGTAAACCGTGCATATTAAGGTGTACCTTCCAGGAACGTGATGTATCATAACTATTCAATCTTCAAATGAGGTCAGGAAAAAGGAAATGAGCTGGTTCAAGGATTACACTGCATAAATGCTGAGTTCGCGCTTTGGCTGAGATTTGAAAATGTCAACAAAGCCAGAACAAGATGCCTATTTGTGCACCATGCAGCTCGATAGGCTCTCATTGCTTGACGTCACCTTCCGAGCCTCCTGCTCGTGTGCTTGTATCCGCTCGGACTTTGGCCGTAGGCCGAATATGCATGCAATTTAATAACCTCGTCCTGCTGGGGCAATCAATGCTCTGACCTCCATTGTGAGGAAATCATTTACGCTGATGAGCCAACCAGGCTCCACCCTTCCGCACTGTAGTGCTACTTTTGTCTTTCAATGCCACAAAGGGGAATTCCTTCCTGTGTGTGTGAAAGCAAGTCGGTAACCTTTTTTTAAGTGCTGAAAGAGGCAATGCGTGAGTCACAATTGTCGAAGCTCCTTAAGTCTTCCTTCATGTGCCATCTCGCGCAAGCCTCCCCGTCTCCCTTTATAAGGTGCTTCCTGAGAGTGATTACATCCTGACGCATGCAAGCGGGGGGCTGCAGAAAAAACGAGTGCCAAGCTGTCGTACCTCACTTGCTGTTGTTGGAATATGTTGCGATAACAAGAACAAACTGCACTGTTACAACACTTCCATCTTTTATATCATGAATCACACTTAAAATCGAACATTCATGACTAGACTACAATGCATCCCCTTTCTGGCCTCTGAGGAATCCCAGAAATGTACTCAAAATTAGAAAGGCCCTATGTCAGGGCCCTCAATGTAATGATAAGCCTTTGGGGTTTAGGGGCCCCCCCCTGTGCCCAAGCTGTAAAGCATTTACAAACGTAGACACAAGTACACTCTGTTCTCTCAACACACACACACACACCTCAGCTTTAGGCCACTATTGATTCAACACATGAGGTGATTGTCGCTATTGTTTGGATGTGTTTGAATAGCAAGCGTGTCACTGCGCGGGTTTGTTTAGCCTTGTTCTGTAAGGGCAACATAGTTAATAAACCACTGCGTCACTGTTAAGTAGGCAGCACGACTGTGAACTGACAGTATGGGAGCGTTGCATGTCACGACGGCCACAAGTGAAAGATAGCCATTGAACAAACTGTCTTGAAAGCCTTTATTGATTTTCAAGCTAATATTTTAACATGACTGACTTTCATATAAATTTAAAGGGGAAGTCAAACCCCAAAAATATTCTTCACAATAATATCTTCCATGCTGCCCCACTTGACTAAACACAGTATTCTGATTAATCTTGTGTTTGTGGAATATGAATTAAGCAGCAAAATCCAACCGTATTTATCCATCTCAGAGGCGGCCATTTTGCCACCTGCTGTTGATTGAAAATTACATCACAGCTAAGGTTGAGAATGTCACACAGCCAAACTTTAAAAAACGGGAAACTAATTAGAGCAGCTTTAAGTAAATCTAAGTCGTGGTGCAGGTTTGATTTATTTGCGATAAAATAAAACATGGCATCCAGAGGAAATACACCATTCAAAAAAAATATTTTATTGAACACATTTTCTATTGATGAAAACAAATTATATCAAATTATCGCCCAGATCTTGCCCAGGTGTGGTAACGTAATTTTGGTGCATTTGATCTGAAGATTCTGCACTCCGCCGATACAATATGCATTTCATCGTATTTTCACCATCATTCGAAATATGATAACAGTCTGCAAACCCTCTGAAACATTGTAGAAGTCAACGAATTGAATGCATTATTATCATCTTGAATATACTGTATTTTTAACGCATCCCCCCCTGACCACAGCACAACTATGCGTGTGTTTGTGTTTGGCTATTACACACAGACGCACAATCATAGGTGGAAGGCGATCTCCAGGTGGCCACTTCATAGCAGCCAACTTAACATCATCTGCAAGTGGAACTCTAGTTGCAGTTCCACCAGCACAGATCTACGAGAATACAAAAAGAAAGAAAACTCCACCCTTGCGCACAGTTAGACTTGCGCTGGCAATGAAAATAGAGCCCAGAGTCTTTACTGGGTTAAATCAGTCTGCTAACTTCATTCATGCTATTAAATTTAATAGGATGTGGCGTAACGTTAAATTAGGCCAATAGCGAACAGGATCAGCTCAAGCAAAAGGCTTGGGGCGATCAGATAAGCTGTGCAGCAAAACAATGTCGGCTTTGTGCAGCTGGCAGCACACTGCATGTGTGCAGGTACAATCAGTGTGTGCTTTTGTGGTTGTTTTCATTGTCGCGAAGCCATGTTGGAGGGAAAAGTTATGCATCACATGTAAATCTTGCTCCGAGTGGAGCAAAACAAGCAAGCAAGCCCTGTGTATGCATACTTGGGTGAATAGCATGTGAAAATTAAAATAAATAAATAAAAAGCTACTTGGGTGATTAGCATGAGCAAATGTAAAAAAAAAGAAAAAAAACAAGCTAACGATTCGCCTTTTTTGTTGCGGTCGTCGTCTTGTATAAACGCCACTGAATGGGACGACAATGTTTCACCTTCGGAATTAATATCAGAAGTGGTATTCTTTCTGCGTGAAAGGCAATTCTGCAATGTCGCAAAAGGGGTGTGAAGTTTAACAGCCGACACTCAATCCTCTCGCCCGATTGTCGCTGTCCCTCAAGTATTTTATACGTCACACCCGAACCTGACGCAGACCTTATCTACCTATCTGTTTGCAGGTTGCTATGTGACTGGGTAAAAGCCAAAAAGACAGATAATTGCTTGATCTCTGTGGAGAAAAAAAAGATTATTGGCACTGTTCATCCATTTTCCATGAAGCAGGAAGGTTTAACACAGACTGCATTCTAGTTATAAATGGTTATGATACCGTAGATAATAGGCTCGGCACAGCAGCTTTATATATGTAACACATTTTATACTCATAGACAATTCAACGTGCTTCACACAAGCAAAGACGCAACTTCTACAAGCATTCACAAATACAATTGACAAGTTTCAGAAGCAAAGCGGAGAAAACAAAAGCAGCCTTCAAAAATGTCTTAACGATTTACTTGGACAACACTTAAACACATTAACAGTAAACTTTGAAAACATTTAAAAGTAAAATTACAAAAATAAGTGGAGGTTTGTAAAGTAACTCAAATCAAAGGGAGGGGGGGGGAAACAAAGTGTTTCATCTGAATTTGATAGCATTTTGTTGGCATCTTATTCCATTTGTGTGCAGCATAACAGCTAAATGCAGCTTCACCGTGTTTACTTTGAACTTTGGGCTCCACGAATTGAAGTCTGCAGCTCTCAGAGCCCTACTGGGTTTATATTATTAATATAAACAAATTATTATAATTCATAATTTCTGCCAGGGAACCTAAGCAATATTTGAATTTACATATTCCTAGATTATATTTTTCATCTATTTTAGTCTCATACTCTATTTAAAAATAAATCAGACGTTACTCACTCAACACTTAAAAAGTGTTCTTCTCTGGATAGTTACCCAAGTAATTATTTTACTTGAATCATATTATTCTAAAGTACAAGTACTTTAACTTGCATACAGTTTTTGGCCCAGCTTACAACATTATCAACTGAAGTCATTATCATCTTTTTTTTCCTGCAGCCTCTTGCATAATTTGGCGCCCTGGTGATGTGCTTCAAAAAAAAAAAAAAAAAAAAAAAAAGGACGTGCTGCGCCTTTAAGGGCGAGCGTGCGACAGTGGGGAGGGCCAGGGCGTCTCTCGACTGGAGCTTCTGCCTTGCGGCCTATAAGACGTCAGCTCGCTCCCATTCAACACTTTATCCAAAAGTGTCACATTGTGCAAGGGTGGGAGGGGGGTGCGTCAGCCATTCGTAGGCGTCTGCTGGTTCCCGATGTTAACTCCAAATTATCAGCACGTTGCAAACCAGCCGGAGCCGTTTTAGGAGCCTGACTAGGAGTTTGAACGGAGCGTTACAAAAAAGGCACTTTTTAGGGAGGGGGGCGATCTTGGAGGAGTTTTTCTTGGTGAGTGCTGCAGTTTTGAGTGTGTGCGACTTTGTTTGTTTCACCATGTTCGTGTGAGTGAGCATGTGTATTGATGTCAGGCGTCATCGAGTGATGCTTGTGGGGGGGTTCACAACAACCCCCTCCCTGTTTTAGGTTATAATTATTTTATTTAATTCGCTTTTAATTACGAGCGTCCAACCAAGCCACTTGAACAAACAGCTTCAAAACAACAGTGATGGCAATAATAAGAGATACATTATTACAGCACAGTATGCTAAAACCTCAATTAACCTTACATTTAATCATTTATTCTACAAATGATGCTCCTCAAACCGGCAAGCGATCTTGTATGTGCTATTCATGTTTTATTACAATGTAATTGCTCTCAATTGTGCATCCTCAACGTGTGTGCGTGTAGCCAAATGGCTGAAACGTGTGCGTGTGTTCCGTGGAGTGACTCAGCCCGGCTGCTAGAGGGCTTTTAACCACGATTGTCTCAATCCGGTAAAGTGAGGGGGTGTGCGCTGCTGCGTGCTTGCCTCACAGGTAAAGCGGGTATGGTTGCTCGGAAACCGCTGCAGGGGTGTCGTGCAGCGGGGGCGGCAACTCCCTCTCTCTTTCTACCTCTCTCTCTCTCTCTCTCTCTCTCTCTCTCTCTTTCTGCTAGGCAGAGCGTGCCTGATTTGTGGTCAATAGCTACTAAGAGACAGTGTTCGCCATCCTACTATTACAACTTCGGAATACACCTGTCCGGTAAAAGCAGGTACCCCCTAGAGCTCCTACTTGCAGGGTTTCGTTTTCTAATTTGGACACCACCACTAAATTACTCTAACACACCGAAGTAAAATTAAAAAATCTGTAAATCTGTGCATAAGAAACATTTGCATACCAAAATCAAATAGGGGGGAAACAGTAACGTATTCCTAACGCCACTGCACAAACTAGTAGTTCGCTGTGTGCTGTTCGTAACCTCAAAATATTTTATGTTGGAAATGTTGTATACTGAGTACAAAACAGTCGTAGATGCCAATGATTTCTGAGATTGTACATTTTAAAACCCTTAATCAAGCACCGAAAAGAGTGCCTAGGAGGTAAAAAGTGTAGCACCTAATCCACCATGGTTGCATCATTTAGAGACTGGAACCAAATGACTCACATAACCCCTGTTTCGTCACCATATATGTAGGATAATTTGTACCTAGACCATGTATGGGTACAAGAGCTGCTCTTGTTTTATCTGAAGCCCCAGAAGGCCAGATGATGAACATGCACCTGCATTTGTAAGTAATGTCACACAGATAGAGTATGAGAAAATGCCTCTCAGTATAAGATTTGGTAACAACACCAGAAGACTTCGAACCGCTGTTTCTTCATTTTGTATACTTTTGCCCCTGCGAATGGGTACCTTGGACTTGAATACGAGGCTTTATGAAGTTGAATGTTAGCACTGCAGTATCATAGAGTACAGTTGTACAGTGTAGTTCATTCTTTTTGATCATGTACTGTATGTCTTTGGCCTTGTGGAGGACATATTATGGTTCACTACCCAGGCCTGATGGGATTATTTTAGGGTGAATTGTACTTAGGAGGCCCTTATTCCTTGACTATGTTCTGTACTTTTTTGGTTTTGGAAAATGTACTTTGAACACAATTAACCCAATTTGTGTACCCCAGTTGTACTGAGCATGTCGGGAGAATCGCTATTTTTAAAAAGAATGGAAAACCTTCCTTTTTCAGAAAGCTTTTTCTGCCTGATTTTATCTGTTGAGTGTTTTTATTAATTCAGTCCTCTTATCTGTTGTTCGATTTTATTGCTATTCTGTTTACTGTTGCTTGTACTGAGCACTTTGAGATTGGTGTGCAAATGTAAAGCGCAATAGAAATCAAATTTATCAATTTCTTGATTGCTACCTCATTGGCCCTGGCGAACATGTACTTCCAACCCCAGTAATTATCTTTATGATGTACATTCGGTTACCAACTAGGACACTTGTGGACTTCTTGAACCCTTGTTGCTTGACCGTGTACCTTTTGGGCTCAGGAAAATGTTGCTTACAGTGCAGAGCGGAGACCATGAGCGGGTCTTTGCTGACCATGTATTGTTTTAGCCTCAGAAATAGATACCAGGAAGTCTAGTCATTTCCACAACAAGGTAAAGAGAGATGGATTCTACCCACAATGATGCTAGTGGACTCCTAGAACCCCCTTTTCTGGTAAAAAAAAACACTTGGGAAATGCTACTATGGAGTATACTAATCAGACCTTACGTGGAACGATATGGCTAACAACACCAGAAGACGTTAGTACCTCGAGGAACACAAATCGACTGCATATCACCTCATTCTCTTGCCTAATGATCCGAATGAAGTGCTTCCACACTCTGCATCCCGCTGCCTGTAAGTGCTCCGGTGGTTGAGTGCCAGGATGAACTGTCTTTGCACCTGTTGCAAGAGGAAGCACAAGCCCCTGGGGTTCATTATCAAGGATCAGATTGCTTCCCGTCCCCCCCACACTGGCCCGCCGAAGCTAGTCAACAGACCCAGGGGGGGTGGGGGGGGCAGCCTTGGGTGGATGGCAATGGCGTGCCTCGTTGGCGCAGATTGGCTCGGACCCATGCCCCCGTGCTTCCTGTTGTTTTAGGGCTTTGTTTCCTAGCAGCTGACATTGCTGCGCATAAATATGCCTCACGGGAAACAAGGAATGAGTTTTTACAAGGGGCCGGAGTGTTATTCTCACTCATCACGCCGACTGCTCGTCTGTAGGATGCTACACAGGTGATGCCAAATAAACACATCCACAAAAAGCGCTCTCATTTGCTGCTTTCTGTTTTTTTTTTTTTTTTTACTGATTGTGAAATACTAAACAGGGTAATCCTGTCAAATCGCATCTGGATTTTGGCCTCTGGTGTATTTCGGACCCCCAGTAAAATGGCAGGGGGACAAAACCGATACGCCGCTCGGGTCTCCTTCCCCACTGAATATCGTAGACATAGTTTACTCAGGCCTGACACATACTTGACATGACACAAACATTCAGGTCATTTGACATGAGGAGTTGTTGCAACATCAGGTGCCGTTTTGGTAACAGGAGGAGCCCCCTTCCTCCGCACTTCAGGCCCAGCCGGATTGCAGCAACGGACGCACTCGGCTACTTTTAAAATTCTCTCGCCAGTCATGGCAGGCTGAATAGCGACTTAGTCTTTTTTTTTCATTTGCTAAAGTCAACTCGTATACCACCCTGGTCAATATGATTCAGTATTTCCGATGCATGGACGTGCTTTCCATCCAAACATGTCTTTCCCGCTCTTCACCTACTTTAGCATTCAAGTTTCATTCTTTCCTCTGTCATTTATGTATTTCGGGGCTGTTGCAGGTACAAGAGTGGCAGCCAGCCGGGCCGACGTTCCGAGCGTTTCCTGGCTTTGATGCGACCCGAGTGTGCCTGGAGCATGTCCACAGTGGGCCTGACTGCCCAGGAGACATCTTTTCCCGTAGAACATCCCTTCCTGCGGGGCAGCTACTGTCACAGCATGGCTGGATCGAAGTCATCGTGGAGCTATACCCCCCACGACCTGGACAAGTGAGTACGCTGGGAGATTCCTCCAGAGGACGGAATGTTACGTGGTTGAAGTGGGTGGTAATAATCGCTTTTATCCTTGACAGCTTCTACTTCACAATGAAATCTGCGCACACAGATTACGGCGCTCACGGCCAGCGCACGAGTCCGCCATCGCTAAGTTACGAAAGTAAGAGTCATCCCTTTGTTATCTTCATCCATTCTACCCTCTGTCACACAAATGCGTCTTTGATTTTCTTCTGTCATTGGCTCACTATGCTTGTTTTTTGGAATATTGCCAACATTAAAATTGACTGGTGACAACAATAGGGACAAGTGCTTTATCTAATAAGATCTAAAACAAAAGGTAAGAATGCCCAAAGTATCAGCAAGGTAGTCATGAAACAATGCAGTTGTTATGATTGTGGTTGTAAATTGGCTTTTCATATTTTGGTGACCTTAATGTAGTGACATTATTGGTTAGAAGCACCTCAAGGAATGCAAACAACCACAACCACAATGATTGAAGGGATTTTTTTTCGTGTGTGTGCAATGAAGAACATGGGTCAGAGCGCGTTTTGTTTTCTGTTTGTGGCGAGATCTCAACACAATTCCAAATTGGTATGTAATGTCATTTTCCAATCTTGGTGATGCTCCAATATTTTGCCCACACATATTCATTGAAATTTGGCTTGCATTTGGACCATAGGTGGCACTAGTGTGCGAGATAGCAGACGAGAGTTGGAGTTTATGTAGGAGTAAATCCCACAATCCGGGGTGTAAGTCGGTCTACAATTGCCCAAGTCGTAGACGGCAGATCACATCATCTGCGAGGGGAGATTTTGAGATTTTACTCGTGCGCCTCTGGGCGCCCTGACTTTGATGCAAAAAGGGACACCACTCGGATTGGCTGGAAAAAGACTATTTTCATCCCACAATGGCACAAAAAGGTGCAAAATCTCCGTTAAGACCAATTCTATCACCGCAAACTCTAGCAAAATTCAAAAAGAAATAAAAATCCAACCAATAAAACTGCGCTTTGAAAATGAAAGTAGGGGTAAAGTCTTGATTTCTTTAATTGTCGACAGTAATTCCCTGCATATTCGCTGTTCACTGTTCAGGAATTGAGAGAAAGTGGCAAAATGGCCGCCCCCTGAGATGGATATAAATTATAAGAAATAATTATAAACAATTATAAATATGAATTCTATTCTATTCTATTCTATTATATTGTTGGTTTGTTTGTTAATTGTTCCTGTAATAGCACCTTTTACCATACTGAGCTTTTAAAATGGGGACAATAAACTGTTTTTTTTAACATAGTGTGTGGCATGTTTACAGTTTGAACTACCAATGTAGGCAATCTTTTTTTTTTTTTCAGGGGGAGTCATTAATTATCCATGTTTTCTTTGCTTTATGACTACACAGATTGTATTGTTGTGCATGTGTGTTTCCATGACTAACATTCTAATGTGTCACTGTGGCTCTTTTGCCAGGACATAAACACAGTTCCAGCACCCTGAAATTACCTCCCAAGAAGTCCCGGCCTTCACATCTCTCCCTGTCCTGCAGCGCTGAACCATCCACGCAGAGCCCGGCTGATGGCGACCCGGTGGTCTCCTCATTACAACGGCTCTCGGTGTACGAGTGCAACAGTCCGCCTCAGACTCCCGGCAGATGCTCCAAGCCTCTGCCGCCCATCCCGCTGCGGACTGACATTTCATCCGAGCAGGCCATGGACAACGAGGTGGAGTTCTTCACCAGCACGGACGAGACCTGCTGCCTGGTGTCTCAACAGTGTTCCAAAACCTCTCCATTTCGGACCGGAGTTCCCAGTCGGCGAAGCTACAGGGACTGCGGACAGATTAACCACGCTTACTACGATGGGCCTTTAGGGCCGCAAAGCCCGAGGCAACCCCAACCTCAGCAGCTCCCTGTGCATCCCCCGCAGCGAAAGGAAGTACAAGAGCATCGGCGTCAGGAACGGCAGCGGGACAAAGGTCAGAGGAGACTGTATCGTTCTCACTCTGGACCAGCCGGATCTTTAAACAAGCCTTGCCTGCTGCGCCTCAATCGCTCCGCCTTCAACACAGATCACAAAACGGAGGTTCCTCCGCCGATTCCGCCACGGACAACCAAGACGGCAGATTCTGCACATTATCAGAGAGGTAATCATTCAACATTATGATTATTATAATCGATGTTGCAGGTATGCTTTTGATATTTGTAATAATCATCTCCGTCAAAATTTGAACATTATTGCGGTACGATGTTTGCCGTGCATATTATTCAAAATCTGCAAAAAAAAAAAAAATATATTAGGCCTCCTCACAATGTAGTATAGGACTTAAGACCAAATGCAAGAGCAACTAAGACTCCTCAAATCTGATTTTTAGGGCTGCCTGTCCACACAATTTTGAGCAAGTGTCCAAATTGGATTTGGCCTTGCTCAGACTTCATAGACCCAACTGACAGGTTGCTATAGCAACGACATCAGAACAGAGACGCCCTCCAGCACATGTAGTGTTTGACGTCATATAATTGCGACAGTGGTAACACACAAAATACTTTTATAAATGGACTTGTTTTGACACCTACCCTCGAGCGTTTTCTCCTCTCACCAGGACTGTAGTTTTCATTTTTTTTTTAATTCATATTTTCAAATTTTCCTTTTTTTTTTTTTAATCGGGGCCTTTTTTCAGGCCTTTTTTATCTGACAACATTGTCATTTTTTAAAATTCTGCTGATAGGTTGCTACATGTAATTATGCTGCTAAGCAACACATTCTCAGATGGACACCGTTCAATGCAATAAATAAATAAAGGTGTGTGTGTGGGGGGGATTTCTTGTGCCCCGCTCTGGTTCTGCTGTCTCTGTCTTTAATGAACCCAACATGTATGCCGATACTTGCCAAGAATCACCCCAAATTTTAGTTGTCTACTAATTAAAATGAGTCACTTTCTGACTGAAACAAAATTCTCATTTCATTTTCAATTACAACCAATGTTTACAAATTGCAGTGATGTGCATTTCGAAGGAGGGTTACTAAAAATGGTTGAGGTAGCAGACCAGGATTCGAGTTCATGTGGGAAAAATTTTTTATGCACATTTCATGATTGGCTGCAATGTCTTAATCTGCAGATCTGGTCAATGATGTCATTGATTGCCTTTGCGAAATAAGCCATTCCAACTGCAGTGTTTCCGATATATACATGTCCCTGTGGCGATGAATACATTTTGGCAGCTGCTTGCCGACTTATAAAATGTCACATCAACCTACCAAGCGACTACAAATGGAAATTAGTCAATGGCTATAATCAATAATAAAGTTTTCTGCACTTTTAGAAAACACTCTAAAATGCTGCCCAAGCCTTGTTTAAATAGGAATTGGTGTCAAGGAAGTATGCTGACACTGATAGCTCTTGACAGAGAAATGTGCTTTGTGTCAAGAAGGAGTCTGGTTTGTTAGTGGAAGTTACTGACACACACTTCCAGTGCACCTGGAACTCAAATATTCACATTGCGTTCTTTTTTGCAGACACTCGCCGCTGGTCAGCAGAGGTGTCGTACAGCGAAGAGGACAAACCTCCGAAGTTGCCCCCGAGAGACCCCTTGTCCTTGGGCAGCTCCCGCACCCCAAGCCCCAAGAGCCTCCCGACATACATCAACGGCGTGATGCCCACCACTCAAAGCTTTGCACCGGACCCCAAATACGTCAGTCGGAGTTTACAGAGACAGAACAGCGAGGGCTCACCTTGCATCCTGCCTATCGTGGACAAGGAGGGGAAAAAGGCTAGCAGCACTCATTACTACCTTCTGCCTCACCGGCCCACCTTCGTGGACTCCAAGTCCGTGGAAAAATTCCTGCGGGCCTTGGACAGCCCGGACTCGGACTGGGACTGGGACACCAAGCGGAAAGCACCCGTGGATCTAGTTTGAGGGTCCTTGCCGCGCTCCAAACTGCTGCTTTTAGTTTTGAACCTGTTAGGTATTGAAGGACACAGGGTACGAGCGCACTGTTTCCAGTTACTGCTGACGCGGCTCACCGCAGGTTGCGTTCAACGACGTTGAAAGATTTACAGTCCGGAAGGTGCAAGCGGGCCTTGGACCACCTCACTTTCAGTGTTTTGCGTCTGGATGGTTGACTGTGATGTGTTGGAGTTTTTTTGTTTTTTTTTAAATGCTGCTTTTTATCTCAACCGGGAAAAAAGGTCAGTAATGTAACCATGTGACACTTACTAGGGATGGGCATACGCATCGATTAGTAGCTCGTTAGTTTAAATGACTCAAAAAGGCAAAAATAGAGTGCGCTACTTTGCGGCAAACGACAGGGACGGCGTTCGTTTGGTCTCTCCTGGTTCTGCTGATTAAAGCAGTTGAGCACAAGCTACTTCAGTGATGCTCAAAAACATTTTAAACCACCCCAAAAAATGAATAGCGCTGCACTTACCACCATAATAGCTCAAATTAAAATGCAGTAGCGTAGTAGACGTTCGTCAAAAACAAGGCTGGTTTTATTTTTAAAAAGTATATTTAACTCCATTCAAAGCCACTATATCGTAATACACATTTTAATATTAAGTCTGTACTTAAATATAGGGAATTAAATAAAAAAAAAAAGAGAAACAAAAACCCAATTAAATGGAGTACACACAAGTAAAAATTGTGCTTAAATGAATGATGAAAATAATTGTATTTTACAGTTACAATGCAACTGTACTTAACTGAAACATGATCTCTACTGGATTACAAAAAAAAGTTAAAGCCACTATAACTTTATGCACTGTTTGAACATTTAATTCAGTGATTCATTTACATACCTGCATAATCACTGTTTTTCACAATATGACACAAACATGGAAATAGGAGTTAAGAACATTTATTTGCCCCCAAAAAGTTAATTTCAAGAAAATTCAGCCCATCCCTAAAATTTGACATGATTTTAGGGTCAAATGACGTGTTTTAGCACTCAAGTATCTACTGTATGTAATGATATGATAATCATCATTTTTTTTTTTTTGTTGCTGACGTTTCCTTTTTGTCGTTTCTTTTCCCAACTCGCTCGTCGACTAGCGTGAAAGTCAAGTGAGTGCAGCTTCTGTAGCCTCAAAAACAGCCGTATCAGATCCGTAACAGAACTCTTTGTGTATCGTCTGCCCCTTTTGCTTTTTTTTTTTTTTTTTTCATGCGCAACTTAGCAAACAGAGAAATTTTGCCATCGCTGTGTGATCGCTTTCACATAGAAAATGGTTTGTGTCAGGCGTTAAAACTTTACACGTCCGTGTCCCGCCATTGTGGCAGAATTCATTTTGAGTGGCTATAAAAAGTCTACACACCCCTTGTTCAAGTGCTAGTTTTTTGTGATTTAAAAATATAAGAGTGGGAAAAATCATTTCAAAACAGTGACTTATGACTTACAACGCACCTGAAAAAATTTTTTTTATAGAGGAAACGTAACAAACTGAAATCACTTGTGGGTCAAAAATGGACCAATCATATTCGAACGATGTTAAATGAGAGTCAGCATACACCTGACGCTATTTGGAGTGCTTTTGTTCAACCCCAAATAATTTTCCTGACAGTTTTTTTTTCTGCTTCGAGCAGAAGCCTCAACATTTCTGTGCGACTACGCTATTTGAAATTGAAAATCCTTCTACCTTAACTAAGGCCCCAATTACATCTTCTGAAATGATTTTATCTTTAAAACAAAATCCAAATGTGGTGTGTAGACTTTTCAAATCCACTGCACATTGGCGCTGTTATGGTTCTGATACTACCTCCAAAAGGCAAAAAAATTGCCCATATTGACTCCATCC
The DNA here is from genome assembly GCF_059441095.1 of Idiotropiscis lumnitzeri. Taxonomy (NCBI): domain Eukaryota; kingdom Metazoa; phylum Chordata; class Actinopteri; order Syngnathiformes; family Syngnathidae; genus Idiotropiscis; species Idiotropiscis lumnitzeri. The sequence continues at coordinate 9,499,267 of NC_142401.1, forward strand.
ACCCATTCCATGGGCAGAAAAATCCCGGCAGGAACAACCAGTGTCTGTCGTTCCCTGAGTGTCGTTTGTGTTTTCCTGCAAACATACTTGTTACTGCATTTAATTTTTTTTTTTTTTTTTTTTTTGGAGGTTGCACAGAGAGCGTCGCCTTGAAGCTGGACATACACTGTAAAATAGAGGCACACGTGACACAGTTTAGAAAAGCACATTACCACGTTAGAGTTGTCTTTAGCATTAGCATTCCTAGCCCACCTATGGCCGAAAATGCCTTTTGTTGATTTTGTTTTGACAGTTGGCGATTTACTGACACCCACAGAGCTTAAGCGCTCCAAATGACCCCTTCGATCGTTTGCTTTGACGTTCTATCGCTGCCAATGAACTCAGTGTGAAAGTTGCAATTTCAAATTGACGCTTTGCACAGTGTATGCCCAGCTTTAGTGAATGTATTCTTACTGAAATTCATTTTTTTGTATATTTAGTGGTCAAGCTGTGAGTCATTGTTTGGAACACATTTGCTACCTCCCTCGATACAAATCCTCCATTTCACATTATCCGCTTTTTTGGGGGATGATCTTTTTTTTTTTTGTTGGAACAACTTCAAAGGAGTATTAGGGCCACATGGGAAAATGGAGATGAAAAATAAAGTAGTAGTATCCCCCCCCCATAAAAAAAAAAATCACCTTCAGTTCAAATAAAGTTGAATAGTTGAGAATAAAGTAAGAGTGGGCATCTCGGGTCCTCGACTCTGCATGTTTTAGATGTTTCCCTGGTCCAGCACAGCTGATTTAAATGATCAGATCATCAGCAAGCTCTTTTTTTTTTTTTTTTTTTTTTTTAGCGCAAATGTATTTTAAAGCATTTTAAAAAAACTTTCTTACGATAGTTCTTTTTTTTTTATTTTGGGTTTTATCTCAGAAAAAAATATATTGGAATAAATAGTACTTTAGTCTTGCAAGACATATGACAACTTTTTGTCAAGAAAAAGTATAAGCTTTTTTTGCGGGGGTAATTTGACTTATTTCTTCGAATATTTTGAGGTTTTTTTTGAGGACTTTGGCTTTTGTTTCCTTTTGATTTTTATTTTTTTTTTTACTGATTTTCTGTAAAAAAAGACCTCTGTGTCAGTATCATGATTGAAGTCGCCTTTATTTATTTTTTTACTTTTTCCCCTCATAAAAATATGCCTCTGTTCTCATAATAGGTTTTTTTTTGTTTGTTTTACTTTTTAAACCAAACTTTTCGCCATTATTTTTGTCACCCCCCCCCAAAAAAAACTTGACACAGTAATTTATTTTTTGGGGTATTTTTATTTTTCTTATTCCCCCCCTCCCAATTTTTTAAAATATGTTTTCTAACAGTACTGTATTGTCATTTTGTTTTCCCCATTCCATTGTCACCCTAATACTCCTCGGTAAACCAAAACAACGACAGATGTATGAGGTTCATTGTGTGCATGCGAGTGAAGTGAGGACCTCTGTGAAAATGGAGATGGTCTTAAACACTTTGCAAGAAGACGAGTGTTCAGGGTTTACCTCCAGCGCGTGGACAGTCTTTCCTGTTCTGCTCATGCATTCCTGCCTGACATGATTGCAGTGGGTGTGGCTTGAGAGACTTTGGCTGCTGGCAGCCGACAAAGAGAGAAAAAAAAGAGAGAATTATATCCAGTATATAGATGAGTTTTTTTTTTTTTTTATTGTTCTTGCATTACCCAATGGACACATGAGGATGATATTGTAAATGTAGCACACGTATCGAAGAACACGGTGTTCACTTTGAGGGGGGAAAACTGCTAACTAAGGTCAATCGGTTATTGAAGTATACATGTTTATTTTTATTTTTCTAATTTCTGGTCACAAACACAATGTTGCTTTGACTTCAAAAGTCAGCCCCACCCCTCCTCTGAGAAAAAAAATGTTTACATCATACACTGGTACTATTTAATCTTAAAAGGTATTCAAATGTCTTATAATAGGAAATAATGTAAAAAAAAAAAAAAAACGACAACAACAACTGAAAAGTAAATAATTTCTCTGCTGTGGTGAAGACATGCACTGGGAGAGTTCAGTATGCTGTGTACAGTATTTAACGATTCCATTTGTTTATTATACATAGTTGTTTTTTCAAAGGAAAGCAAAAATAAAACTTTATTTATATGAATTGCTCTGAGTCTGCTTGGCTTGTAATATCACACACACACGCAACACACACCCTGCTGTGCTTCATTGTGTCTGGCTTCCATCCAGAAAGTGACTTATAAAGGTTGACTGACAGGTGTACGACAGCATTGTCATCCACTTCCTGGTTCACGCCCCACCGGATGCACTGCGCACTCACAAGCACGCGCGCACACCCATACACACACACACCCCCACACACATAAATGTGTAAAAAAATAAATAAATAATGATTATGATAATAAAATAAATTCAGTGTGAAGAACCCAATCAGCGCTGGGGATTAATTTAGTTTTGGACCTGCACAGCCTTTTATTTGTTGGCCTCACGAGGATGGAAAATGGTAACAGCTGGCTGGTTACCCTAACAACTTCATAACAAACTCATGTCGCCAACACCGTCTGTGGTTCCCAGCATTGGGGAACCATGATCCTGTATGGCTCCCAGCTCCAGCTCATCCCTTTGCTTTCCAACCCTGGAACCTTCTCTAATCTCGTTGCACACTTGAGTACAATGACAATAAAGGGATTTCTAATTCTAATTTAGCGTTGAGGTTTGGTTGTGGCTCGGTCTTGGCTATTTGGGTGGACATCTCCTCCAACTTTTGGTGGCTGCTGTTTTGGCCCTTGTTTGGAGATCCTAAGTCCTGGACATTGAAAGAATGGTTGGAGCTAGTTTCTGAAACGGCTCTCTTGGGAGTCCATATCCAACGGCTCACAGAGAGGAGGTTATCGTGAGCCCTCTTGTTCTTTTCCACCACCGCATCCATCAGTTAAGCACTACGGGCAGGTTTATAGTTTAGCTGTAGATTATTTAGCTGAAAAATGCTAATAACAATACTAATATATATGTATATATATATATATATATATACATTAGTGCTGTCAAACGATCCGTTTTTTTTAAAACTAATTAATCACAAAAAATGCCATAATTAACAATTAATCACAAATTTGAACTACCATTTTTACGAAGCCTGTAACATATTTACATCTTCACCGGCATAGAAACAATTAAAAAAACGTATACACTACTTTCAGTTCTTCCCACAAGCACCACACTCGAGCAGTGTTGGTTTGGAAGGCTCAGAGGTAACTTCAGCAAGGTGTTTTTTTTCTGAGATGATGTGCTGAAAATGTACAACTAATATGTTACAAGTCCCCCCACATTATTAAAATATAGTGCATGTATTTCTCAACGTGAACGTGCGTGTGTTCAGGTAATATGTCCCTCAGTGATGTCGATGTGGGTTGGACTCAGTTAATATTTAACACGACATAACACTGCAAACTGCAGCTGCCTGGTTAATCATTTCCCTGCCAGGTCAGGAGAGAAAAAGATCATTTGCACGTTCATTAGCACAAAATGCCTCTCATAGTAGCCAACGCCTTAAGGACGCTGACTATCATCATGAAATACAGTCCGTCCAGAATATTTTTCACGGCATTGGATTCAGCTGGAGGTCATCGTTTCAGTGAAGTTATTTTATGGGTCCAGTCTGCCTTCTAGTGATGAAAACGTGTTATGACAGGAGGTGCTGGCACCCACGCCTAATTTAGGACTCCCTAAAGACTCTCTGCGATGTCACAACGCTTTGTAAAAAAGGCTATCAAGCAGGTGTATTCTCTGACTTTTAATCAAGTCGAACATAATATACAATGTACAAAAACAGTCTCAGTGCGCTGCTGTGACATCACAACATCACACTTCCGCCTCCACTTCTTTTTCCGCTTCTGCTTCTGTCCGTGCCACTTGGGCTCGCCGACGCTCCGCTTCCGTCACTGTCATGGGATGGAGGGGGAAGAAGCCCGCTAAACCTGACGGAAGAAAAACGGTGACTTTTAGAATGTCTTAAGAGTCGATCTTAAGAGTCCATCTTGTGTCATATCTTTCAAATGAATGAGTTTTCTCCTTACAGAGGAAGAAGGTCCAATCATGGGTCACAACATTAGGTACGCCTAAAGACTAAGGAGTTGGCATCTGCCTTTAAGAAAGATGCTCAATATTCATTGACAAGGTCAGAAGACTGACTAATGTTTACAACGTAATGTTACAGCTTTTTGGTTTATTTTATTTATTTTTTTGTATTTTATTTTTGACAGTATTTTCACTGTTGTAGTTTTCTAGCACTTTTGTTTCGATGATTTGGTTGTTAGTATAATAGCTTTTTATTTAGAAACGTGTACATTTTATATTATATTGTTTTTTTCCAAACATGTTTATTGTTGCATAACTTATTTACACAATTATTACTTATTATTGTGAACAGGATTTTATCATATTGTAGCTTTTTTTTTTTTTTTTTTTTTTTTTTTTTAAAACATGTTTAAGATATAAGTTTAGCTTCTTCAAGCAAAATATTATTTATTTTAGCAGTTTCTTTTTAATTATAATTAGTTTATTGTTGTATAACATTTAAATTTTGAACACATTTATTATTTTAGAATATCTACATTTTCTTTCTAACAAAATGTTCATTGAATAGCTTTTTCCTTTTAAAATACAAACTTTAAATTTGCATTCTATTTTCTTTATTCAAATTTAAACAATGCAGTTATTACTGTATTAGATCTTTTTGCTTTTTTTTTGTCTTTAATTTTTTTAAAACATTGTGGTTATTGTATAATGCAGTCTAAAGTTAGCATATATTGTTAGCTTTTTGTTTGTTAGCCTTCTTTCATCCGGTCATAAACATCTGGCGGGTTTAAGACAATATAGGATGTATCCTTTATTGATCTGAAAGGCCGTCTCTTGTATGCTCCAGATGCTAACAAATGACTCAACGTAGACGCACCTAAAAGTTTAGCCACTGGCATGGAAGGGTGCGCGCCGCAGCCGATCCAGTACTTGATGCGATCCGAGTTGAAGCTGACCAGCTTCTCGTTGTGCACGTTGGGCAGCGGGTCGTACGTTCCCAGCTGCTCGATGTACTTGCCATCCCTCGCCCGCTTGTTGTACGCCGCCACAATGCGGTAGAAGGGGCGGTTGGCTTGCTTGTGGCCCGCCAGAGCCATGCGGATGACCACATAACCATTGTGGTAACGCTTTAAGAGCTGCGAGGCTGAAACAGGAAATACAGTTTCACATTATTTTTAATACCCCAAGAGGCAAAACACATGTAGGACAAAGAAAACCCGTTTATTGCGGGGAATATGTTCCAGATCAATCTACATTATGTAGGTGAGAATCTTTAAGCTTTAACCATTCGACATGATTTACATGTTTAAACTTAACACACACTTTTTATACGTGTAAATATATATTTATATTTCAACAGACATTAATCTATAAGAAATGGTTTAATAATAGTAAAAGAATGTACAAATGGAAGCCCAAGTTAAGTTAAATACATAAATGCCTCAATGTCTCTAGATGAGGAAATACGGTATTTGTTTTAATAGAGTGATGATGAACTTTATTTTAGTCCACAAAAATAAATGTCGTCCCCAATACAATATTTAGTAGCTATAGTTTCACGCAAACCTGATAAAATTCACGGAGGAGCAGACAAAGGGTTCATTATGTTTTTATGCAATTCACTTATTTGGAATAAAATAAAACAAGTCGAATGGCTTTATATTTGTTATGGCTTTTTAAAAAAATAGTAATTAAAAAACAATTGTAAAATAAAATGACTACAATCAGATATTTTTGTATGACTGAGCCACATAATTAGCATTGGGGATTCATATTATGTGCTTATAACGTTATAATGAATATCGAAAATATTGAACCCTTTATTATTTGATTGTTTTTATTATTGAACTTTTCGTGTACAGCAATTGCTCATTTTTCGCAATACAGGGGGTCCTCGATTTACCAGGCTAGCGACACTAAGGCATCGAGGTTCCGGCTGTTTGATTAAGTTTTATCGAAGTATTTATTACGGTGCATCTGCCTTAGCGTATGCTGCGACCTCCGTACAAAATCGAATTAGTAATGTCACCAGGGGAATTGAACACTGTTGTAAACCGAGGACCCCTCTCCCCTCTGGAGGTTCTTCGAGATTCTACACGTGACGGCAAAATCATTAACATTCATGTACTTAATAGATACGATACTTACAAAGATGGACCATGCTACCTGCTGAATATTTGTAAGAACCTGCAATAGAGGAACAATAAAAAATAAAAATTGCGTTCAAATGCTGTTGTATTGTTTACATCGTCTGTAGCTCTGCCAAGCTAAACATCAAACAAGGCAGTGGAAAATTAAACGGAATACCTCTGAAGTCTTGAATGGGTTGGAGCAGCACAATTTATCCAGGTAAGACGTAGATTTAAAGTTTTCGGCAATATCTACAGCTTGTCTGAGTCTCGTTGTACAAGACGAATGTGACATTTCTCAGGGCGCAGCCATGTTTCAACCGGAAGTTGCGTAGTCCTTTCCGGACAATAGGTATCCAAGGCGGTAGAGGGCAGTGTTGTACTGCTAAACCACATTGGTCGGAGCACGCTTGGAAATAGCCCCAAATGCACACGAATAAGTATATATATTTTTTCAAACTAAGAATTATAAATAATATCATATATATTAGTATATTCATTAATTCAATTATACATTAAGGGAAGAATATCTATATTTTAAATCAGAGTTCCAATTAAACTTTTTTAGTTGAATCTGTTCTTGTTTTTATTTCTCCAGCACGTCAGGTTTTAATAATAACAATAATAATAATAATAATAATAATACGTTTTTTTAATTATTTTAATGGGTACCAAACATATGTTTAGTGGCACGTAAAACCATCGCTGTTTAAAATTTGTTGTTGACCTGCAGTGTCATAGTGAAGGCAGCAGGATGTGCTAGTGGTTAGCACGTCTGTTCTTAGGTTTGAGAGAGGCTCAAACCATTTAGAAGACTGGCGATTTATTTAAATAGGGAGTTTCAAATGGAGATTTGAACGTGAAGTGTAAATATTTTCTTGGAAAAAGGGGAAGAAAAACAACATGTCGATTTCCTTTCTCTGCTTCCTTTCACTGGAATTAAACATACCTGATTTGTTTTTTTATTTAATTATTATTTTTTAATAATGAATCAATCCTACTACATTAAAAAAAATGCATTTTAAGTTTATTGAAGAGTGAAGACTAAGATGTCCTAAGGTGTCGCGTGTGTGAATACGCTATATGTGCCCTCCGAGTGACCGTCGACCAGTCCGGGGTGTATCCCACTTCTCTCACCCAAAGTCACGCGATATGCTCCTGGTCACCGGCAGGCGTGAGAAAATGGATAGCTGTTATTTAAAAAGTGTCTACAGGAGTCCAGAAAGTTCTGCAGCACAAACATAAGAACGTGACATTATATATTAAAGTGTAAATCCCGAACTCCCATCCGACTGAATGTGACCGTGTGCATTCTGCAATGAGACCTCGTTTTCTATTTGTGCCACAAAAACAAGAGCCCGTTGAAAGAGCTAATTAGACAAAAGGCAGGGTGCTGGCAGCCCGTTATTTATTGCGTGCCTGTGAGTGAATCCAAGAAGCAGTGGTGATTAGCAACATATGCACCTGGGGATCAACGCAACACAGTACCAACCGCGCTGCTCCAGCTCATTTCCATACATTAATTCGCTCGTGTACATTTGCTAATTCCGTCCAGCATGTAGCAAAGTGTTGGATCACACCGTGGAAATGTTTCAAAGTGGCCTGTGACACTGAAATAAACACGATTATTAATATCTCAGGATCTCACTGTTTTAACTTACAAATAGATCTTCTCATTTTAACCATGGCACAATGCTAAACCACACCCAAACAGACTGGCCAATCACAGTGCATAATAGAACACCTGACCGCACAACTTTGAATTCAAATTAGTATTATTATTTTTTGCGATTTTGTGATATTTAATTATTGTTAAGAATTCTTCAAGTCGTTTAATGTGTGACGTTTAATTTTCTTATTCTGAAATGCGATTCTTTATTTTGAAGGGTCGCTCCGAATTTCCGTTTCCTGTCTAGCGTTTTCGTTCGTCATTCAGCTCATACCAGTGCAGTAGTCACTGACGATATACGGTATAATTCTGTGTATACATGTACGCACAGCTGCACAGCGAAGCTGATTAAAGTGTTGAGTTCATCTGAAGATTCTATGCTCTTTTACCGGAGCCCCTGCAGTGGTCAAAACATCCAGATAACCAGTTTAGAGGTCAATCCTCAACAGTTATAGTTCAGCGACGTGATGTGCAAATGCAGATTTTGGATTAAGCGATGCAACCAACTGCATAGTCATTTAAATCAGCTAAAAATCTAGACACACCTTTGTCTCATCGGAGGTAAGCTTTGTGTTATCATACACCGTGTATTTCATAGACTACATTTTAATCTAAAAAGACGATATCTGGTGCCAGTAAAATGAGAGTAAATTTTACCCTGTATGAAATTTACTGTGTATATTTTTATTTATGCTATATGTGAAGCCTAGCTACCATGCCAACCTCAGCCAGCTAGTCTGACAAGGGTTGCTCCTCCTTACAAATTCATTTAGGCCTCTTGCTTCATAAATGGTTGGAATAGCTAGCCAGCTTTGTAGAGAAACTGTTGCTCCTTAATATATTCTGTCTCTGTCATCAGGCCCATGCGATGGTTTATTTTACCTTGTGATCTGATTGTGGAACAGTGGTCATCCTGCATGGTCCAAACCTTTGGGTGAGAGTGACGTACGCTGCCCACTGAGCCAGCACAGACAAACTAGCATCTTATGCATTAGGGTGAGCTTCCATCTTTGTTTAACATTATTTATGTGTCCCTGATACATGAATAGAACTTTCAACAGCATAGCTAAAACCTGGAAATGTTATGTGTAGTTATGTAGACACTGGAAGCTCCATTTTGAAAGCTTGTTGCACATGAGTGCATACCAATTATGAACATCATAACCCATTTTTTGAAAAGAGTGAGACGAGTGACGAGAACAAAAAAAATAACCATGTGAGTGACAATCAGTTACATCCTCCCCTATACTAGATGATTTTAGTAGTACCAAGACTGACCCGTAAGAGGCAGCGTGGTACATTTCCACCATCAAACAGGATACTATTTCAGGGACATTCAATTATGACTGAGAAAAAAAATGCTCAAATTACGTGCACCTTACTCTTGCAAAAGTAACTAAGGGGATAAGTATGAGCAAAATGACACCACTCGGAAGCTAAAACCAGCTGACATTGGAAGAAAGGCGGGTCACATCTCTGGACAAATAGTCTGGCAATAACAAAACAAAATTTGCATTGTTGAAAGAACAAACACATACGTTTGTTCTTTGCTTCTCATCAATGGATTTGTTGTTAAGTTCTTAGTTCTCACTCATCTCACACCTGCTTTATTTGGTTTTGCTCCGAAATACCTGAAGGCTTTCTAGAATCAAACCTAGTTTAACGGGTCCCAGAATGTAAAAAAACAACAACACTTTTTAGCGAGGCATGGACAGAAGAGGGAAGAAAATCCTCCCTCCGAAATGAGGGAATTTCACAAATTGCCGTTTTGTCGCAAAGTAATCCTGTTACTATTGCGAAGAATTTGAGACGGTGTAAACATGGAAATAAACTGCTCATGTGGTTGTAGCTTACAAGCAAACACTCTGCTCACTCCAGATATATAATAGCTTGCTGCAATACAGCAAGAGATTACAATTTAAGATTTTGATTATTTTTTTTTTCAACATGCAATTTTCATGAGCCTCTTCTCCAAGAATTTTGTGACAGTTTATACAAAGAAAAAAAGGGGAAAAAAAATCACTTTTGGATTATGCTAAAATACAAATATAAACACATTTGATTTTTTTTTAAATAAAATAGTGACTTTAAATATATTTATTTTGGTATTGCCATACAACCAAACAGAAGAGGGAAGATCGAACATTTGTTTGGAAATTTTTCTTGCTTTGTTGCGCAATACCGATGACCTATTTCTGTTCCCGGCATTCCACAAATAAGACAACAAATATATATATAATACTAAAACATATAAAACCCATCGTAAAACGAAGTGTTTTCAGAAAAAAAATTTGTCAAGTTTTAGCATGGTGGAGGATTGAATTGGAGGACCCAAATGCAGGGAAGCCAGGCAGGGAGGGAGTGGTTAATTACCAAAAGCAAACTAAAAGGCAAACAAAAATCTAGGAAAAACTAAAACATGAAAGTACCTAACCAGGATAAAAGTAACAAAACAAACATTTAAAGCTCTATACACCGGCACTTTCCCCGTTTAAGGACCATTAAAGGTACGGACGAAAACCCACTTCCGGCCTTGCTTCGTCCACCCTTTTGAAAAAATGATCGTCCTTCGTACTCTGTCCAAAAAATAGCCGTCCTTCCCTGAGACAAAATGCCCATCGCTGACGGCAAACATTAAGCAACATTCTCAGTGCAGTTACCTTTTGGTACCTTTTAATTTTCACTCCAACTCACTCCATGTTGTAACATTTGGGAGAATTTCCTCATCTCTGTGCACAAGCTTGATCTTCTTGTCGCTTTCACACCTAGGAAACCACACAATGAGTGACAAGCATATCATCAAGGCTGCATCTTGACGCTAATACCTTCTGTTGCCAAGTGCCCAGGTGACAGCTGGGTTGACTGTCTGGTGAAAGGGGGGGGGCAGACGCAAGTTCGGGAGGGTGGTGACATTGCCGCTGGTGCACCTGGGTTCATGGCGAGACAGACATACGATGGCGCCAGTTGAATGTGTTTGTATACAGTCCGTTCAGACCCAAATCTTTCTGGAAAAATATTCCTCAAAGTTGGGACTGAAATACTCAAAACCTTTGCACTTTTTCAGATTTTTTTTTCAGTGTTATGAGAGCCCGCTAATCATCGTGTAGATGACTCAATTTGTGTTGCTTCTGTTAGGTCATTTTCAGTTCACTCGTCACCATTTGCGTTTTTTCTGTGGAACCTCAGTTGATGGCACAAGAAAGCAGCAAAGACGTGGCTAACATGACAGTAGAAGTCGGTGTCAAGGACGTATGTGGTAGTGATACGTGTTTTTTTTTTTGTAAGAGTCGGGAGGGGCCAAATTCAAGTTTAATGAGAGTCTGATGCCAACTAGAAAATAATCTATAAATCGATAAATCTGTAAATCATTTACTTTTAAACAAACCATTCCAAACAAAAATCTCAATGTGGACTTTTGTTGAAGCACCACGATTATGCAAACGTCCACTAAGTTCACATTTGATTGGTCGTATCCAAGCTGAACCAACAAAAGGAACATTAACATTCATAATCTCGATTCCTTTTCCGCCGCCTGACAAATGACTGTCAGCTGCAGCGGATGTATTACAAACGGAGGCAGCACATGAATGTGTTGTATAAATGATTGCGTATGTGCGTAGCAACACGAAGCCCAATTGCCTTACAGTCATTTCTTGATGCAATAATCTGCCCCCGCCGTACTATTTTACTCCAATGAGTGCTTGTCTCTATTAGGAGCCTTAATGCTTCGTGATGTGGCCTATCTTCAAACAGGAATGCTGATGCTATGGCCCTCAAGCGCTGTGATCGGGCCCAGGCCCGGCCCACTCTGCTGCATAGAGGGCAATAAAGACACAAGGAGGATTAGTGTTGTGTTCCTAACAAAGTGGATGCCAGAGAGCGAGAGGGCCATGCCCATGGGCTCCGGCGTTCAGCCCCTGCACTCTTTGACACCCCCTCTCCGAACGCAGCTACTTGGGTTTCCCCGAGGTCCGCTCTCTCTCGGGGTGCTCTGTGGATGTGCGATAGACTCTCGAGTGGGTGAACTCGTGTCGTCGCTAAAAGAGGCAGCGAGGACGCAGACAGATAATCCACGGCTTAAGCAGGCAGCTCTGCAGCAACTTTCCCCCCTAAAACAAGGGAACATGTGTTAAAATAGTTCAAACTTAATTCAATCACAGAACCGCGCGGCGGGTATCCGCTGCCAAACACTTTCCCACAAGCCGGCAAAAGAAGCTCACACTCTCGACGAGAAGGTGGAAAAATCACATGCGCAAACATCATCGTGTTATTTTTGCCTCCAATTATTGTCCAGCACACACTTAACAGTCCAGCGGAGCAAATATGCAACATGTTAAATTGAACACAATAGGCAAACTTGCCATCTCGATGATGTAGCGACAGGAGCTGCGATTGATTTTCACCGTTTTACAATTCATTTGTGTAAATGTGATCTGTAAAATTACACGGCAGGTTTTGTGTTTCACGACGTGACATTTTAAGCTCAAGCTGCGTCGTAAGAATAAGTTGTCACGCGGTAAAATAAGTCACACTCACTTAAGGCCGTGTTTATTGTCTTTCATTGGATTGTTTGCTCTTCGTAAACTGGAACAGTTTTTTTTATACAAATACTTACTATTATAATGACTTCACAAAATTACAAACGGCTAGCAATGAAATCGTGCGGATTGCGTAGCACCGTAGTAAGTCAGTGCGTGCCATGAGAATTCATGCTCAATTGCCTATGCAATAATTATGTGCTGATAATTATTATTAAAATAATCAGCAAAATTAATAGTCAAAACATTTTATTCATATTTATCCACTTTTTCAACAATATACTTTTCAGAAGGGTCTGCTGTTCATAACCGAAATACGAGGTTTCCAGGCTTGTTTGATTATTTTAGTGTTTTGCCTATAAATAGTAACTGTAATTCTGACTTTGCTACTGCATTCGTGTAGTATTCGTGAATGACTACTGAGCATCATGAACAACAACTCGCTGTGTGATGTCAACAATTCGTGCTGTATTGTCCGATAAAACAACGTGTACAATTGTGCTTTGCGATTATAGGGAAAAAAATACTCCTGAAACAAAATCAGTAAAAGTATAATAATAATATATTAAAATGATAGCTATAAAAAACGATAAATGAAAATATATAGCTGTTGTTCCTGCCATGCGCTCGTTGGCCTTTTGTGGCATTCATGGAGATACACATTGAAAATTAAAAAATAGAGGAATTTTTTTTCAAAGTTTATGAAGAATAATATGCCTGTGACTATTTTTACATTACCCGTGCGTAGATGTTCCTACAGCATTTGCGTATGAATATTCATTATTTGAACGAATATGCCTCCCGGAATTTAATGCTAATTTTCTATTAGCTTGTCAATAGCATTTTCCATTCATTGCTAGCATTAGCATTGGGGATGATTCTAAAAATGCTGTTTGTGTTGTATTTAAGTAGTCAATGTGTGTAATTCTTGTTGTGTGTTGAGTTTTACAATAAACTCCAACTCAATGCTCTGTACTAACTGAAATACATTACTGGGTGAAAAAAAAAAGTAAACAGCTGCTAACCACATTTTGCCTTGGAAAAAAATCTCAGCATGACAGATCGCTGTCTCGGGCTAAACGCCTGTTAAATGCTCCGTTTTATACAGTAGGTAATGGCATTGACACTGCATATGCGCACATATGGAGGCTATTAATGCTCGCTCGCTGTAAGGCCCCATCCCGACTCGTCTGTTGTGGGTTGTCTTCACTCATCGAGTTGCGTGCGGCGGCGGAAGCGTTCGTTCGGGGAACAAAGGCCTCGCTCCGCTAATACTTGGCTAAGTTTACATGTTCATTCACACTTGATTACGACGGGAGGTCCTGACATGCGCAATTGTTTCAGTATGTCAAGTGGTGCTCCATGGAAAGAGGCCTTCAACGCGACTTCAGTGGGATGCGCAGCAGCGCTCAGCGGCGCACTTAACCTCCACTAAGGTGTAACTGTTAAAACAATATGGTGGAGTGTTGAGACTGTGGTTTTTTTTTTTTTTTTTTTTTTTCCCTTGTGTACTATGACAAGAATAAGACGGTAGGCTGTGAATTCCTGCCGCAACTTATAAACGCCATGTTTAAATCCACAACAACTGATCATAACGTGGAGTAAAAAGAGGATGACGTACGGTGATTGCATTGTACCATTTTATTTATTTTTTTATTTTGCTTCTGTGGTTATGTTACATCAACAATTGACAGATCATAACTTGTTTAATTCTTTTTTTTTATTGGAGGAGGGCTGTAGGTGTCAGTTCTGTTGTGACACAAGTCAAAATGTTAAATTGCTTGAACAAAAATTCTTTTTTTAATTGTTTATTTTACTTAATAGATGAGTTTATTTGTGAGCTACCTTTCTACTTTGTTTATGGAAAACAGTATATAATATGAGGATTAGATATGGACCGGACTCATATTTTTCATTTTGGTCCAAAGGGAATAGTTCCATCGTGACCGAAACAGAATGAGGGAAAATTCATTTTTTGTTGATTAGTTAGAACGATTTAAGATACTATTTGTAGAAATTTTTTTTGTCGTGGTGCAGGCTGCATCAAGCAAAACGATTTTTTTAAACATTGTGGAGCAGTGTTGTTTTTTTTTTTCTTTGTTTGTTAGCATTTTTTTTTTCTTCTTTCTGGAGAATTGATTCAAATAACTAGGTGGACGGGACTCGCCTATTTGCAAACCTCTATTATATCTCAATAGAAAACAATTAATTAATGATTTGTGACATATTATTTTTTTGAGGGGGAACATTTCCGTCGAGACCAAAACAGTAAAAAGTAAAAAAAACTAAAAGTGGGAAAATATAAAAGCGCCACATTTGATCCATTTATGGATTGGATAGACATGATTCGCAAAAAGAAACCCAAATTCTCTGATAAACCTTTTTTTTCTGCCCCCCTCACCTATTTGGAGGTACAACAAACAACCATTTAAACAAACTATGGCATATTCTTGAACACGAAACACCGCAGTTATTTCAGCAGAGTACATTTATTCCTATTCATTTTTACTTTCTGGCAACTCAGCAACATTCAAGGTGCAACAAATTATGGAGATGAATTCTCAAAGCTTTCCCCTCCCCCCCGCAGCACCGAGGCGGTAAAAGGCATGCAGGTGTCGTCTATATTTACCTGAGTAAGCCTTTATAGATTAGCACCGTTTAGCAGTCCCTGTGCTCTGCTTTTGCTTTAGCTCAAATCCCAAATTAAGTGCAATGCATTTGCTTAATCCCGTCCTCTTTACAAACGTGTATATACAGACATGCTGAATGTCTACTATATTTTCAAACAATTTTGTTTGAAATATTGGAGTGAAAATGTCCGTTATTGTTGTCCTGGGCGGAGTTAAGAAAAAAAAAGTCAATGTAATCGGAATAGGGCCCATTATTATTATTTTATAATCATCATTAGTCTCCGTCTTCCAAACTATTGGCACACGTTTGATTTGGACTTGAAAAGGGTAGCGTGATGTGTCCCTATGACTAGAAGTGTTCACAGCGCTTCTAGAAGTGGCACTACTGTCCCATGCAGATAAGAGTTGCGAGTGCAATTTGCTCACAGTGTGGCCATTTTTGAGAGAAGCCTTTTTTTTTTTTTCAAATATCAGTGTGGCTGTAACATCAGTGAGGTGACATTCCAGGCCGCCGCCATCAAGATCCAACGGTGGCCATGCTGCTCCCGCAATCAATTATCCATGCATAATACCCCCCGCCAATGCGTGCGACATGAATCGGTCTCCTCCGCCTTGATTCTCAAGAAAAAGACAGACCCTTTCATTTGACCCTTGAGAGGAGTTGATAAGACTCGCAAACATGGAGATATTTACTGAAATCATTCCAGCAGACAATTAAAAAAAGGATGCGTTCTTTGTAACACAGGCTTGACCACAGAGGGAAGAGCTGTGGGTGCGTGCGTGTGCGTGTGCGTGTGCGTGTGCGTGTGCGTGCGTGTGGTGGAGAAGGAGGAGGAGGCGGAGGAGGAAATAGATTTCACAGCACATATTGCTCCTATCAGACTTTGAGACCACTTGAGTTGTTTTATGATTGTTATCATGCTGCAGCACACATACAGGCTCCACACTCGTGTCCCTCGAGGCCTTCCCCAAATCGGGACCAAACGAGCCTAATTTGGATCAGCACCGCGTTGTACACCTAAACCAATGAGACATGATTCCCTAAAAAGGCAGCCTGTAGCTTCTCATCGCCCCCCATTCCGACATCCCAACAGAGTTGGTGCACCCGGCTTCCCTTGTGCATATTCTCCAAAAAATCAAAACGAATAAAATAAAAAAAAAAATTAAAAAAAAGAATAAAGGTGATTTATTTTTTCTTTTTAAATGCAGTAACGCGCTATCAAGGATGTGAATTGCCCTGATCGAATACAGCTAATTAAAATGAGGTTTTCCTCATCAACATTCATTGCTAATAACTTAAGCATATCGACTTCACTGTGTGCGTTCATTCCCGATCTCCTTGCCAATGGTCCATATTGAGTCTTGTGTCCATAATGATGTGGTGGTCGTCAAAGACATGCTCAAATTCCATCATTTCCTTCTTTTTTTTTTTTTTTTTTGACGGGCAGAAAGCTGAGCCAAGTGAAGTGGGTAGAGGGGGGGGGGCATGCCATTTGGAGCGGCATGTTTTGATACGGACCTATGTGGAGTGAGCAGGGAAAGCGGGCCTCTGTCTGGGAGAAAGGGCTGCGGCTCTGCCATGGAGCTTAAGTCTCCATCTCTCCTAATAAAAAACACTTAAGCCAAACAGCCCCCCTCTGCCTGCGTCTGATCCCGCCAGCTACCTGCAGGCCCTCCATACAGCGCATTTAATAAGAATAATAATAGAAGAAGAACGCTGTCCTCCGCCAGCAGTGGTCGCCGCGCCGTATTCCGGGAAGGCTTCTCTGGATTTTTGAGATTTCTTTCTTTATTTTTGAGGCATTCCAACAAACTTCGAGCAACACATTTTGTTTATTTAGTTGGTCCCTTTGTCACCCAGCCTTCTCAAGCTGCCTTCCGCCTGTGTAATCCTCATCTCTGCTTCCACAAAAGCCAGAGCGGGGATGTAATGAAAGACTTTTTGCTTTTTCCACAGGAATATAAAGTGGCATTTTTATTTGTTTTGCTTCGTGTTTGATTCCCAGTAATGCAGACAATCATCAGGCATAGGGGGGAGTTAAGTGCATTATAAATCAGCCAGAGAGAGAGAGAGAGAGCCACCTCGATTCTTCTTCTTCTTCTTCTTGGAGCTCATCCTGATGCCTCTGCCGCTGCCACTTTAGGTTATGTGAGGAGTAAAGTACTTTAGCGGAGAGCGTGGAGCTGCTCCACGGCAGCGCTCCTTTGCATATCAAATAAACGGCGAGGCTGGATGGCGCTGCCAACCAGGACAGCTATATGTGCACTGAAAGGTGCCCTCAAAGAGTGAAAAGAATAGCGATGGTGACGACGTGCGATGCGTGAGAGTCGCTAGCGATTGGAAACATCACAGGTGAATATGCTAATTGCCGCCATTCAGCACTGGCACTGTCGTTTGTGACTTTTCACGTTTTTGATGAATGAATATATTTGACTTGCTTCCTTTATTGGGGGGGGGGGAGCGAGATCTGGATTTTCCAGCGTTTTCAGTCCCCCCCCCCCACAACCCCTTCTTCTGTGTCCTCAATCCACGAGGTAAAAAAATCCACACACCACAAAGCGTCCCAGGGTCCGGCAAACAAACAGTTGTACGGATGTACCATTGATTTCACATTCACACGTCTGGACTTAAAGGGACTATGGGATTGCCCGTAGTGAATCCCCCAATCTTTGTGCGACTCACACTCTGTCAAGTTGACATCCTCTCCCTTCTGTAAACTCGCAAGATTATTCACTCAACAGGATCTCCCTCTGCCTTTCATCCCGCCAACGACAGGCCAATGCGGCCGCTGACAGCCCAGCGATAGCATACACATGGAAATGAGCTGGGGTGTGTGTCGGGGGGGGGGGGCATGTTGGGCGCTATTTGTCAAGAATGCTGGAGGAAGCTTTCGGGGTTCAAGGAGGAGACGGAGGCACCGAGGCATTCTCGTTTCCACTGCGCGGTACCGGCTTGTTTCGGAATCGGCATCGTCGACTCGTTCTAACGCGTGAATATACGACGAGTGAAAAACGCACATTAGCTTAGCTGTGGTATTCTACTCCGCAGTCTCCACTTTGCTGCACATTTCTTGCTGGCATCAGCATCCTGTCAGATTTCGTTAAAGTGGCCACCGCTGGGTGTGTATTGGTTGAGCAGATATGTCGTCATTATATTTGAGGATGCACATCTTGAAATGACAAAAGCAAATTTGCTTTATCACAGTATTGTCCTCACCAACCTCCACTTTGCATGCAGCCTGTTTTCTTGCCCTTTTGAGTCTCCGATCTGAAATTTGGACAATTGCAGGCATTGTGCCGACTTCTCATTGGCAAAAAACTGAGTCTACCAAGTACTATGAGGTACCTTGGTGGTGTATTTGAAGAAATCTAAGAAATGAAAGGAAAAAAACAATCATGTTACACTGTATGTGTTGTAGTCCGCAGTCTCCACTTTACTGCAGTGAAGAGTCCCATTTTTTTGCTGCCCTCTGTGTCCTCTCAAATGAAATTTGGGCTGCCCCTTTTCCACTGCATGGTAACTACTCGGTTCAACGTTCTATTGGCAAAAACAGAAACTCCCAAATACTGAGAGATAATATTTCTAGTACCTTGAAAAGCAGGATTTTGAAGCATGCAGAGTAGATACCAAAGAATTTTGCTCGCTCATAAATTGAGCAGATTTGTCATCATTTAAAATGTTTAATACATGGCAAGAAGTTACAAAAATAAAAACAAGCGCTATACAAGCCGTGCTGCAAGATTATATACTCCACAGTCTCCACTTAGCTGCAGTGGTCCGATTTCTTGCTGCCCACAGTCTCCACTTGGGTAAAATCTGTTGCGTGAACATAGCTAAGACATAATAGACCAACAGACAGCGGCTGCTCGAGCATATTTGTCATTATTGTTTTTGTGTTTAGAGAAGAGATAAATAAACACGTGCTAACTTTAGCTTAGCTAATACAATCCGCAGTCTCCACTTTGCTGCAGTGTCCCACTTTCTTCCTCCCTTTTCAGAGGATATTCTGGCAAGATGTCATCATTATAACGGGTTCATTTTTGCTTGGCACCCGCATCCACTCTCCTCTCAGATTCATTTTGTCAAGATGAGACCATCTCGTCGTTGTTATTTGTTGGAATGTCTCGTTATATATAAATGATGCGTTCAATGCCACGTGTTTTTAACAGTTTACTGCTGTGTATTTGGTAATGGAAATCCAGCATTTCCGAACCAAGATGAGTGCAAAGGAGAAGCTTCAAACGTGACTGACTTGTTTTGACCCCGCCGTTGTCACTGAAAGAAAGAAAAAAAATTGCATTTGACTGGTCATCACTCGTGTGTGGGAACGAGCATCATCTGGCGGCAGGATCACCGACATGGAAGGATGGATTCAGTTGAAAGATCCAGCTGTTAGGCCATCCGAACCCTGGGAAAAGTCTGACGCTGCTTTTTTTTTTTTTTTTTTTAATGTACAACGATCACCTCGTGTTGAACGTCAGGCCGACTTATAAAAGCCTCCTAACATGTCGGAACAGGTGGAAGTGGGGGGTGGGGGTAGCGGTGGATGTGGGGGGGGGGGACTTCTTGGCAAAGGCTGCAAACGTCTCAATGCCAAGGGACTTCTGACTGCCAACATTATGTGTCCGCTTTCAACCCCCATCCTGTCCCCACCACCCATTTTAAACCTCATCTAATGCACTAAAACACGTCATAAAAAATGAATTCACCGTACAGGGAATATTTTAAGTAACATTCATACAAGTGTAAAAAGAAGCTAACTACTTAGTTGTAAATGTCAGCATTGTAAAACATTTGTCTTCACAGGCATGTTTTTTTTTTAAAACAGCATTTCAACATTACTAAGAGGCATGTAAGTGTTAAAAAAAAAACAATAAAAAGTTGATTTTAACTTAAGTTAAAGGGGGAGTTTGCAATCACGACCTTACATTTAGAAATGACTGCAAAAAGTGAACAAAAATGACCAAAGGTGGGGCACAAGAGGGAAAAAAAAGTACTGAGATGTCATTTGAGCAAAAGAATTAGGATACCATAAAGACAAAAGTATTGGGTCGCCATAATGAGTTTTACCGTTTTAAGTCTGATCACTTCATCTTAAAAAAATGACACATTTTAAAATGAAATACAACATTTAAAGACATTTAAAAAAAACGACATTTCAGCTTTAGAAAATTGTAACATTCCGGTGCCTGGGTGTCCAACTCTGGTCCTCGAGGGCCCCTATCCAGCATGCTTTTAGATATCGCCCCCCCCCCCCCCCTCTCCGCCTGATTCAAATAATCATCATCAGCTAGCTTGGAGAAGACCGAAAACGATCATTCGAAGCAGCTGTGTTGGAGAAGGAGCTAGATGGGGGACCTCGAGGACCGGATTCGGACTCCCCTCTTCTTGTGTATTTTCTTTTCAGCTCTTAAAACTGCTTGTTGGAAAACAAAACAAAAAGCAAAACCAGAAGATTTGCTGACACTGCTGCGACCTTAAAAGCAAAAGAACTATTCAAATTTTGAATGGTTTGACTCAATGGAATGGAACTTTTTAGCTTTTTTTTTTTTTATTGTATTAGTTTTGTCACAAGTTCCTTGTGGAAGAGGAGGTGTACTAAAAGTCAAGTTGCAATGCGGCAAAGTGCTTCGGTGGTGCAATGCAGTGGAGGCCATGTACATCAGTGTCTATATTGACTCTTTCTTTTCTGTAATGTTTCAATGAATACAACAAACAGCCGCCGCCTCCATTCCAGTTCTATCCATGACCTCTGAAATGAGACTTTATGTTTCATACAAACGGCATCTTGGTTACATCAATAATCCTGCAAATGAAATCGATTTCCCCTCCTGCTCTTGCAATTCTGATCACAGCTGGGCTCCCCATATGGAGTTTTAATGGGGTGGAGCACCCTGAGCCTGATCTAAAGCTGGAGAATTCTGGGCACACCACAACATCAAATCCCGCTGTAATTACCTTCATGCAAACACGGGGGCCCTCTCCCAGCACAATATGGGCTGAAGAAATGGGATTTGTGCTCATTGTTTTTGAAGCAGGAATTGATCTTGAACATTGTTTGTTGCAATTTAGCCCGACGCTGAGGAAAATGGCGTGTGTTGCGCGTGACACACAAGTGGAGCACAATGCCGCTCGCTTCTGGGTGGCTCATCTCCATTTTTGACAGCAGTGACTCTGCGGCTAATCGCCGCCTTTTCCATACGGCGACGAGATCATAGATCTTGACATGCGTGCGTTGTCGTCACCTCGTCGTCATTCATCTTTCGCAAACGCGTCTTTACACTCGGCTCGTGGTGAATAAGATAGTGTTTTTGTTGTTGTTGTTGTTGTTGAGTAGATTATGCTATCTGACACCAGGCTATTGTCTGAATTCCCTTAAGGGGCTGCGCTGGAGCGCAATGACGGAACATGCAAGGGAGGCCAGGCGCTATCCTGTCTTCCAGATATCCCTATCCCATCATGCACACCCCGGCCTTGCTTCTCCTCCAGCAGGTGGGGGTGGTCATGCACCATGCAACGCGGTTATGGGCTTAAGTCTCAAATCTACATACTGAAATGACTTGGGCTTTGGAGCACAATGCCAAACTTGCTGGAAGTCTGATGAGTTTATTTTATCCATTCCCAGCGCGGATGGAGGGGGAAGCGAAGTAGACGTCGCACGCGGGGAACTTTGACGAGCATCCCCGGCCCGCTGCCCTTCGGTGACTCGCCGTCCATCTGCTGCGGGGTGTCAGGTGTGCTATCTCCCGACGCGCCCCTGGGAACTCCCGGCAGATGAGTTTGTCTATGCCGTTCGCTGGCTCTTGTAAATGACTCGCTAAACAGACCAGGCCTGGATTCCGCATGCGGGAAAAAATCAATTACTTGCCCGCTTTCCTCCCCAAGTCCCCTTCCACCCTCCCCCTTTTACATTTTACAGTCCATTTTCAGCATGCTGGGGCCAATTACGGCCAGCAGAAAGACTACTCTTTACGTCAGTCCCGCGATGACCTCCATCTTAATGCGCCGACGACGAGTGTCAATGCGTCGCTGTCCCCGTGCCGTGAGCCACACACCCAGTGGCGGCGGAGTGTCCGGGGCCTCGCCGCCCCTCGGACGCCGCCCGACGCTTTGACAGGCCCCCCTAATGAAAGCTGATTACCAGGAGGCATCTATTAATTTGTCCCTAATCACGACAAAGAGAGTGTGTGGCTAACAGCTGTGAAATGGCAGCCGCCGCGCGGAAATGAGGCTCGGGGACGAGGGGTTAGGGCCCCCGCGCCGTCATTAAGCGGCCGCCATTGTGCGCGTCGGCTCAGGGCTTAGCCACAGGTAACTCAATAAGATAACACTGGCACTCTCCTTTTGTGCGCAGAGCCACAGCTGTGAATCCCGGCTCGGCCCCGGCCATGAATAGAGGGATATTGCTTTGCATGCTCCGAGCGGGAGGCCGCAGCTCCTGTGATGCAGGTGAGAAGCTGACGGAAACGCTTTTAAGCCTGTGCGCTGCGGGCGTCTTAAAAGGGAAAGTCAATCAAACGCACCGACACCACCATTTTGTACAACCATACATGTCGATTGACATGCAAAAGGGGAACGGTGATAGAAATTCTGCCGTCTTTTTTTTTTTCGATTGACACTGTCACAGAGCGGTTCATTCAACAATATGTTTTGTTATTGTGTTGGGCTGACCAAAGAAATATAAAGACCATAACTGCAATTTTTCACTTTTCATTGTTGATGTACTTTTCCAATTGAAATCAATTGCCTTCCCTGTATGTTTTATATGTCTTGCCTTTCTGCTTTAGAGGTGGTAGTGATATGATTAATTTGTTTGTATTTACATTTGAGACTATGCTAAAAATGTTTTAGAATTATTCACAGGACCATGATATTTCCCATCTAATCACTGATAAAAAAGTTGTAATCAAACAAATGGTTGAGCTATAAAAGCAAGGATTATATTTTCATTTGTACAAAAAAAAAAAAATATATATATATATATTTATCTATTTGTTTATTCGTTCAGGGCTCGATGATGGACTGGTTACCACGTCTGCCCTACAGTGCAGAGGTCGTGGGTTTGAATCCGGTCGCGGCCTTCCTGTGTGGAGTTTGCATGTTCTCCTTGTGCCCGTATGGGTTTTCTCCGGGTACTTCGGTTTCCTCCCACGTTCCAAAAACATGCATGGCAGGTTCATTAAAAATTCTAAATTGCCCCTAGGCGTTATTGCGAGCGCGAGCCACTTTATTCTGCGCTACGATTGGCTGGCAACCAGTTCAGGGTTTGCCCCGCCTACTGCCCGTAGTTTGCTTTGATAGATTTCAGCATGCCCACGACCCTCGTGAGGAGAAGTGATTCAGATTATGGACGGATAAATGTATTCATTCACATTTTGAAATATAAATAAATTATATATTTATAACCTGTACTCGTATGTATCTAAGTTTCCAGAATATACATACAACAAAATTAATTTCATGTTTTCATTATTATTTAAAATTATGTATGTCCAACCATATTATTGCAAATATTCATTTGACTTTATGATTCATTTTGTAATGTATTCGAGTGTAATACATGATACATTTACCCTAAATAATAATAACCTTTTCTATGATAGCAAAAAATGCATTTGACTTATTGACTGGATTAATTCGTGTTACTATATGATCATGTACAGTATGCGTTTCCAAAAACATCCGAGCAAAGATTTGATTCAAATAAAAATAATTACAATTAGGTTTATATGTGTTTATATCGCAATCATGACAAAAACGTAATTAGTCGAGATATTCCCAAGAAATTAATTGCATTCAACAGTAGCATCAAAATGTGTGCCGCCTCTCATCAGTTCAACTTTTTCCTGCACTTTGGATATTACTCATATTCAAACTAACTATTCGCGCATCCAAGATGCATGTGATGGAGCGTCGGAATTGAGCGTTAATGTCACAGTGGTATTTTATCGGGGGGTTGCCGAGTCCAAGAGTGCGCCTGCCCCGGCAAGTTTGTAAAGTCCAATTTGCAGCTAATGTGGAGGTCGCAGCAGCAGGCGCAGAGGGCGTAGTACGACATAATGGCTGTGCGAGTGTAAATATTGCTTTTAGGCAGGGACACAATTGGGGGGTAAGCGGAGAGAAATTTCCATAGAGTAGATCTATATACGCCGGCGCCACTGGAGGCCTTTCGCTGGGGCAGAATAGATTTTCCATTCCGGTGTGTCACATTAGATTTTCGGAGGTGCTCAGTGGCAGGTACATGTCATTAGTAACACTTTAGCGCCGTAATGAACCTTTTTATTTATCCGCCGCTCCTCTCATGAATGAATAAGGAGCTGCTCCCCGACTGTGCCCAGCCGGGAGGAGCGGGCAGAGGCGACGTGGAGCCCCGGGGAACGCAGGGGAGGGTTAAACCGCCATTACTGTGACACACACACACACACATTCACGCTCTCCCCACCTCCGCTCCCTGGGGTCCTGATCTGACACTCTATTTACACACACATTTACACAGTCGACTCCCTCCCTTTATAAAGCTGACAGCCACTTAAGCGCTACATTACTCGCAGGCAGCTACCGGCCATTGGCGGCCTGCCTTGTCCTCGGTAACGGCGGCACAGAGAAGCTGTTAATGGCACAACAACAGATTTAACAGAATCTTAAAAAAGGACAACAACACGTAAATAGGGCAACATTTCAACGGAGAGGTTATAATTCAAATCATACGTGGCATACAGTGGTGACTTAAAGAAAGGAGTTTAGTCATGTCCACTCTCACGCAAATAGAAATGTCACTGTTGACAAACTTAATGGAATCACGTCAAGTCGAGTTTATTTGCATAGCCGTTATTCGCAAGGGTCAACTCAAAGAGCTTCACAGATGCGCAGTGGACAAGGATAGGCCACTTCCTGGGCAACATTTAACATGTAATTTGATGCTTGCAAAATGTTAATTAAAACAGTAATGGAGTCCATTTAATGAAATGAAGAGCTGCAGGTTGACACTTTCGGGAAAGTGGTTCCTCTTCACCATCTGACCTGGTCGGTTGAAGCCTCCATAGCAACGCCTCCGGGGGAATAGTCTACCTCACCTCGAATGCAAGTGGTGAATAAATAAGTCTCTCTCTATATATATATTTAAAAAAAAAATTCATTAGCAGTCTTTGGTTTTGAATTAATAGTTCCGCTATTTTTCAGATTTTCTTTTGTACAATACATAAAGGTATGTTGTCATGCCTTTTTTTTTATTTCACATGTAATTCCACTGCCTACCACTAGATGGTGGTGCACAATTTACTCTGACGCTGTAAATTGGACTCAAGAAGAAGACTGAAAAAGGGCCGTAGCGCATTTCATCTCACACTCGTTTTGCTGAAGACAATTGAATTTCATTCCTCTTCCATCCTGCTTTTTACGCCTAGAGAAGGCAACAACTGCTGGTTTATTTTCGAATGTGCGTCTTTGGGCATGATTATTTTTGTATATTGTGTGACGTGAGTTGTTTGTTAGTCTTGATGTTAGAAGTTTGTTGCTTGGAAGGAAAAAAGAGGATAGTACACTTCCTCTCAACCCGAGAGCGGAACTGAGTCACCAGTATAGAACATTCGTTTCTGTCTTTTACTGCCTTGAGTTAATTAGTCTCTTTTGGCTATCTCAAGCGCAAGGGTCCTTCACAGACGAACAAACTAGTGTTGCTGATCACTGAATGTGAGGAGAGTTTCCACTGTGTCCTTGGTTCAAGTCATCCCTCTCCTGGAGCCAGTTACAGTGTACGTATCCGTCTTGGCTCACTGACTTTGGCCATTGTTACACAGGTGGCAAAAGCTCCGTCTCAGCACCTCCTCCTCCTCGTAGACTCATCTGCGCTCGGTGCAGCGAGGCGGCGAGAGTGGCAATGGCTGGTCAGGGCCCCCGTGTCACCCCCTAGCATCCACAGTGTTCATTTCCCTTTCATCTTGAGTGTGAAATCGCTGCCGGTGCAGCGCTGACCTGAGCATTAAGAGGTCAACTATTGAAATCTGATGTGCGCCTCTCTGGCTGAGAGACTCTGACACACGGAGGGCATAGAGAGGGAAGGGAGGGAGCGGGAGATGGGCATAAAGAGTCATCCCAACTTGTTACAAGTTGTGTTTTACTGACAACTTTTGGGTAAAAATAACAAAGTTGCACAGAATCCATTTCATTTTCCCGGACCTGTAGATGACTATTACCTCCACCGGGGAGGTTTGAGCACCAGCTGTTTGTTTGATTGGGGTGAGGCAATGAACAATTCCAAATGATGCCTGGCAACCAGTTCAGATTTTTACCCCACCAAAGTTAGACGGAATACATTTGAGTTTAGCGATAACTCTGATCAAGATTAAAATAAATGACTGATTGCCTGGTAACCAGTCCAAGTTTTGCTCATGTTGGCTGCTGCAAACTGCCGCTCAACTTTGACTCTGAACGGGCAAAGAGGAAGAAATTCTCATACACAGTCCCCATAATTATTGGCACCCCTGTTTAAAGTGTTTTCTTTAGCTTCTAATACATTTTGTTTTCTCAAATATGGAGGACTAAAATTTCATAGGATGGAATGAAAAAGGGATCTTCGACCATTCCCATTCCTCTTTGCACAATTTCTCTGGATTTGCGTCCTCTCCTCTGCACTCTCCTATTTCGCCCCCTCTACAAGGTTTCAATGGGGTTGAGGTCTGGGGATTGACATGGCCATGGAAGGAGCTTGAGAGTGTGACAAGTTAAACAAGATTCACTATGTGAGTGCTTCTGGAATAAAAATGAATTCATTTTCAGGCTTTGAACACATCTTAACCAATAATTATGGAGGGCACTGTGCACATTGATTGGCGACCACGCCAAATTGTTTCACCCACCAAAATCATCCATATTTGGATACACGTCCACATACATTTTAGTGACAATTGGACATGTTTTGGTTTAGTATGTGGCGAAATGTTGCCTCCCTACAAAGCACACGTGGACATCAACCTTACGACGTGACGATTATCCAAAATATTTTCAGAGAATGATTTTCACATGCCTAGACCTGCGCACATAAATTTTGGTGACAATCACTTCTGTGTTTGCCAATTATGTACGCATTGTCTCTCCGCCCCTTTCTCTGAGGGAGACCATGAGATCTAACAAGAAGAGAGATATCTAAATTATAGGATCACCTGAAGACGCCATCCAACATTTTTATAGCACAACCGGTCAAAAAGTCCGAAATGAACAGTTTAATGTACAGCGCGCGTGATGTCTCGGGAATCGTGTGAAGCGGTCCAAAATGGCTAATAGGGCTGCGTACAGCGTATGTCATTGTTTTGATACTTATTCAGCTTAAAACGTTTTTTTTTCAGGAACTCAGCTGGCATTGATGTTTGCACTTTTTTACCTAATAATACTAATTGACTAAATGAATGCTGTAAATTGAATTTTAACCGTTCTGTTACTTTAAAAGACCGCAAGTCAAAGATGTTAATAAGTTAGCAACTGTCCTAAACTATATATATATATATATATATATATATATATATATAAGTTGTATGAGTGACCCTAAAACATTTCTGCCTAAAATTATCTAATTGTTTATTGTAATTTGGATTAATTAATTGCATGGCAGGGGGACCTTGAAAAAAAAAAATTGCATATTAAATCACCATGATAATATTGAGGGGGAAATGTCATTTTTCAAAATCGTACATCCCAAGTATATACATACTGAGAGGACGTTCTGTGTTATATTGTGAAGAACAGAATGAAGGCAATTTCTCAATCTCAACGTTTAATATAGGTTCGCACGCAGACACGACCAGGATGCAAAGTTTGCTGTGCATCTGTCTTGCAAATGTTCTCCCCACAGCCAGGGCATTTGCATGTCTGCGCTCCCAAAAAAAAAAAAAAAAAGAACTTTTTGGCCGCCTTCCACCCGCATATGTCTCCAACGCCAGGTTGTGCCTTTTAAAGTCGATTCGACACCTCTGCT
The DNA here is from genome assembly GCF_059441095.1 of Idiotropiscis lumnitzeri. NCBI lineage: Eukaryota > Metazoa > Chordata > Actinopteri > Syngnathiformes > Syngnathidae > Idiotropiscis > Idiotropiscis lumnitzeri. Next base: position 9,527,292 of record NC_142401.1, read on the forward strand.
TGAGCGCGAAGGCATGCGTGATTCGACGGGACTCTTGTCTCATCTCTCCCATGGGCTACACTTTCATCCCTCTTTCTGTTGCGGACCACCCTAAGCCCAAATAAGGTGTTTGTGCCTTCAGTTCTGCCTTCTCGTCTCTGAAGAGTTCAAAATGTGCCAAAACTTTGCACCAACCCCGTCCGCCGCACCCACACACGCCCCTCTACACACACGCACACGCACACGCACGCTTTGACTCAAAGAGTAATCACAAATAAATAGCATTTCTGGCGAGGAGCACAAGGAGCCTATCTCAGGAGCAGATAACTAGTAGATGCGATTCCTTAGATAAGAAGCAGTAATTTGGCTTTTAGAGATCGCCGCGGGGGCCGGCGCTGATTTACTGTGTATACGCGAGCTTGTTTTTTTTTTTTTTTTTACTCACATTTTTTTATCTCTCCTGTTGAAGAGCTTTTCATCTCTGCCTTTTTTTTCTCATATGTATTTTCCCCCCAGAAGGAGGTGAGATCACAAGGCAACACAAGGCGAGAGAGTGGTGCCTTTTAAAAAGCGCGCTGGACAAAATACAAATATTTGAAAATGTATTTCATGGCAATTATGTCAGGTTTCATGGCCTTGGCACAGCACTGAGGCGCAGCCTGGATGCCTTAATTTGTATAGAAATTGTAATCATTTGTTCATTTCAAGGTGAAAATTGCATTTTTTAATTTAAATTGTATCCTGCGTGATAGGCTATTATCTAGAAAAATTGTCTGTGTGTATGGCGCTCTGTGCCCCGCCGTCACGCCTGTTTGGTGCTCACTTCTCCCGAGAAAGGGCTTATACATGCGAATCTCCTGACTGAATGCGCCCAACTCACTCACTTGGCGTCCTCATTTCCATTTGGGTTATTAATATTAATTAGTTGGCGAGCACACAGGCTGCCATTTTGAATAGAAATGGAGCCGACAGAGTTCGGTGAGATTTTTATCTTTGCACTGATTTCTTGGATTTACAACTTTACTTGGACTTTTCATCTGCTGATATGTAAAACGACCACAGGCCATAAATAGTGGAAGTTTGGTTGCTGGTACAGTGCGACATATGTACTAATGGTTTAGTAAATGATATTTCCATTAAGCTATCCAATATATTGCTGGCGTTGGTCGGAATCCTTGTATCTCCAAAATGGTCTGCATCCACAACATGAAGCATTTTCAAAAATGTGCTTTATCTCGTTCACAGTCTGAAGGCTAACTTTTTATTAAGATTATTCTCATAAATTGTGAACAGACACCAAATCCTTGATACCAGTCAGCGGCATATGTATAGAGAATAACACTTTTTACACTTTTCATCTATTTGACATTAGTGGAAAAAAACAAATTCGTTCAGATTTGCAAAACAAAAATAACAGCTATCCAATAGATCCACATTTAGATTGGATCAGCCACCACGCCAACATCTGATGTTGATGTTTAGATATTGAATTGCGATATCAATATTTTAGGATCAACAATTATTAGAATTTTGTGAAATTGTTCAAAAACCACGGATCCCACAGTTTTCTTTATAATAAAAACTATAATAAATGAATTATTATTTTGCCGTTTGACGGAGGGGGCATCAATATTTTTGTGGTATCAATATTTTGGTGTTAAGTATTTTAACCAATTTTTATTTTTTGTTTTTTAGCACAGACAAAAAAAAAAAAAAAAAGATTCCGCAGCATATAATCAAAAGTTTCGAATAAAAATCCACGGTTACTTTGAAGTTGGACAGCGACATTATCAACATGATTTTCAAGACTATATCGCAATATTGATATTTTGATACTTAACATTTTACTCTATTTTTCAAAATGTACAAAATTCCACCCAAGCATCATAATGACAATCAAGCCAATGTGCAAAATGAAATGGCATTAATCTGTGACAATGCCTCACTCTAAGCTTCATCTTTTTTTTTTTTTTTTTTTTACTCTCTACTTTTTACATGACAGATTATCTATGTGTAATACTCCAGAGGGTTAACCTTGAAATTCAAAACAGCCCGAGTGTTTCCCGAAATAAGATTTGCTTGGCCGTATGCAAACGAGAAGCAAGCAGATATATATATGCGCGTCTGCACGGGATCCTCGGAGGTGACGAGCACAAAGCCGAGGCTCAGGTACATGGCATATGCTGGCATAATTACAGGATTTGTGGGGGATTATTATACTGTAAGTGCTTTCATGGCGACAGCTGGGAGCTTTTTTTTTGCTCCCCGCGACACATAATCTCGGAGAATAAAACCAAGACCCCCGGAGCATCTCTTAATCATTTCTTAGCATACCTGCACACGGCTGTAGACTCTCACACTTGGGAAACGAGAATAGAATCAGCAAATACGATAGGTCCGTCTGGGGCAAAACAGAAACATTTTTCTTTGATAGGAAAATGTATCAACATGACACTGAGCTAAAGTTTTAAATTTGTCTACTTCCTGGTTCTTCTTTAGAATTTCAATGAGTCCCATTAAAGCTTATTTGCGTGCATATTTTGACCTTTTGACATTGTTCTCGAACTTTCCGAGGGCCGTTGTGTGGTTGGCACGCTATAATATCGCACGTTATCAAACTGTGCAGTGATGACATCTTTGAAAATTAATCTTAAGAATGAAACAGTTATTGACATTTTTGGTGTGTATCTCTCCGGCGCTAGTATAATCCAGACGTAGACACGCACTCGACAAAGTGTTTCACAACTGACTGGTCATTTTTCGCAAAGGTTAAAGAATATGTGCTCGTGAGTATTATTACGTTGTTGCGCCACCGTTTGTGTTCAAATATCTTTTGGTTTAATGGTTTGACACCACAACACAGACACTATTCGTTAGCCCATCCATGGCATTTTGCTTTTTTTTTGAAAAATTGTTCAAAATGTATCAAATTGCAATGAGTTGAGTTGAGGTCGCTGCCACCCAAAATTTTGCTCGCAAGTCAAAGCAAAAGATAATCGCTTGATAAGTTTGCAAATCGCACAAAACTCAAAAGCCATGTCACTCATATCTCAGGGCTCAACTGGGCTAAGCAGTTCACGTTTTAATGTCTGCACAGTGGTACCTTGAGATTCGAGTGACCCAAATTGCGAGATTTTCACGATACGAGTTGCCAATCAATTTTTTTTTTTTTGCATTGACTCTCAAGTGCGAACTTGAGATACGAGCGCCATTTAGTGCTGCTTGTCTCGCACATATAATTAGTAAATATTCTTCAGATGTGAGGCTTCATGCTGTTTGTTGCCACTCGGTTTAATATTACTGTCAAACTCAAAATAAAACAGAGATTTACGCAAAGTGAATTTAAAGCAACCACTTATCCTCCGTTATCTGAATGCTAGCATGCCACTCCAGATGTGCTCACGCAATTTTGTTTCCCTTTAAGCATTGAATACCTCAAAACAATCCTGACTATTTGGTGACAGAAAGTAGACCCTAATTTTGAAGCAGGTCTAATTTGTGGAGTCACACAAGGTGGAAGGCGGTCTTCAAGCGCATGCTCCACAGTGGCCAACTTTTTGTCATCTGCATCTGTCATCTTCTGACCTTCCTCTTTCTGCACAGAATTTAAATGGAATGAGCTGCTTCAATAGAAAAGAAACATCACTCACGTGCAAAGTTCGACTGCACATTGGTTTGGGCTTAAGCAGGGCACAAAAATTGTGCTCATATTCTTTATCTTCAGCAAAGAATAACTAATATTACCGCTGTTGTGGAGCTTAGCAGACATTATTGTACACCCGTATGGCCCTAATTTTGTCCCCGCACACACTAGAATGAGTAACGCAATTGAGAAAGAGAAAGTGTGAGTAATTTTATTGTAAATAATTATGTCATTACTCTGTTTTTATAATGTATAATGCTATTGAGTGATATTTTCTTTATTTTTTTGGGAAAAACGGTTAATGGCGTTTCTTCATGTTCTGAGTTGTGAGTATGGCCATGGGACAAACTATTTTTTTTTTTACTTTGGCGAAGTACATCTAATAAAACAGCACCAGTGCTGAGCTAATATTTTTGCACAGTGCTTTTTTCCATCCAGACGTGGTCCCGCTTCCTCCCTGCGTGGTTAGTGTCCTCCACGGCATGGCTGTCAAGCAGGCGGCAGGTTACTTATCAAGCGGGACCAGGTTCAGGGGCCCCAAATGAGATGAGAATCACATCTCCCCCTTGCACGGATCATTTCAGAGTAACTATGACCGCGCTGAGTCTCCGAGCGATAGAGCCCTCCTGGCCTTTCCGTCGGGGCTCAGGAATTTTTTTTCAGCCCATATTTCCATCCCTGTGATGTAAACAAACCCATTACCGTCAGGGGCAGCGCACGAGGCCCCCGGACCTGAGGACGCGGCCTGCAGCTAAGCTACCGTGGCACTGAAACACGCGCACACACACACACACACATACTCTACTACATCCCCTCCCTTCCTCAATGGCCGCATGTCCACGTCAAGGCGGTAGAGGAGGAGTCAGGATGCCCGGGCACTTTTATCTAAAACCTCCCTAGAAGAGAGGCGAGGGGAAAAGGGCTCTTGTTGATCCTCAGCTCCTGTAGTCAATCAATTATTGGATCAAAGCGGGCGGTGGGCCAAAGCTCTTCAGCGCAGTGATGCCTGAGCTGCAACCTCGTCCACTTGGAGTGACAGGAGCGCGGAGGAGGAGGGACAAAACTGAAGGGACGCCATACGGCTAATCTGCTCAGGCACGACGCTAACTTTGAGGGGAAGATATGAAGGGTGACACAAGCGACAAACAATACACGGCGCATAGTCAAGGCCAACATTGCGCATCTGCTTTGGACTTGCATCCATCTCATTTCTGTAACGCTTGTCCTCATTCAGGTCGCGGGTGAGCTGGAGATTATGCTAGCTGACTTTGCAGATAAACCCTAGATGCCCGTCAATCACAGGCCTAAAACACACTGGCGGAGCTAGGATTTTTTTTCCTTAGGCGTGGGGGGGGGGCACGGGCAAAGGATAACTCCAGGGGTCTGCACAACGAAAAAATTGTTTTTACAAACCCAAAATATTCAGCAGAAAACTTTGAGAAAATAATCTTCATATGTTTTATATGGGTGATGGGCAGAAATGTAAAAAATAAATACCAAGGGGAAAAAAAATCTGAAAATATCTATCCTAAAGTCAATTATCTTGTCTGGCACATTGCATGTTGTGGAAGTGGACGTTTGAAAATATGAACATTTGCCGAAATTTAGAAATGGGTATATTCCTGTAGTTGATGCAGCGGTTGTTGTGCCCATTGTTCTCTTGTTACTTTTGTTTTGATTCAAGTCTCACAATTTATCAGTTTCCTACCTCATTGCTGATAAGTCATAAGTCATTAACATGATCCGTGTCTTCACATAGATTCATATTACTAATTGTTACTGATAACATAATTAAAAGTATTTTGAGCAAATGTTTTATATTTTATGTATGCATCAAACTCACCCTTAACGACAATCAGTACCCTTTTAGTTTCAAAAAGGTTGGTGACCCCTGCTTCCCCAAAAAAAATAGCCCTGATTAGAATATTCTTTTCAGTTGATGAGTAACAAGGGTTTATTTGGATAAGTGTTTCCCATATTAGATTTCTCATCTCATATAAAGTGTTGAATGATTGCATTTGCTCTCTTCCATTAAAGTGCAAATGAACAACAATACGTGTTGAATTATTTCTCACTACGTAAGCATCTCTCAACCAGCAATCACGACCCGATTTGGGCTAATCAACGCACGATTCTAATCATGATAATTAGATAACGTGGCTCTGAGAGCACTTAAAGGATGATATGTGATGCGGGCGACAAGCTGCGGTGGCGATAAAATAAACACTAAGTGAGCTCAGATGTAGGACATGCAACATAAGACGTGTTGCATTGACAGCATAGCGGACGGATTTGTAGACACCATTCTTGTGGTTACACGCTGATTGACGTGCTACAGCTGCGCCATGTTCTTACGTACGTTGCAACGCACTTATTTCCCGGTCATCATTCATTTCAATGATTCACTTCCGTTGTCACAAAATAAAAGCAACAAATGGGAGAAGTTCAAGTGTGTTTTTCCATATTCTAATTTAGTTTTTGTCACGTTATGAATGAATTCTGACAAAATTATATCATAACTTTATCCGAGTAATGTTGTAATTTTACTCGTGTAAAATGGTCACATTCTAGAACTTTTTTTTCCTATAAATGATGTCTTGGATGCATGATAATTTTATGCTCCTTAAAATTCTGACTTCAAGCGCATCCCAAAAAAATCCTGTCAAGTTTCATTTTATAAAACAGCGTCATTTTAAAAAAATGTTCATCTTTTTCTCAAAACACTTCAACTTACCATTTTTCCCATTGCTAGCTTGAAAAAAAAAAATTCGTTTTTCAATTTTTCATCATTTTTTAATCTATATTATTATTATTGTCATTACTATTATTATTTGTAGTAGTATTATTATCACAATTTGTATGTTAAATGACTGATTTCACTCTCTTTGTTATTGAATTATTTTATGTAGTAAGATGTAAGTTAGATGTAATAAAGTAGTAGTAATAAAGTATTAGTAAATGTCGCAAATTTATGTAAAATCACCTAACTTGTTCCTGTAACAATCTTTCTTGTCACAATTTTTTTTTTTTTAATCAAATTGTGTCTTATCCTCAGACTATTTGAAGAACAGGAAACACGAGCAAACAACGAACATATGTAGCGAAACAACAGAATGAATGCTTTGGTGTTACAGAACACAAAACCAAAGTCAGTTTCTAAAAAGGAAATAACATGCCTGAAAATCAGAAACTAATAAATATTTTAGAGCAAATCCGAAAGCCTATATGCTCAAAAGTATATTTATGTGTAGCATACGGAATATTCGCAAGGTTAATGTGTGTTATAAATTTTAAGCCTAGTCACGTGATTTAATTCATCAGCAACTCCATATATGATGTATGTAATCCCCACTGACCTCCAATGTGACTATACATGTCGAGTCATTATTAAATGCTTACAAAATTAATTTCATGCTTTTCAAAAAAAACCAAACAAATGTTTTGCAACAGTTTACAGTTTGATTTGAACTGGGATCTTTATTTGATGACAGTTACGCCAGTGTTACAGTAAACACACCCACAGGCTGAAGGTCGTAAATACCAATACAAGTTTATCCCACTAGTCTAATATTCATAGAGCAGAATAAATTATACCATGATAATATACACACACACACACACACACATGCCGAACAGAAACTCAGAAAGCAACTAAACTGGTTAATTCAGCTCATCGGGGAGGAATAAGACGCTTTAAATATCCAAATGTTTATTGAGAGTTAGAAATGAGTTTGATACACTAAAGACAATTCTAATTCTTTTTTTCTTGCCTTTTTTTTTCTTCTTTTTTTTTTTTTTTTAAGTATTCACAAGTTCACGGGAGAAGCAGGCGATTCAGTGCGTACAAATCCAACGCCTCTCAGTTTTTGTTGTTGTTGTTGCTGTTGAGCAGAGGGTGCGTAAACATGAAAGTGGTCCAGTCCTGTCTGGCCAGCAGGTAAAAAGCTCCACCAAGTGCTCCCGTCGGGGTCCATACGAGCAGTTTTTGGTCCTTTCATTTGGACCGCATCTCCAGGGGAATTAATTCCAAAGTGTTTACACATTCTGCTTCCCGAAGCGGGATTAAAACGCAATTAAATACAAATTCCAACAAAACCAACAGAAAGCCAGCACACAGTCAAAGTGAAAGGTAAAGTTTTGTTTTAGTATAAAACATAGTCTTTAGAAACAAAGCGACTATGTACACATTTCAAACGTTTGACCCCCGAAAAAAAAAAAAGAAATGAGATGACACATGAGGTGAAAGTTTCGTGTACATCTGGATGTGCGGAGAGTCAACCAGAAAAGTGGCAAATTAGTCACAATAAGAGCTCGTAATGGTTTTTTTTGTGGTTTTTTTTTTGGGGGGGGAGAATTGTGCCTTCATTTTTCATAAAAATTATTTCTTTTTTCTCGTTCTAAGTTGCAATTTTATTTTCGACAAATCGTGATTTAATGTGTCAGAAATTGACGTCCTTTTCTTTTAATAGTTGAACTTTCTTAGTTACAATTTTAGTTGTGTAAAATTGCAATCTCATTTTTGTGAAATTACAACTTCTTCTACCCAAATGACTTTTTCTCTTGTAATATTCCAACTTTACTCTCGTGATTTACATAAACTCAACATTTTATTTGAATAAATTGAGTTGTTTACGTTTGTCAAGCTAATTACAACTATTCTTGTAGAATTCAGTTTTATTTTATTTTAATGTAATGGAACCGGAACGTTAAGCACATGAAGAACACCAGAATTTCAAAAAAGTTGGAAGACTTCAAGAAAAGATAATCATTATTTATTTCGTAAATTACAACTTTTTCTCGAATTTTAAACTTTTTTTCTCATCACATTTTATTTTTTTAATATTTAGGAATCATTTTCAAAATATTATGACTTTATGGTCCCACATTTGAGTATTGTTTTCTCATACTTCAACAATTTTTGGAAATTAAATTTTTACTTTCATCAATTCGAATTTTCAAATTAAATATTTTAAGAATAAAAAAAGAAAAAAAAATATGATGGGGTAATATGTGGAGTAGTATTCCTGAATTTTACCCCCAAAAAATACATGTTCCCAAATGGCAACATTTTTCTCTGAAAATTGTGAACACTTTTCTCTTTTAATTCAAGTAAAATGACACATTTTTCACGTATGTTTTATGAAAAATGACAATGTATTCCTCGTTCATTTTGGTCTTCCTTTGAAATCCGACACTTCATTTTCATCACAATGTTTTTACCCTCGGTTCGACTTAATTTCTGTAAAACTTCATTGTCAAAAAGTGATTTGGGTCAAATTAAACCAATTTTCTCTGACTATTCCACCTTATTCAAAAATATAGATTTTTTTAGTGATCACTGTTTTCTCCTTGTGATAGTCCAAATGAATTCTCCTCAATGATAACCATTTTAGTCATTGCTGACTTCATTGTTGTTTTTCTCTTTTACTTTTTTCATAGCAAGACATGTTGTTGGAATGCTCTTCAGTTATTTTTATTTTATTTTTTTTTAGTGGAATGTTTTGGAAGGAATGCCTGTTTGGTGTGGGGCCATATGAAGGTGCCTAATTTCACATTTGTGTGATGTAATCTGCTTTGCACAATGGCAAACGGGATTTAGCGTAATGTTGTCTGGCTTCCATATTTTCCCCAAAAATACATTAATGTCCCCGATTACTTTTCCCCCAAACAAAGCCCCCCTTCCCCATGGACCGCAGCTAAGGATGTGATGGAGGTTAGAGCGGGACGTGGATTCGAGGGGGGAGGGGGGCTATTGGCCGCCGAAACACTGCTTAAAATTCCCTGCAGATTCCCTCCAGCCAGACTTCCCACAGAGTGGCCAAGTGCTTTTGGAATGTCAAGATGGATATGAAAGCGGGAAGGTCAATTCGCCTCCACCAACCCAAAAAAAGAAAAAAAAAATGGCGCTCAGGGAAAAGAAGAGGAGCTTGAGGGTGTGTGGGGGGGACAATCTTCCTCCTCCTTGTGTTATCAAAGAACAACATATTAACAACATTCATACAGCAACAATAATATTAACAGTATGAAAAAAAGCAGAGAAAGTCGTTGAAATGATATTGTTAACTACTATCAACATCAAAGTCAAAGTGGCTCCAAAGTGTTGGTCCAGCGGCGCGTCGTCCTCAGGAGGCTTCAGTAGGCCTGACCTGTCTCCACCTGCAGCAGTCCCAGAACGGCCGAGTGGTCGGCCAGCTTCATCCTCCTCTGGGTGGACAAACTCACGTTCTTGGCCAGGTAGTCCACGGCAGCTAGCAACGAATAACAAAAAAATTTGCTCCTTTCAGTACATGCAGGGCCTCAGTGGACAAACGGAAATATGAACTTGACTTGGAGAGTTGTTGCAAAATGTAAAATTTGGTATAAATTCTGTAAAATATTTATTTTTTTAAACTATCTGGTAATTTTACTCAATTCTCGCAACTATACAAATCTTTCACATAATAGTACACATTTTTTCTCTTCTAATTTACAATGTTATTTTCGGAAAATTATTAGCTTTTCGCAAAATCATGAGCATATTATGTAAAATGTACTTTAAAAAATATTTTTTGGAAATGTCCAACATTTTTCCTAAAAATAGTAAAATAAATTCATATAAATTTCAATTTTATTTTTTATAAAATTTACTAAATTATTCGTTGCAACTTTTGTAAACAGTTTTAAATATATTTTTTTTAATTTTACCAAACTGTTTTGTAACATTGCAATCAAATTAATGTTTTCCTCAAAGTCTATTTTTTCTTGTATGAAACATCCTTTTTTTTTTTTGTCTCTGTCTCTCCACAAATCTGTGTCAGTCCTGTGATTGACCTGTGCCATGCACGCCAGTCATCAGGGTCATGTGACACACAATTCACTCTCAGTGATTAATGTGAAATAAAGTGTGTCAGTGAGTGAAAGACACTTTTAAAAAAAAATGTTGGCACGCCGCTGGCACAGTGCAAGTGCAGCATGATGGAGCCTCCGTGCTGTCACTCAGCAAGCCCCCCCTACACTCTCCACCCGCACCCCACACTTGAGTGTGCGTGCCAGTCTTCATTACACTTGGCATCTGCGATTTCATGCCCTCCACACTCCACATGGCCGATCATTTTCATCATCCGACGGCGGCTCCCCTTCCATTCATTAGCCGTCCACTGCGCTCAATCAGCGTCTTAATTAACCCGCCATCAGCTCGCATCCGCTTGACGCCACGTGACGCATCCGTGACGCAATGTGCACGCACAGGGAGGTGGGAGAGAGCTCAGAGAGGAAATACAAACAAATGGCGCTCGGGGAGGCGTGCTTGGTTTTACCTTGGTGAATGGCCGCGACAGCATCAGTCAATTATGCTAATCTAATAAAGCTAACTCTTTCCTGCCTCCGGGCGATACTAATGTGTGTGTGGGGGTGCGTGCGTGTGTGTGCGTGTGTGTGTGTGATGAAGGCGAAAGGAAGAGGTGGGCAGGAGGACATGGCGGCCCTGAGGGCGTGCCGCTCTTTGAAGTGGCCCTCTTGCTCTTTCCCATCCGAGTGGAGAGGGATGTGACTAAGGTAAGGTGAGGGGTGAAGGGGCGAGTGGGGGTCTTTATCAAGAGCACGTGTCTCGGCCTCTAAGGTGCAAAGGTCAAGATGGTCTCTGCTCTTTTGTGTTTTACCATGACTGCGTATTTTTGAAAAGCATTTTCCAAGGACATTTTTGTATGAATTAAATATATTATATGTGTTTAGATGTGTTTGCATTATATATATATATTATATATTTTGTGTTATTTCTTTTATCGTAAAATTGTTTACAATTTTTCATATTAGATTGGATATTTTTCATTTTATAATATTTAAAGTATATAATAAATATAATAATTTATAATTATTTTTCTAGTTTTGACATTGAATATTTTTTAGGTATTTAGGCAAAAGTATAGGTAGTTTACTATTTTTATCATATTTTTCATTTTTTTCTCCAAGTAATTTCAAAATTTCAGCAAAGAAATGTGAGTGGTCAGAGAGCGCTTACTCTGGCCATACTGGCTGTACTGGTAGCCAGCGGCAGCGGCGACGGGGTCCACGCTGTAGCTGGTGGCGCTGTAGGTGGGGGGGCAGTAGGACTGCGTGGAGGCCAGGCTGTCGACGCCTTTGATGGGGTCCGAGCGCTGGCTGCAGCTGGCTGAGATGGGGTTGGAGGCGTCCAGGCTGCCGTGCAGCGGCGAGATGGAGAAGTCGTGCTGCGGCTGCGAGGGCACCGCGCTCCCGTTGCTCAGGATGCTCATCACCTGTGGGAACGCCAAAAAAACAAAAACATGCTATTAGGCTAACAATTTGTAATGTATCGAGGGACGTCCTGGGAGCAAAATTTGGTCGATGTGGCAGGTTGTTGAACACATTCATCTATTTTCACTAGCGTTTGCCCTCGTTAGTGTCATGAGTGATCTGCAGCCGATACCAGCTGAGCTTGAGCGAGAGGTAGGGTATGCCCTGGACTGGTCGCCAGGACGGGTCAGTCACTTCCCTTTAGATGTCCCATTTGAAAGCCGTAGTTTCCACTCTGAACTGAGCAAAAAAGAACGAGGCAGCCCATCTTTTTCTTAAGAATGAGTCGGAGGCCGACGGGGGTTGAAGGGAACAAGAGCGACTGTTTCCATTAGCTGGCGCTGTCACCGAGTGTTCCGTTGAGGGACACCGGGGTCCCGGGGCGATAATAGACTCGCCGCCCGCGCCAGACGGCCCCCATCCCGCGGCCTGAGCCGGAGCCGGCGGCACAACAAGCGCAGAGGGAGTCTCTAATCCCTCGCCCCCGAGCTCGCCGTCTCATGAATAGTAATGGACTTGGAACTGGTAAATGATCCCCTCAGATCCCCGCGCGGAGTCGAAGAGGCCCGCTGATACTGCAGGTTAGGGCTCGGCCCCGCAATATGACGGAGCGCGCATTATTCCCACTGCATAAAGCTTCCAATTCAATATTCTAGATTATTGTAATAGCATGTGACATTCGCCAGAGGAAGCGCTCGGAATGTGTTCAAATGGAAGAGATTACCGCCAGTTGTGCTCCACTCAAGCACCTTGTTAAAGAGGCATAAGGAACGAGGCTGGATTTAATAAAAAAAAAAAAAAAGTTTTGCAGTATGTGTCTAATTTTACAAAATATTCATGTAAAAAAATAGCAAAAGTATTTAATATAATTTTTTAAAAATCCTAGAAAATAAAATAATAAAAATAAATTATCATTTAGGATTTTTTTCATTATTTTATTATTTTTTTAAAACTCTATATGCAATTACTAAAAGTGGTACTAAATAAAGGGGGGGGGATTCCACGCAAAATGTATACTTATTAAGCAGTTATTAGTTAAAATGCTAAGAATTAGTAGAAGTAAATCCTTAAAAAAATGCACACTGGAAACATTTTTTTTTTATGGGAATTGAAAACCGTGTTTTTAAACTACAATGGAACCAGTGACAAACGTTCCTTTTCATGAACAATTTGGCTTCCGCACATTTATGTAGAAATAATACCTCTACTTAGCTCCTACTTTTTGAGATACCAACTGTCTCGGCATGGACGAGAGGAGGGATCTACGGTATGCTGACTTTCTTTTCATGTTACCGAACGCAGTGCTGTAAACTGAAAACTAGTTGTATCCCTTTCGAGACGTTCCACCTCTGCATTCTTGACCATCCAATCCCAAATCTAATGCGGTTACGGTTGTGAAAGTATTCTATTAATTTTTAACCCCCCCAGTAGTTAAAAATAAAAACTATAACTTAGTTTGGCAGCTGGAACGGATTAATGGCATTTCCATTCATTTTAATGGGGAATGTTCCCTCAATTTATGAACATTTCACATTACAAATGTGAAATCCTTCCCAAAAATATAAAAAAATGACAAGAAATAGCCTCAAAACAATTCACAGCCGTCACCGTTTGTATTGGGCGAGGGAAGATGATGGTTTAAGAAAAAAAAAAACAGACTTCTGTCCCACACATGGTTCCCTCCTATAGCGAGCAGGTCTTCCTCTCAACATCAGGTTCATGTTGAGTTTGGCTACGCTACGCTGACCTGTGACCCCTCAGCTGCTAAACCAATTAGGCCTTCGCACACACATAGACGAGCGAGCAAACACACGATCGAGACTTCACTACATTCATCACATCCTTTGGAAGCGCTCTCACAAATTGCTGCGTTCATTCCCACATGTGATGCGGAGATTCACAACGAGGGAGCGTCTGTGAGACGCTTGACAAAGCGTCCTGCAGGGAGAGTATATTTTAGCTTTTAATTGAAGCTCGATTGCATCGCTCGCCCCTGATGAAGCGCAATGGCCAACAATCGCTGCAATTAATATCCACGCTCATAAAAGTTCTTCAAAAGAAAATGGATGCCTTATCTCCAGAAATGGCCGCTCTCGCACTTTTTTTTTTTTTTTTGCTATTTAAGTGGATCGGGATGGGTCAGACGGAGCCGCCAGTACTAAAAAATTTGCCTGTAATCGTTTTATTTTTGCTGAAGCAGCAAAGATAAGCACTTTTTTTTTTTACAGTGCCCCCTGGAAATTGTGGTTAAAAATACGAATACATGTAAAGGGCTGAATTTAGTACGTTTTCCAACAAAAAGTCATCAGAACTGTTGTTGTTACTTGAAAAAGCAAATTTGAGCCAAAGTATTAGTTGTGGCTGGTTTCCACAGCCCCCGCGACCCTTGTGAGGAGGAGTGGTACAGATAATGCATGGAAGGTTTCCACAGTTTTGATTTTGACTTACATTTGTGTCCCATGACGGGGGAATTTTGCATGATTTGCAAATTTTGGAGGGTAGTTGAAAATGTGTGTTTTTAAAGTGTTGTAAGTAAGTAATGACTAAATATGTCGTTGATGTGCTTTTGTGTGATTTCCTACTGAAATGTATTTAAGTTAAAAGCTTCAATGTAACTTTTCAACAAAGTTGTGGAAAAATATTCGGTTTTGAGAGTTTACGCCAATACAAAGTTTTTTTTTTTTAGAATTTCGTACTAAATGTGGAGACATTTAAAAAAAAAAAAAAGGTCAAATCAACAATGAGGATTTATAATGATCACGTCTTCAAAATTATTTTCTGCTGACATTTCAGTCAAATATTCAACAAAGGCCCACAATGTACTTCTTGATTTATTTTATGTGCTGCATATTTAGCATAGTTGGACAAAAGAATGACAACCAGATTTGATTTTTTATTTTAGATTTTTTTTTTTGCCATACTCTTCACAGAGCACCCCCAATCTCCTTCCTCTTTCTCAGCCGCTCGTTTGTTGTCGGTACTGGTGCGAGTGCTGCTTGGGGAGATAATGCGAGCCAGGACTTTAGTTTAAAGGACAATGCTCCGGGCTGTTCCCTCTAACCCAACACCCCCCTCCCCCTCCTTCTTCTACAGATAGATTACTTTAAAAATAATAATAAAAAAAAAAAAAAAAGTAATTAATTCTCTCAAGTTGTGAGCCCCGCAGCCTGCGGAGAATTGTAAATTGATACAATGTGCATCCTTTCAGATAAATAAATGGCAGACTTGAGGCACATAAAGAGCTTCTTTCATAGCTCGCGTCTCATGTCTGCAACAGTCACATTGCATTTTTTGTTTTGTCTGCGCGGATGTTTGACGAGTTACTCTTTGTGCCTTGTTGTTGTGCCGTGTGGAAAAGAACGCAAAAAAAAGAAAGACATGCATGAATACCCTTTTAGATACAATTCTAGAGTGAAATCTGTATTAATTTTCACATTTGCAACAGTTTGAGTGTTGCGGAGGTGTGCAGAAGGAGGTCAAGGGTGCTCGAGACGCGAACAGAAAGTGATATTGAAATGAAAAACTTGTGAATTCTGGAGTGAAATCTTCCTCCCATTCAAACACCTGCAGCGGTACGTGCGTAAAAGTAGAGAGAGGAAATGTAAAGGCCGACAGAAGGATGGCAAGGTGTGCTTGAGACGTGAATAGAAAGTGACATTGAAAAGAAAGCCATCCAATAACACAATTTCAAATATAATTCTGCAATGAATGAATGATTTCCTCTCAATCAGCCACCCGCAGCAGTGTGTTGGGTAACCAAAGGAGAGCAGAAATGTCAAATGGCTACAGTCCAAGTCAAGCAATGGCCGAGTGTGAGACTGAAAAGAAAGACTGAGGAATACAAAACGGATTTATGGAGGGAAATCTGTAGCTTTTCTCGCACCGAAAGCAGAAAGTGTAAAGGAAGGGAGGGAGGAAATATGAAGGCCTATAGGTGGAGGGCATACGTAAGAGAAAGTGATATTGAAAGAACACTTTGATTATTATTATTAGAAAAATAATTCTGGAGTGAAATCTGCAACGTACCACCCCCCCATTCAAACACTTGCAACTGGTGTGTGTAAAAAAAAAAAAAAAAATTAATAAATAAAATAACGAGAGCGGGGCTCGAGAAGTGAATCGAAAATGATGCTGAAATGAAAATCCCGCAATGATCCTGTTTCAAATTAAATTCTGGGGTGCAATCTGCAACTTGTCATCCTGTCTCAACACCTGCAGCAGTGTGTGTAAAAAAAAAAAAAAAAAAATAGAGGGAGGGTGCTGAAAATTATATTGAAAAGAAAGGCGTGTATGAATACTGTTAAAAGTTCATTTCTAAAATGAAATCTGCAGCTTTTTTTGAGCAGCTGTTGCAGTGCGTGGATAAAAGAAGGAAGAGTGAAAAAAAGTGACATCCTATTGAAGAAGATTACGGGTGTCCGAGATGGGAATAGAAAAATAATATTGAAAGCAAAATGGTTATTAAAACCGTTAAAAACACAATTCTGGAGTGATTCTTTTTATTTTTTTTTAGAACCTGCAGCACTGTGTAAAGCAAATCTGAAAGCAGAACTGCAAAGGTGGCAGGAGTGCTCAAGATGCGACTAGAAAATGATATTGAAAATAAAGCTGAGCATTAATACTGTTAAAACACAATCCTGCGGCGAAATCTGGCGCTTTTTGTGCGCACCTGCAGCAGGATGTGTCAAGAAACGGAAGAGTGGAAATGTGACAGCCTATTGAAGAAGGGCAGGGGTGCTCGAGACGCGAATAGAAAGTGATATTGAGTGTGAGGGAAGTGGAGGCTTTCGGGGGGAGGGAGGGGGTGGGGGGTGGAGTACAAAGACTCCTGTAGGACTGCGCTGGCCTGAGGGCTCGCCTGCCTGGAGAGCTGATAGCGAGAGCCCCTCTGTTCCATCCAGCACAGCCGCTGCTCCACAAATACTCTTAATCTGCGCAAGACTGGATTAGTTCCTCTGTCACCGATAGCTGCGGCGCTCTGCCCAAATGAAATGCCCCCGAGATGTACCTTTAAGTTAGGCAGAGGTCAAAGGCGGCCAGACGAGAGGTGGGGGAATAAAATGAGCGCTGGCAAAACACGCGGCAGTTATCTGAACGCTGCAGAATGTAGCATTTTAGCACCTTTGCAGATGGAGAGAGATTACTGGAGAACGGCGCAGGTGACGCTTGAATTGTAGATCAATATTGGGAAGGGCCTGTCCTCAGGCGCATCCTAGAAGTGTGTGACTTTGACAAGGGACGGCTAACTATTCCTAAATGCACGCTACACCATCAGGGAAACGCACATCAGGAAGTACAATGTCCTGTCACTCACAAAATGTTCCACTTTTGGAACCTTTTTTTCCTAGTTGGGAAGCATTTTTGGTCCCGGAAGTTGTTATTGAGTCCAATAATGAGACCCATGGGGTAAATTTGTGTCAAATTTGTGGCGTATTTAAATTTAGACTTTTAAAACCTTCCTGCCAATGCTGGATTATGCAAGAAAACTCAAATTTAGGTTTATAATTTTTTTTAAATGATTCATTAAAAAAGTTCATGTAAGACATTCATTATTATTATTATGGTGAAGATGTGAAATGTGCAAAACGGTTTTAAATGTGCAAATTATCTATGTTGGGAGCTAGACTTTTTTGAATAATTAAAATTTTTTTGGGGGAATAATGTTATTTTTTTTTACATTTTTTTTAAACTCAACATTTCACTAACTAATATTATTGCCATTTTCTTGAGTGTTTAGCTCAGAGAAATCCTTATTGTGGTTCAAACATTTTTAAGGAAGTTATCGTACATGGTTAGATGTTCAATAAAATTACATGTATATATTGTTAAAAAAATAAAAATATTCATAATTTGTTCTGTATTTATTTATTGTTGTTTAAATAATTTATTTTTTATTTAATTAATGTACTGTATAATACGTAGATGGCATCCATTATTTACCCAATATGGTTGTGTATCCTATAAAATATATTTATTAAAAAATGAAAAATATTTAAAACATTTAATATTGTTGATATTTTTAATACAGGTCACTGTATAATTTATATAATCTAAAGTTACCATATATGGTTCCTTATCCTATCAAAAAAAAACATTTATATTGTATATTTGTTTACTAGTGTTGTAGAAATTATTCATTTTAAAAAATTATTTAAGATATTACATAATGTATATAATGGAGCAACCATTTTGACTTACATTACCAAATATGGTAATGTAATGGTCGATACAATTGGTTTTCAGTTATTAACGCCGAAATGATCAAATTGAGGCATAGGCAAGCGGTGGATTTCTCCTAGCGTCCTTGCAGTTGTCCCTACTTTCAATAGGAGGCCCAATCGACCTTATCTAATAAGTCCAACTATCGAGGAGTCAACTCCCGCTCCGCCAAGCGTCCCCCCTCCCCCTCCCCTCACACGAGACGAGGAGGCCCAGCCCAGCGGGCAGTCAGGCCCCTCATCTGAGCAGACAAAATGACTATTTAAAAATAACAGCGATTGCATAAATTGAATTAAAGCGTTTTGGTCATGGTGGAGGTGGTGCGGCGCTAGTGGGGGGAGGGGGCAGGGGGGCGGCACGACGGTGGCAGGCAGCAGATGATGGGCTTTGGCCCGCATGCCACCGCCTTAATTGGCCGCGGCACATTAATAACAAGTGAAAAGTGTCTTCCACCAGGAATGAGAGGTAGTGGCATGGGTGGGCTGAGGGTGGTGGGGGTCTTTGAAGAATGCGGTGTTGGTGGTGGGATGCTAATTGTGTTCAATTAAGTGGCTGATTGGCACTGACAGAAAGTGGGCATTGACACGGGAGGCGCAGATGAGGATGATTAGCAGCCGCTGGAACAAGCTGTCACTCTTCGCAACACCTTTCTTGTGCGCTTCGGCTCAACCGCCATCCCCCCCCGCCCCCTTCACACCCATCCCAAAAACACACAAATAGTGCAACTAATTCAAATTCATCTTACATCCATATTTTAATCAGTTACCTTTGAGTCCAGTTTAGTTGATTCTGTTTATACAGTATTTCTTACGTACATTACGGCTGACTATTGCTGTTGCTATCATTTACAACTGTAGTACATAGCAGCTGCTCTTTTTGCGACATACTTACGATTTTTGCAGCTTTTCACATATTCTGAATATATCTTATGCATGTTAAAATGTGGTATTCAACTTGCATATTATAATTCATGCACGCTCTCACGCTAGTGTAATTTTTAGTTCTGTAAAATGCTGCTGACTATTTCTGCCGCTATTCACATTCGCGTTTCTATATGTGGTCTCCTTTTGTTTCTTTCACTCTGAAAAGCTTATATACAGACTCGTTGACCATTTGGATTACACGTGGCTTTGGCAAACCATGGACAACGTTGCTAACTATTTATGCTGCTTTTGTTTATATTAACATCTGTATATATAGTAGAAGATACAATATACTGTCTATGAATTATTTATTCCTATATACTGCTTTACATGTCTTTTTATTAAATATATAAAAAGAAATCACCATCATTATACATTACATATACGATACATAATTTAGTTTATTTTCACTATATGCAGTCATGTCTGAACAATCGGAATAGAAGCGGGAGGAAATTTATTAGCATTTATCACAAAAATATAATAATTTTTTTAATGCCTTTTTAAAAATTTTATGGAAAATTCCAACAGTATTTCTTAAAAAAAAAAAAAAAAAAGACCTACTATTATACGCTAATGCATCAAGCACATACCTGACCCTAAAACATTCAAACTAACACACATCACGCCCCAACCACACATTTTCATCAACTTTACCGTACCGCTGAGCGAGCACAGCTGCCCACTAACCTCTTAAACACACCACAGTACGAGCTCTAAAGTCCCCGCCCCGCACTAACCAGAGGTTAATATGTCGTCTATTGGACTGCAATTGGAGAATGTGTGAGGAGCAGTCGTCTATTCTTTGCTAGTGATATGCTTGAGTAACTATGGGATGGATTCAGCCACTGGGAACAAGAGAGGCCCCCTTTCAAAAGCGTGCTCGCACACACACACACACACAGACTTCTAAATTAAACGGCAGATATTGTGATTCCAGGAGAGTGGTTTTAGTGCGCCTGTGTGTGTGTGTGTGCGTGCGTGTGCGTGTGTGTGTGCGTGAGCGCGCGCAGCAGGAGGAGGAAAGTGAGGCGGATGGAGAAAAGGTTGGAGGAAGACGAGGAGAATGGGGAAAAGGAGGAGGAGGGGTGGTGATGGTTTGTTTGCTAAAACCAGCAGGGGCCAGGCTTGGTGAAAAATGTCAGGTCAAATTGTTCTTGACAGTGTTAATATCTGCACCTCATAGGCATAATTACATGTAAATAAATAGTGAAATAGCGCACAGCTGGAGGCTGAGTGGGGCGCTGCCGCGGGGCAACAAAACCCAGCTGAGCTGTGGCCCAGTCTGCTCGTTTTATTGGCCGGCCCAATGCTTGCGTTTTGAATAAACTTAAGCGCAAAGGGGGGTCGCCGCCATGAAAGTGTAGGTGAGCAAATACGGGGTAAAAAGTCAGGGCGGTGTATCAATCACATCAATGCACCTGTCAGAGTGGTATCTGGAACTAACAGAAAGCACATGATACGTGCGCACACACACACCCACACACACACACACACAAATAACAACCGTGAGCTGGATGGCAGGTTCATAGCAAAAGCAACTGTGGACATCCCCTCAGAGCCCCTTGCTCTCCTGACCTTTGAACCCCCAGAGGAAGAGAAAGGGGTCACCGCCGACGCTTCACCTGTCCGCCAACCAGCACAAGACAAGTGGACGTCATTGGCTCTAGTGCCGAAAGACCTCATACAATTTTTGCGTGACCTCACATTTATCAGTACTTATTAGCTATACATGATATTACTAAAACATTTCAGTTATTGACGATAATTTCAAGTGGTTTAACAACGAGAACGATTGTAGAGGATCACAAGTTGACTTATTTAGCCTCTCGATTTGAACCTATATAGTGCTTTTTTATTGGACTTCCGTGCTCATCGCGGACCACCCTTCATCAACACCAGGGGGCGCATCTGTCAACCGATCACCACCTCGTGGTGTGTTGGCTGCGATGCCGGTCCAACCTGGCAAGCCTAAACGTATTCGGGTCCACTGTCAGAAGCAGCTTCAACTCCCATTTCTGGATGAACGTAACGATGTCCCAGTTGGAAATGTGGGTCATTGAACCCAAGTGGGGTATTTTATATGCCTTAATTGTTGTGGCAGCTGACTGGACCTATAACTGCGCTCCATGCCTGTTTCGGCAACAATGCCCAAACACATGATGGACCGTCAAGCTGAAGAAGTTCTATGAAACCATTTTAGCTAGCAGCACTTTGGAGCTAGCAAGTGGAATACAACTTTGATTGTTGCTGAGGGAAAAACTCAGACTTGGGAGGAGATTGGTGTAGCCATGGAGATCAACTTCCAGACAGCTGCGAGGAAATTCTGATCCAACGTCCGGCGTCTCAGGAGGGGGAAGCAGTGCACCAGTACGGCATAGAGCTGCTGACTTCAACTTGAGACATTGTGAGTCGTTGGGGAGAATACTTCGAAGCCCTTCTCAATTGCATCAACATGCCTTACTTTGAGGAAGCGGACACGGAGGTGGGTTCTCTTATCTCAGAGATTCAAGTCACCATACCCACCTTGGTGGATGAGAGTTGATCAAACACCACAGGAAAACAGGTGTTTATACTCATAAAGTTGTAAAACGGGTCACGTGACGGTAAATTGATGCAAACAAA
Organism: Idiotropiscis lumnitzeri; assembly: GCF_059441095.1. Lineage (NCBI taxonomy): Eukaryota > Metazoa > Chordata > Actinopteri > Syngnathiformes > Syngnathidae > Idiotropiscis > Idiotropiscis lumnitzeri. Next base: position 9,548,970 of record NC_142401.1, read on the forward strand.
AGTCACCTTCAAGAGTGCGAACGAATGAGTCCGAGAGCGCGTATTTCAGATAGCATCCAAGTTTGTGCCACCACTGTAATAAAGTCAGCAGTAGCAGGCCTGTGCACCTTAAACGCATCACGAATGCGTGGGACACACAGCATGTGAATCAGTCGCAGTCATTTTGCTCCTTAAATCCCCATCTTCTAGGATTTGCCCAAATTCATATTGGCTGCCTCGGTGAGATAAATGTAAATCACATTCCCCTTATATTTATTATTTATCGGGATGCGGCAGCTCACTTTCAGCGGGAAATATCTCGCACTCGCACACAAACACCCTTGCATTTAAATAGCATTTTTATTGTCCGCCTTAGCCTTTCATCTGGGCGCTGCCTCTCCAGGGGAGAGACGTTTTGGAGCTTGGGAGGAAGGTGGCGGTGGAGGTGGAGGTGGGTGCGTGGTGGTGGTGGTGGGGGGGGGGGGGTAGTGAGCGCGCCATGACATGCAGCCAAATGGAGAGGAAGGGAATGTTGCTCGGTGAGAAATAACAGCATGACTCCGCCAAGCCAACACCGGAATATTTGGGAGAAACGTCTTCACTCGGTTGCCCGGGAGACATGCAGAGAGCTAAAGCTCCTATTATCAAATTATTATAAATACCGCCAATAATCCTCCAGCAAGCACATAACAACACACCAAATGTTTTATGAAGGGATCATGCATAGGTCGAAAAAAAATTAGGATTACAATTTAGTGAGGATCTGGGTAACGGCGCAGGTTCTTGTATTTATTTATTTATTTATTTTTATTGAAAAGATTTTTTTCTGCCATTGTTGAGATCATTCTTATATTTGTACTTATTTTATGAGTTATTCATTTTTATATTTAAAATACAGAGCTACTGGATATTAATGAAAAAAATTCAAATGATGGTTGATGCTGAGATCATAATGAAAAGGTTCTGGATCAAGGTGCATATCCAGGATTTTTGTTTTTAAACATACTTTTTAAAAATTAATTTCTTCCAATTTCACAATGCGAATAACAAAATATCAACAAAAATTAAGATGGAATAATTTGGACAAGCCTCCGGATTTGGGTGCATATCGAGGTTTTGAACATACTGTCATCATTATTTTCTTTAATTTCTATCCATTTCAGAATATACATTTATATTTATTTATTTATTTTTAATATATTTGGTGTTGGTCTAAATTTGTAATGTTGATGCCTTGGCGGAGGGCGACACTGTACTCGGCACCATTCTCGTTAAACGTGCTGCGATTGAGAGGAGCAGATCTCTTTTACATGTTACATCTCTGCAAATGCGAGCATTTCGCAGAGACACACACACACACGCACCCCCCCCCCCACACACACACACGCACATGCCCGCACGCACACCTCTTGTTGTGTAGTACAAGTTAGTGATGTCACAGGCATCGCAGGTTTCCTCAGAGTTCAGAAGTATTGCGCACACAACAGGCAGCAGTAATAATCTGCGCAGAAACAGTATAGCCACTGGATATGATTTACAGTCCCTGGATTTTCTTGGCAGCTGCCAACTGCGAGTGTCTTGTTTAATTTTTATTTATTTTACAGAAAGCCTCTTACGTCTTCTTTTTTTAAATCGTTGCCAAATTGAAACAGCATTTGTTTTAATGGGACTTCTAATTAACCACTATGTACACCCCCCCCCCCCCCCCAGTTTATGCCCCCCCCCTCTCTTGCTGAGCGAGCGGTGGTGCTGTGAATGCAGGCGGGCAATGTGCTCATCCCCTTTGATTTGTTGTCAGCGGCAGCTGCCAGCTGACACAGTGCCCGGTGAGAGGCTTAATGCCCAAGTTTTAATAGTGTGGGGGACTACACCAATCCCCCCCCCATACACACACACACCACCCTGTCTCTCATTGGTATTCAGGTGCAGGGTGTCTTGTTAGAAGTCAGGCAGAATGAAGCAAGATTGTTCCGTATACTTCACCCCCCTCTTCTTCTCTTCTCTCCATTTTTTGGCAGCGACAAGAGCTCTTAAAAATAATTCATCCCGTCTTTTTTTTTTTTTTTTTTTACAGAAGCGTCTTCGTAGGCTAATGGAGGAGAAGCAGCTCAGTTTGGAGTCTCCCCTGGCTTATCTCGCTCAGACAGTTGTGGGGAGTCGCTGGTGAGCACGGTGTCAGCGTGCGTTGGTGCGGTGCAGGCGGGCAGGCGGGCAGGCCCCGGGACACGGATCAAAGGGAGGCAGGGGTGAGAGCCGCATACTGCCTCTGATCCCGTGTACGTGTGTGTGCGTGTGTATGTGTATGTGTGTGAAGGCCCTGCCCACTCACACAGCCCAAAGGCCCTCTCCATACACACGCATACATCCCTGTCATTCCAAAACACTTTCAAAAAACTCGGGAGGGAAAAAAAAAAGTTCCTTTTCGTCAAACTTTGTCAACTTCCTTCATCAAGACTGCAATGAAATCTCGCATCGCTACGGTCAAATGGCGGTGGAGGATACGGAACTAGGAGTCACTGATGGTGGAGTGCAAGGATGCATTTTTCACAAATTATCTTCCCCATTGAAATGAATTGAACTACAATAGGAAATGAAATAAGAAAATACCACTCTATAATGCAATAAAAATGAAAAAGAAAAATTAAACAGTTTGTGCATCAGGATTAATTAATCGCGGCTCCTGCTGTGTGTGACTTGGCTATTGGCGACCACAATATAAAATTAGTTTCACAATTACTCTAAGTGACTCACTAAGATGTGACTCTCGTGTCGTTTCTGAGGAGGATGAAGAATATATGCCCGTGAGTCTCATTAGCTGTCTGTCTGTGTTGCTCCACCATTTGTATTCAACCATCCATTGCTATAGGGGCCAGAACACTATTAGTTTGGCTGCCCATGGTTTTTTTCATGATGTGTTCGCATTAAAGGACTTAATTTTATTTTATTTTTATGTGGTTGTTTTAAAAAACACAACATGGCATTCTCTTTGTTTTATGTTTAGTTTGACAATAAACGTCAACTAGGGGTGGCATCCAACAGCTTGATGCCTCCGTTTTTGAAGAGGTGATAACTGGCTGTCAAATTGCTGCCTATCGTGAAGTGAGTTGAGTTTATTCCCTTCAATTCCCTTCTAATTAATTACCCTTATTTCAAATTTTTGATTGGAAGTCATAGCACCAAAAAAAAAATAAAATCAGACGAATGATGGATTGCAAATATGCAGCAAATGCTTGCTTCCATCTCCCACCAGGTGTCTCTGCCAAGCAAAAATGAGGAATTTACATCCTAGACGCCGCTTCAGAAAATATGAAAAGTAGCCTCTAAAGCACATGTGTCAAACTCAAGGCCCGGGGGCCAGATGTGGCCCGCAAAGAGAAAATCATGTGCTTCAACTTGCTGCTTCTAGCACATTTTCTTCACTTTTAACAACATTGAGATATGAGATATTGCCATTTATTGCTGGCTTCTGATTTCAAAACTAGCTTTGTATCAATGTGTTGTGTGTAAGTGATAATGTAAGGCGATTTATATGAGTTCACAGTCCAGAACCGCGATGTGGCCCGTTCACAAAAATGACTTTGACACCTCTGCTCTAAAGCCAGTGTAAATAAGATTTTGTTGAAACGTTGCTCATTCCCAGCAATTGCAGAAACAACGATGAAGCCAAAATGAACTAGGATTTTGTGTGCGTGTGTGTTTCGCCTGCCGTGCCTCCAAATAACCAAAAAGCAAAACAAGGAAAAGACTTTTGGAGTCTTTGGTGCTGCCCAGCCATGCACAGCCTCCCCTCGAGCAGCCAAACACATCTCCACAATGAAAACGGCCAGCGCTTTCACTTTTTTGGGGGAGATAGCCTTTCCGCTAGCTGTAATGAAAAAATGTCGGGATAGGTTGCGGGATTGGGATAGATGCAGGGCTCCTGTCGGGCCTCGCTAACGCTGCAGGATTCCATTACGGACTTGGCGGCACGCCACCGCAGCCCATTTGCTCGGAAGGCAGAGTTTTTTTTTTTTCTTTTCCAGCAAAGGGCCATATAGCTCACACTTTGTAAGTCACAAGCGTATCTCCTGCCAACAGACGCGACAATACTAAACACTCATTTCCATTGGATTGCTCTTCATGTGTTTACCTCATCAAGAGCTGTAAATCATGACAAATTAACTCAATTTGCAATCTATGAGAATATGCTTAATTGCAAGCCAGCTGCACTAACTGGTGGCACGTTTGTTTGCGCGCTCGGCAGGGCGTCGCAACCGCCGGCGTGAACTTTGATTCCGCTGCCAGTGGGAAGGTTTCGTTCCCATGCTGAGAGACTGATGGGAATGCCGCGCGGCCTTGCACACAAGCGTGGCATGATGCATCAAAACACCTTCCCCAAAAATACACATTTCACCACAGAAACGAAACAAGAATGAAGCTTGGAACCTCCGCCAAGGTCCAAGAAACCAAATTTGAATCAATTTACCCTTAGTTTGGTTAATTAAAAAAAAAAAAAAAAAAAAAAAGGCTACACCTGTTGTCAATCATCAGCTCAAAAAACATATTTTGCTTCTAAAGTTGTCAGTATGTGGTTTAATAAAACAACCTCTTACGATTGCTAATTATGAACCTCTTTGTTTCCTTTTTTCCAAAATTGTGAGGACTCGATTTAATAAAACAGCATAATGACGAATAAAATATCTTGTCAACCATAAACTCAAAATGTTCTCAGTACTTGGTTTGATAAAACAAAGTAAGTTGTCACTCAACAACTAACTAACTAACAAATTAACAATACACAATATATACAGACTAGTTAGTCGGTATTTGGGTTCCTAAAACAAAGTAATGGCTCAGCTTATCTAAAAGTAAAAATAATAATTAAATTGTACGGTGACTTTAAAAAAAATAAATAAATGAATAAATTTAAAAAAATTATATATATATACATATATATATATATATATATATATATATATATATATATATACATATATATATATATATATATATATATATATATATATATATATATATATATATATATATATATATATAAATAAAATACTTTGGTGTTGATGTTGCCTTCCTGCAGGTTTTGCAGTGGGAGCATTAGCAGCCAAAGCCCCCTGCACCACGATTAACAATCAAACACGCTGTGAGCCGCCGTGTTATCCTCCTCCGTTGCTCCAGCAGGAGAGAAAATCTCTTTTTTGTCACAAAATCCTTAAGTCTTTCTTCTTAAAAAAAGAGTAATACCAAAAATCTGCTTTGAGAATTTTTTTTTTTTCCAATGGGGGTGTGGTGAAAAGGGGGGCGGGGGGGGATTCAAATAAAACACACGTGAACGATGGGGGTAATTGTGGACAAATGCGGCATTGAAATTCATTTTCAACTCTTTACGCACCATTTCAATCTTATTTTCTGCTTGTTAACCGCATCTTGTCGGTGAGGGTGGGCAAGGCTGGCCAGTCTTGATGGGTAATTGTGAATAATTCACTGCGTACACACGATTTGCATCATTTACAAATCATTTCTTTTCTACTTTGTGCCGCTTAAAGCTCAACCTCGACCATGGCGCCAGACTAGGTTAACTCCTGGCATTTATTTTTTTTTTTTACCCAGGAAATAAGAGGGCCTGAAATGGATTTTAATAGTAAAAATAGTCCCCAACTTCTCTGCAAGTGCTTGAAAATAAAACAGAAAGGAAAAAGGAAACTAGAGTCTTGCGGCTGCAGACAATTACACCAAGAAGATTACGGGTCTACATTTTTAAGCTTGAGCTAATTATTTCATCTCCATGTGCTCTGGCTGCGACGTGCAGGATTTAGACATCCCAGGAAAGTGGCTGTTTGGAGCGGCTCGAGCGCTCGCCGTCTACTATCAAGATGAATTTTAATTTGTTGATGTTAATCCAATTGTTTTACCAATGTAGCAATTTGGAGTCGCTGAAATAAATCCAGGCGCTTTGGAAGGCTGGCATAAAAGCCCACATTGGTAGTTATACCGCCGAACATTTTAATTGCACTCAAATACAATGACATCAGAATTGTTAACGGAAGAGAGCAGGAGAAACAGGGGAAAAGATGGAGTCGGACTGACCTGCGGGGAAAGCCCGTTGCCGACTGCGTTCATGTGGTTGCCGGACGCCGAAGGGGTCATGAAGGAATCGGTGTAGCTGGAGAAGCTGTGGCGGTTGGATGACAGGCCGTACGCCGAGCTGCTATCAGTCAGGCCCCCCTGGTGCATGGAGGACGGGGGCAAAGGCTGAGGTCTGTGCAAGGTGCTGCCCTCTGACGGGAATACAAAAAAAAAAACATGCACATGTAAGTTGCGATGTGGGAACTTAGTTCATTTAAAACAAAGTGGCGGCTACACCGACAGTATTGTCAACCATCGGTTCAAAACTTTATTTTCAATTGTTTTTAAAACAAAGCAGTCCATTCTTGGGTTTATAATTGCTACAAATTATTGTCATAACTTGTAAATCTCTTCCTACTTCCACCAACAATGTTGGCAAAACCGGTTTAATACACACTTGGTGAGGTCATTGGCAATAAAATCTCAATACGGCACTTACCCTGCGATAATGTGGTGCCGGGGTAGCTCGCCTCCGGGAGTTGGTACGTGGGTAAAGTGGGCATGCCAGTGGGCGGGAAGCCGCCAGGAAGCAGGTGGTTGAAGGCAGCAAGCTGATTGGCCCCAGCCTGTTTGCGCCATCTGGCCCGTCTGTTGCTGAACCACACCTGAAGGAGAGAAAGCGTTGGGATTTGAAAGTGAGGCTTTTTTTCTCTCCACAAAATGATGGCAATACCGTCTGTCAATCAATCATCAGCTCAAAGTTATTCCTTCATTTTCTCAAGTTCTTGGTTTTTGGTTTATTCAAATAAAGTAACGGCTAACTAAACCTTTTGTGATTCCTCATCAAACTTGCTCTTTTCCAAAATTGTTGGCACTCGGGTTGAAAAAAAACAAAGTTAAATTTATGATCTGATAGTCACCTGGACACAACTTTGCATTTATGTTCTAAAATGTTTCTGTATTCGATTCATTCAAACAAAGTCAATAAGCCGCTCAAACTTTTCATTAATTACCAAAGTTATATCTGTTTTTGATTCTCACCACTGGGTTAATAATACAAAATAAAGGCTAATGGCGATTGGGTTTACCAGTAAAACTTGTTACTACGTGGGTTAATACTACAAAGTAAATGTCAAAAAGTGTCTCAAAACCTTGCAATCATTTTTTTTTTTAGTTATTGGTACTGAGTTCATTCAAAGTAATGGCTTGTCAATGATTCCACAGTCTGTCGATCTCTCAACAGACTCCAGAAAGGTGGCAAAAAGTGATATCGGCGATAGAGATAATAATTATGCTTTTTAAAATGTAACCTCTAAAGCGAAAGCCGAAGAGAAGCGTCTCCGGCTCTAGTCTAGACAGACAGCGCTCGTGAAATGAGCCGCGCACAATATCAACTCCCTGAATGAAGAGGCAAAAAAAAAAAAAAAAGTCGCAGTTCTTTAGAAAGATTTACACATTTTAAAAAGGCTTCAGCTTCAACAAAACATGAATATAATCAGGGCTGGTGAAAGGAGCCAGCAACCTGTTCCATTTAGCCGAGACAAGGCCCGGCCTTCGCTGCGTGCTCGGGGGGTTGAAGGACATTGATCTATGCCTCGCACAGGCAATTCATCAGAGTTTAATACACTGTCAGCGCAGTTCATCTACTGTTGTGTTTCAAACGGCCCGGCCCATTGTGAGCTCACATGAAAGAGGGGCACAAAAGCCCCTCCATACGCCAACCAGAACAGTGGGCACAAAGAGGGGGGCGTCCCTTTTTAAACAGTCCTTCAAGAGGGACACTTTCAAGGGGACTTACACTTGCGGCTTTTTTTTTTTTTTTTAAGAGAAGAGGGGGAGCCTCTTTTTGTACACACAAACATACACATAAACTCGTAAAAAAGAAAAAAAGGGGGCTACACGGGATCTTAGCCGCATTTGAATGTGTGAAAAAAGGGACTTTTGGAGTGGGTGAAAGAAAGGAATTCAGTGAAATCTTCTTCTGCTGTTGCCTCAATCAGCGCCTGCAAAACAAATGTGATGTGCGGCTCCAGTCAAGTGGCTCCTTTTGGGATGTAGTGGAGCGTGCTCGCTGGTCTGAACTATCCAAACTCCTACCGGGCCAGACAAACAGCTGCCTCGCCCACCCCTCACTTCCACACACACAACCCTCCCCATGTCCCCATCTCCTTCTTCTTCTTCTTCCCGCGGTGCCATTTCACCTCCGACCTCATCCTCTCACCCCAGCCCTCTTTTACTTCCTTCCCCCTCATCCAAGAAGAGCGAAGCGTTGCATCATTCCAGCCCCAAAAATGCTGAAATGTTTCACTTGTGTTGTTTTTGCCACGAACGTCTTGCGACGATGATGATGAGGACGAGGCGGATGAAGCCTCGATTCAAACTTCTTCTTACATACATATCGAAATGAAAACTAAAACTAAATGAAAGAGCTACAATAACATAATTATACTGTATTTGGGTTTCTCGCACATTTGTTTATTTATTTTAGTTGTATTCATTCATGTTATTTAGTAGTTAACTTGTATTACAGGTAAAATTAAAAAATTAAATTGCACTATGGTGCTGCGTAATAGAAATTATCATTATTATTCACTTACTTTAAGGCTTGGATGAGCTGTAAAATGTTCCGTTAATATTACATTTATGAATTAATATTGTTAAAATAAATGTGTAATCTACAAAAAATTGTGAATTAAATAAAAAATATTGCATGATAAAAACATTTTTTTTTAAATGTACTTATATGTTATAAAATTATTATTATTATAGATTTATCGAGTCGTACATATTATTCTCGTTTTTTTCCCCATTTTTTAAAGAAGATTGGGAGGTGTAAATTTGCTGAGGTCCCGTTAAAACACGACAAAAGTGATCCAATATACTGTAGTTCCTTTTCAGAACTCTCAAAGTTCAACATGCAAAATAACGAGGCCAAAAAGATGAGCATGTGTCACAGACTGAGGCTCTCTGACACCACAAACCCACGCATGCACACACAGCCCCAAGCCGCGGATTTGAGGCTGCTCTCTGGAACCTGATCACAAAGTCACCTTGGACCACAATTTCTGTGCTCGGCTCTCCCCAATCCGGTTTAATTCTCTGCAGCAGCATAGGGAGAGCTCCCTCGCCACTTGCGTATCTACCTGCACGACGGGCCTCCTTCTCAAAGCGCTAAGAGGGTTCCTGGCGTCTTTGCGCTCTGGACAAGGCAAAGACGGAGGATGGCTTCCGAGCTTAGCTCTGCTGCAGGAATCGCAGAGATGGAGGAGGACCAAAGGTGAAGGTTGTATATCGCATGCAAACCACACACGCTTCGGATACAGTGAGAGGATCCCTCACTATTGGATGCAGGGCAAAAGTGCAGGAATCATCTGACACACTGGCTCACTAATAGTGAAAATGAAATAGGTGAACCTTGTTTATAGAAAATGGGGCGAATATTGAATGTTGTTTTGTGCATCATTAATAGCATAAACAAATCAAAGGTAATGGCGATCCGTCAGTTTTTTTTTTTTTTTTTGCAAGCTTACGTACAATACCCTGTGGCATTATAAGAAAAAAAATTTTAAAACTGTTTACTCCGCGTTGGCAGTCTCACGCTTCCATTAATACGATAAACTATATGTAAACACACACACAAAAAAAAAAAAAAACACTGGATCCTGTCATCTTTGGTAGCTTTTGAAGACATTTTGTGTAAATTTTGTGGAAATATTTCTTCCAGCTCCCATGTCATGGGGCTCCGTCATTGAACTGAACCAGAAGGGAGTGCTTAATATGCTGCCTTAATTGAATGAAAAAAAAAAATAATCACTTGAAAGTAATGGATGCCACTTTGTCTGGCATCTTTTTTATGCCTTCACATCACGACATGTCTGAGCCACAAAGGATATATCCATATTAACCCTCTGGTGGTGGCGCAACAATTGGTGCTAGCCAACAGCTAGCTTGCCAGCTAATAGCTAATAATAACCAAGTAACTTGAAAATGGCTCTTAATAACTACAAATTTGAACAAAGGCTCTCATGTTATAGTTGGGAACTGGACGTTCACCAGTTTAGTAAAAAAAAAAACAAACAAACAAAAAAAAAACATCAAATTGAAATGTGGAAAACAGTTGCTATCATGCTCTACTGCCACAGTTCAATACTATATAGTGCTCAATCTTTGCACACGTTTTCAGCAATTATCTTCAAACACATATAATGTATTTAAAAAACTAATCCCTGTACGGGGTCTTTAAAACATTTCTTGTGCAGTTACTAAAGGTTTTATGCTGGTAACAGTGCTCGTGTGGGCATGGCCTTCGCCTCCAATTCAAAGAAAGACATTTGTCTTTCAATCGTCCATTCACCCTCAGCCAAAAGGATCGATTGATGGCAAGCTGCCTCCGTGTCTCCTTTGATATCGTCACTGATCTGAGATCGTCCTCGCGCTGCGCTAGCGAGCCGTTCGTCTTCAATAGACGGATCATGCGTCCTCCCCTGTAAATTCCCCGTTCAGCCGATCCGCCATGAAGGATGCTGTCAAAAGAAGGCAAGTACACGCCGGATGTGTGACGCCTCTCAGGAGCCAATTTGCGACATGTTGCTACAGATGAATAGCAAGAGGCGAGATAATGACAAAAACAAAATATCCAGCCTGCAACACGCGAAGGGGGGGTGACGCAACCAGCATCAACACACAAACACTCCTTCAGTCTCCTACCACGCAATATCACTCTTCCTCACCCGCTTTTCCTCATCCCTCCCGCCCCCTCCCGTCTTCTCTCCCTTCCAGACTGCTGGCACTATGCTAATTAAAGTAGCTAGGAGTGTGAATTTGAGAGGAGAGTGGGATTAACTTGATAAGTATCAGGAGTACAGAAGCACTGTACCAAAGTCATTTAAATTCTAATAATAAGAAAGTGTTAGAACATTCACTCTGACGCGCGGCAACAATTTCTCCAAACCACAATCTACATAAATCCTATTTGTGCCTTTATGAAACATAAACCCCACACTGGCGGGAATACAGTTTGCCTGTTGGGTTCGGCTGCCGCCACTCGGCTCCATTGTGATCGTCTCTCTTTTGCCGCTGGTGGGCGATTGATAGCGAAACAATCGTTACTTTGTTCGACATCCCTCTTGGTTTGTGTTGCGTATGAATTTGCGGTAGGAGTCTGAGCTGCAAAGCTGCATTTTAGGAACAAAAAGGATGGAGACGTACTTATATAATTAATCAATCAAGAGTTGAACTAGACGTCTTGCAAAACCTTCCCTGAAGAGTGGAAGCTGTTACAGCTGAAAAGGGGAAGAAGAACTCACTTTCCTCAATTTACACGTCCTACAGGTGTGATGATGTGATTGTCCCAAAAGCGATTATGGACACGTGAATTGATCAATTGTCCTAATACTAGTTTCTTAATACAGAACTAGGCTGCTGAGAAGCATGTCATGTACAAAAACGGAGGAGCTAAATCACCAGGTGTTCCATTACTTGTTTTTTTTTCTCTGTTGTTTGTACGCACAAGTTCCTGAGTTGTATTATGGACTTTTCTTAATGTCCATTTGTGAGGACAATCGTCACATAACTCCCCCTTGTACGCCCCAACCAGAGACACAGACCAAGTAGTGAGCACGAGGCAGAGATAAAGTGAGAAACTTAGCCAGTCCCCACCTCACAAATTGATTTTCATGCTTCGTAAAAGCCGATGCATATAACTTATTAGATTCCACTAAGTATAATAGCGACACGCGGGATGTTTATTGGTCATGAAAGAGCATCTCATGTGACAAGGCGGAGTTTGCAGAATCGCATGAGTCTGAACTGGTTCGGTCGAAATGGAAGAAAATGTGATTTGCTTCATCGTAACCTCCTCATTGGATGGTATAGAAATGAGTCTTTCTAATTAACATTTGAAGAATGTCATTGATGGATGCTCTCATTCAAAAAGTTTTTTACTCTAATTTCAGCCACTGAAACTTTCATTTTGTGTGGCCTAAAATCCAGAAATCACACTTTCCCCCACTTCTATGCATTTTTCTATTAATTAATTAATTTATTTATTTATTATTATTATTATTATTATTATTATTTTTTACAAGCGTCTTCCAGAATTGAATTTTCCTCAAAACGTTTTCACCTTGCCCAGCCGTATCCAGATGTGTGGCTCCACTACCAAAGGCACTAGACCTGCCCCTTTGACATTGCAAATATGTAAATAAGTAAACAAGCTTGCAGGACAAATTTGTCCTGCTCAACTTCAAGTCAAGTCAAATGTTGGAATGCACGACAAACGGACCCTGTCTTCCTAACTAAATGTAAAGTACGTTTGACATTGTAATTATCCAAGTGGGACTTTACCAGAGCATTTTCAGCGAGCTGGAATTTAGTTTGGCATAACGACCCCCCCCCCGCCCCCCCCCCAAAAAAGAAAATCCACCATTTTGATACTATCCATGTTCATGTAGACATGATAGTTGATATCTGAAAGGGAAGATACTGCAGGAAGAAGAATTCCCTCCCACTGTGGCGGGCCTTCAACGGCTCGCACGGATCATATCCCACAATTTGTCAGTTGAGGTCATAAAATACGCTGGCGAAGGAGCGCTGGTAGCTGCTGCTGAAAGCGACAGCGGAGGCTGATAAAGATGGATGGGAGAGGATAAGGGGGAGGGTTTGGTTGGCTTGGGGGGGGGGGCTTCTTAAAATGACAGGCTGGGGTAGACACAAGGGAGTATGCTCCCGTTTATGAGGTGGTGAGTTTGTGTTGTGAGTCAAAGCCCAGTGTTGGAATCCCAGAATATATTGACAGCTCAGGCCTCCCGAGTCGCAAGTACTTTCTGAGATCATCCGCATATAGTGGTCGGCTGTCAGGGAATGCAAGACCTCAAAAGCACTGATATATTTAACAATTCTAAGAATTGCTTCATGAGATTACAAGAATTTATTCATGAATCTTTTTTTACCATTTTATTTTATTTCTCTTGGTTGATCTGATTCCACTATTTGAGAGCAGAGAGAACTGCTTGAGTTTTCATGTTTGAAAACCTAATTGAATATACTAGCTAATTTTTTCATTTTTTTTTTTTCAAATTTAGCAGGGTTGTAGGCTTCAAGTATGGTTGTTTTTTGCTCATAACAGAACCCAAAACATCTTTGGCGTACAACAACATCTGGAGGATGCGTCATTGCAGCTGTGAAGGAGAAGACTGGCTTTTCGGGCCAAAGGGTCTGCTGTCTTCTCCCATCATTTGGGCATCGTTGCAAAGGCCCAGCTGGTGCCTTGCTTCACGATGAAACACACATGTGCTTTCTATCAAAATTCACATGTTAAACAACCAGAAGCATAGCCTGGAGCAGAACTCAAACCAGGGCTCAGAGACTTCAGTTCCCTTAAGACAATTAGATGTCAAATTTATTGTATTCTATTGAATTAAAATTTCAAATAGAAAATGTACTCATCATTCACACACCCAATGGGAATGTTAGCCTGTGAGGAAAAAAAATACTGGTAAAATATTTGAGGTCAATTTTAATGAACAAGCCTTGGATCAATTTCCTCTACTCTTAAAAAAACAAACCTGTCCTATAAGAATTGTCTGATTGCTATTAAATTTTGAATAGCGCGTACTAAACAATGAACAACGCCAAAACTGTAACACACATGCGTTTTTGTTAGAGCGCGTGGGCGTCGCATGGCAGCGAAGTTTGATGACTCTCCATAAATCGCTTAAGTCTAATAAGTCCACCCCACAAGGCCAACGCAAACCTCGTGTGCGTGATGAAGTTCCACACCCAGAAGACTTCATGAAATGTATGACGTACAGGTGCAGATAAACTCGCATTGTGTCCTCCATTTTATTTATTTATTTATTTTTTTATTTCCAGTGGAGCAGCTGTATCCTGCACATGGACATTATGTCACTGTCACGGCAAAAAAACCCCGCAAAAAGCAACAAATGCCATCTCATGCGATACAACGAGATGGACAAAGACATGTGTGCACGCTGTTATTCCAACGGATGAACACTTAGCGTGCGCTAACACACTTGGAGGGGTTCAGACAGAGTGTGAATGACTCTGGTAAGAGGAGAGGGCTGCCCCACAATGCCCCCCCCCAACCCCCTCACCCCAACCGGTGGCTGATTGATTAATGTTGTTGGGGCAAAAGGGGTCCCAGGAGAGGATGAGGAACCCTGTGTGATATGTGGAAGGTTTTACAAGCAGCGGCGAGCTTGAAAGTGATGGGATGAGATCCCGGCCAAACGGCCGGAATGAGAAATCCATCAGGAATGCGTTGACTTTCTCTCCTCTCAACCCCCACCAACCACTCGCCCCCAACTTTGGGAGAACAGCTGCCGCTATAACTCTACTGTAAATATTTTCCCTCGCTGACACACAGCTGCGTGGCACCCAAGCAGGCAGGCAGGCTTGCAGGCTCTTTATCCAATTGCACTCCCAACACTGGAGGTTGGTCATAAGCATGGGAAAGTCTTTAAAAGCGCTGTGTAACGCAATCTATGGTGCGATGCTGAGTGGGGCGCATATGAACCTGGGGAGTATGCTTTTTTTTCCACCGTACTACAATAAAGTGTAATTGCACATCCTCTCCAGTAGTTGGCAGTGGCGCTGTCCTTTCCCATTGTGCGCAGCGAGTATTAACTCTAAGGCGTTCGTTTGTTTTGCAACAAAAATGCTATTATTTATAGTTGCGGTGGAGAGTGGGTCGGCACAAATTGTTTAGATTTTTTTTTAGATTTTTAGATTTAGAATTTAGATTGCTACAAGATGGTTTTGTATGTATTACATTATCATCAAAAAAACAAAGTGTAACATGGGTGGACAGGTTGGACTCTACCTGCACCCTGGCTTCTGTCAGCTTGGTCCTCTGGGCGAGCTCCTCCCGAGTGTAGATGTCCGGGTAATGCGTCCTCTCAAAGGCTTTCTCCAGCTCCTCCAGCTGCTCGGCGGTGAAGGTGGTGCGACTGCGCCTCTGCTTGCGCTTTAGCGGCAAGTCGGGCTCGGAATCCACGTCGGAGCCATCGTCTGTGCGGCTACCTGAAGAAAAGGGCGCGTGGAGTTCATTGATGCGATCGAGGGAGGCGGGAAAAACACCAGAATGGTAAGCTGATTTAGGCATTGAAAGATATTGCGGATCTTTATAATATACTAGGTCCTGGAAGTGAGTACAGTCACGAGGGAGCTGCTGCCAGCCACGACTCACAGCCAGGCCTTCACATGCAGACTTTCTGCCGTCACAATCCACAGCACCAGGCACATGAATCTACTACTACGCTTTTGTGTGCCCCAAAATTTTTCAATCAACTTGAACTTCAAACCATTTAATGTTATTACATTGTAATTACTTGAGGAATAGTTATTATGGAAGTTCCACTCACTGACGATGATCTGATACATTGTAAGTAAGTGACAGCAGTCTTGTATTTAACGGCGTGCTCAGAGTCGTGTTTGTTTGTTTGTTAAAAGATTATTTTAAAATACCTATGTAGTGATTTGGAATCATCATTGCTATAAAATGATTCCAGTGACTTTTATTGAACGACAATTCCCTATAAATATATATATCTATATATTGTCAATAAAGACTATGCTTATGTCTGAAATATGTTTACAGTGTGTTTAAAAATTGTGTTTTAATCAACATAGATGTGTTTAAAGCATTTGGAAGATTGCAATTTTAAAATAACATTGAAATAAAAAACTAAAAGTATTTTAACAAACTCAACACAAAGTAGCAAACCAAGCCGGGGGATGGACTCATAAACGGGAAGATGACAGGAACAGCACCAGAAACAACAATCCGACAAAGACAGAAAGACACCGAAGAACTAAATAAATGAGAAACACCTGGACAGGACACGAGTGGTTTGCGGGAGCTGATTGGTTGACACAACAGACCCGAGGAAGACTTGAAAAAGGTACACGAGGAAGCTAGATACAACGTGAAAAAAATCCAAATGTTATCTCAACAACACAAACTGATCATGACAAATAGCGACATCATTTGTCTTTATAACAGCGAAGATCGTCTTCTTCCACTTTCCCCCCCGTGTCAAGGTCTGATTTTTGAGCATATCATATTAGTGATCCTCAAATAACTGCTTTCAAAATCGTCATCTTACCAAACAATTCTCTTGATTTTCTTTCGCTGAATGTGAATATGCAGGGGTGGATCTACTCTTGTTTGATACTGGGCCATGACCACCTCCAAAGTCTGAAAAATCCTCAACTATTTCCTTTGTCACCTTGAACAGAATACAATTTCTCAAACCAGTTGTAATATATACAACGATTTTATGGTGATAAAGCCTAAATAAAATTCAGAGAATATCAACATCCTTTATGCGGCCCTAAGTGGAAAAAGTCCTCCCCCATTTCAGGAATTTTCACCTATTGTGGGTGTGTCTGGAATGTATCCCTCGTGATAAACGGGTGTCCACGAAATACAGCTGTGCGAATATTATCTTAATCTGTGACTATTTATTTGATATAGCAGAGGCCCTGATACACAATCCTGCCTCAGAGAGGGGCGGGGCGGGGGGGGGGCGTCGGGAGAGAGGAAGTTAAGGCGGAGTGCCGAAGCAGGAGAGGGGGCGTAGCTGGGTAGTCGGGTTAATCTGCGCGGGCCACCTTGCTGCTCCTCGCCTCTGCTTGGCCCAGGGCACACTGCTTATACACAGCCGCAATGTGTGTGTGTGTTTGCGTGTGTGTGTGTTTGCATGCAGCACAATATCGCGGCAAAGCCATTCAGCCCAACACTTGTGTTTGCGTCTGCTGTCATTAAGTGAATTAGAACACATTTTACACGACTTTTCAGGCATTCAGCTAAGCCGACTTTTTGCTCGAGGAACGGAGATACGGCACAAAGCGGCACAATCCGGGCCCGACAGGGACGTTTTTTGACAGCAAAACGCGCATTACCATCACACATTACCATTAGAACTGAATTTAGAAAATTGCATCATTTTCACCTCCTCTGCACGTCTATTCAGACGACATGGCCCCTTTCATTTCATGTCACAAAATTCTTATTTTCATAATTTCCTCATTGAGACAGTGACAAGGCGGCGCTGACGTGCCAGTGTTGCTGCGGGCCTTGTTGGATTGCATCACGCACAGTCCAGAAAAAGTGTGGGAGAGGGAAAATAAAAGGGAAGATGTGCAAGAGGAACCACCGCATTCCCGCTCATGACACCATTCAGCTCAAATCAAATCCGGAATGGTCACCTAAGCCATTGTTTCCGTTTGCGGTGCTCTTCAGCGGCATCTTTCAGCACAAGTGGACAAAAGAATACTCCAACGTAGCCTCCGAATAACAACTGTGAGAACAAAAGAGCAACAGAGCTGGCGGAGTCTCAAGGCCGACTCCAGAGTTTAATTAAACAAGGAATTAGGGGATTATATGGAGACTATCATCACAGGCCACTCCACCAACATTTTTTTTTGTCCCCCCTGAGCTCGCGCTCGACGATTCTCTGCGGATTACAACGTGGCCGCCGGACATGAGGCCGCATTCATTAAATCAATTCTTCAGTCTTATCCGTTTTAATAAAGATTGATTCTTGGAACGCGCGCCGCCCTTGAACATACAAAAGTTGAATATGTACATACACCGCGTATCCTTTTGTTGGTTTTTATGCGGATGCGTACATCGGTCGGCCCCCCGCTATAAGTTGCCGTGACGACACTTGAGACTGGGCCCGAATCGCTTTCCAAAGTCACCCCTACCGTCGACGCAGACTCGAGGGGACTCGGAGAAAGTCTCCTTCCACGATCGTCTTTTCCTTTGTCCTTTGCGGGACTTTACTTTGCGGGGAACCTGCCGTGGCCCCCGGTGTCACATTCAGCCCGCCACCGGGCTAATGACTGATAACCCTCGACAGCTGATAGCATGTACGCCGGCTCTCCATTAAGCCGTTCAGAGCCAACACATCTGCTCTTAAACATGAAGCACAAGCACAAGGTCAACAGGCCTGCCTGTAATGAGGACGGGGGAAACGGGAACATGCTACACACCCACACACAGCACGCAAGCAGCGCCCAGCTGGGACTGCATGTGAAAGTAAGAACGGGACTCCCAGCCAAGACCGTTGCAATAAAGTGAAAAATATTCCATTGACCAAAATGTCAAAAGTTTTTCCTTTCGAGTTTTGTCCAGTGAAAAAAGACCACCAAAAAATTTGGGGAGTTCTGTCATTGCTTTTGCTTGTTTTTTTTTTCAAAATTTCACAAGCATGCGGTTGTATCTGAAAAACAACACCTATTTTTGTATGCACTCCCAGAGTTCCTTTTGGAAGCAGGATGTATTAAAGTCCAATAAAAAGCACGCTCTAAATGTTATTTGTTGTTTTTTGTTTGTTTTTTTAACCATAAGAACAATGAAAATGTGTTTTTTGTGTGCGATATATGTGAAGCCTTGGTTGGCATCTTTGCTGTGGATTAGCTAAAGTCCCCGTATGCGCTCCTGGACTTATTTTGCTTGTTTTTTGGGGAGCTGTCCACTAAACGCATGTATCTTCATATATTTTTGCAATTTTATCTAAAAAAAAAAAAAACTATGAAAAATATGTTTTGAACGCAGCTCAAATATCAGAATTTGTCGTCAACGCTATTTCACTCCAGTCCTGTAGGAGGCGATAATGTGCAGCACGCTCTATTATTATCATTTGTAATATTGACTCAACCAGCCCATGTCTCAACAATCAATCTCACAAGTTCTTTGAGGGGGGTAACAACAACTTTCAAAGTAAGACAGCGACAATGAGCAGTCTGCTGTTGCAACAAGAAGTCCGCAGGCACAAAGCGACCCTTTCGGTGTGTTTAGCAGCTAATGAAAACATTTTAAAAAACCACGTCTTGTGTTTGGTTTCGTACTCTCTCTCATTAATAATGACATAAACGAGCAAACAACACTCCCACAGGGGTGTCGAGACCAAGCCGTTAATGGTCTGCGGCGCAACAAAAAGGTACATACTGATTAGACCTTCGCATAATACCACCGCTCGAAGGGTTCATGGGATATTGATAAACCTCTCTCGCGTCTTTCCTTACTTACA
The DNA here is from genome assembly GCF_059441095.1 of Idiotropiscis lumnitzeri. NCBI lineage: Eukaryota > Metazoa > Chordata > Actinopteri > Syngnathiformes > Syngnathidae > Idiotropiscis > Idiotropiscis lumnitzeri. Next base: position 9,568,070 of record NC_142401.1, read on the forward strand.
TAAAGTCCAATTAGAGTCTAATTATGCGCCATGCAGTGGGCACGATTACTGCACAGCGCTGTTCCCCGGAGGGGGGCCCCGCAGGCTCCCCCACCCCTCCACCCTCCGCCAAACATTGATTCCAAATCCTGGTCAGCGCTTTGTTTTGCTAAGTGTTTCATTAAGATGGAGAATGGAGTCGAAGCTGCATTGATTAAGAATGTCAGAGGAAGTAGATGTGATGTGATGAATATTTTCCAGCAGGTGTATCAGGATATTGATTAAAAAAAAGTATTACTACTTACAGAAAGTAGTACGTGCATTTTTCTTTGTCGTGTAAGCAAACACTGACAAGCGCTCTCCCCTCCGGGCTTCGAATGTGGCGTTTTTTGCTCATTTTGCTAGCTTGTGGGTTTAATATTAGCATAATGTGACCGAGGCAATTAGTAGCTTGACATGCTGCAAGAGTCCGATGTACGTGAAGAAGTCGGTCACTTCAAAATCAAATTTCTCAGTCTTGAATCATAAATAAACGGGAAGTACTGCAAGTTTTCTTTTTTCTGCATCTCATCTGTGCGGCCCAACGTGGCCTGGTGATTGGGGTCTTCTGCTCTAGACTACGTTCCTCAATCCACATCCATTTATTAAAACACTGCTAACATTGTTGAGGGGGAGGGGAGGTGGGGACATTTTTGTGTCTCGTTTCCCGGTTCCACCGAGAACCGTTCAGCAAAGCTTGTTTAAAAGGATCGTTTCCAGAACTTCAGGCAAAATAAAATGAGGTCGTGGACGTGCGGCGTCCTAATTTTCTGAGCTTAATTAGGATTCCTGCGGACAAAACAGTGAAGAGATACAAGGTCCAACAAAATGTGGACTGCCATGTTTAATTTCAATGTAGCTTTAAAGCACGGTTGGAGTGTTTTTGAACGACTGGGCTTGCTAGTTCATCGAGTTTGAAGGTGAGCTTGAGGTTTAAAGCAGCCCCCGCAGACACAATGTCTCCCCACACTCCAGATGGGATCCTCATCACCGACAATTCCTCAAACTCCAACACACCCTCAGATTTCTCCACCAATTCCGAACAGCTCTCAGTGTGATGTAGTGTAGTTCCCTGATGTGGCGATCAAAAGTGAACATTTTTTCGTAAAGCCAGATTTTATTTTATTTTCATGCCATTACACAAATTAAGAGGCAATGTGTATTTCATCCCGAGGAACAAAGAAACGTCAGATCATCTGATGACGAGAACCTGGGCTAATTCTTTGGTCTACAACCCTAAAAGCAACGGAATCTGATGGCTAGTTGATTTTTTTTTTTTTTTTTAAATAGAAGAGTACCACGCAGTTCATTGAAAATCAGGATAGAACACCTCTGGTTCGAGTCCGTATTGTAAAAACTGGCCTGTTTATCACAGCGATTATGTGACATCGTTCTCTTCCTCTTATTGGTCAGCTTCAAGCGCAAGACACCGGACTAATTATAATATGGGGAATAGTACCGAGAATTTGGTTAAAACGGACCATAGTGACAGGAATTTTTGATCAAATGCACCTTTTCGTGTTTTAGCAATTCTATAATGAGCTTATTTGGTGATCTTAAGGTTGCTATTAAGACCGAAGGAATGTCTCTGAGGGAGAAATGTATTACACATCAAAATGTAACTTTTGTTATTTTAACATTAAGAGCTGAGAAGGAAAAAAAAAAAACTTTCATTAAAATGTGTCTTTTGTTGTTTTAGCAATTTTATAATGACCCTGTTTGATTATTTCATAGTCTTTTTTTTATTAGACTACATTAAATTCAGTAGCAACTTTATGGGACAGATGTTTTGGTTTTTTTTTTACAACTTTTGTTGGACTTCGCAGGTGCATCTGCAATTACGACCTAAATTCAGTTACGCCGAGATGAGAGAACAAAAACAAGAGAAGCATGTTGACATACATGGAAAATAACAAGCCTCTCTCAAATGCTTCATCTCGAATATGCCTGCGAATAAAAAAAACTCCACTCCCGCCGAGCCGCCATGTCCTCGGTCTATCAGCCGCACCTTTCGTGCGCTATCCGAGACGCGGGACAAAAACAGACAGGGCTTTGGCAGCGCGGCATTAGCTCATAATGGCTCATTTTGAAAAGCATATTAGTTCCAGCATAATTACGACGAGGCCTTGCGCTCTGTGTGTGTGTGTGTGTGTGTGTGTGTGTTGCAGGCATTCACAGGACCAGCCTGTGAGCTCCGAGTCACACCAGTTGACTGTGACTGACAGCAGATTTAGCTCCAAATGTTGTTTTCTTCCCCCCTTGTATCCCACAGGACAAAAATAACACGGCGTCTTTTCTCCCCCTTTTTATGTTGACTTGTTTATTTTTGTGCCTACCTTTTGTCGTGCCTGATACCGCAATTATACTTTTTGTCAGTCATGGGGGGGTGAATATCAAAAGGCCTAATTATGCAAACAGGCGCCAGATAAGCGATGGGATCTGCTATCTGTGACATGCATCTGTCTCTGTGCTGTCTCTGCAGCTCCAGGCCTGCATATAAACAGGCTTGCCTGTCCTCGGGACTGCATGCGATTCAGGCGCACAACACTGTGGGATGTTTTGGGGGGCGTGGAGTTGGGGAGGTGGCGTTGGCGGTGGATGGCGGTGGGGGTGTAGCAACATCAAATAACGAGCAACTTCCCCAATTTGCATTTTTGGGAGAACGGCATCGCCGGCGAAGGCACGTCATCCCAAAGGGGGTGTCGAGCGAAGGGGACAGCACGATGCGTCGCAGATAGCGACTTTGCGCGATGGCGACGAGATCGGCGATAAACGCGACACTTTGAAAGGCAATTTCCGCCATGAAGAACCTCCCGCGGTTATCTTTGAGCGGGAGGGAAAACAACAACATAAAAAAAAAAAAACCTCTCTCTACAATGTATTGTATTAAAAGTATTTGAGAGTTAACTTGAAGCAACTTTTTCCTCAAACTGTGAACAAACATACAAATGGTTTTAAGCCAAGATGTAAAGAGACCATATTAAAAAAAAATGATGATTTTTACCCCTCCCATACTGTCACACTTTTAAACTTATTAAAACAAATAAATTGTACAGAAAATACTGCTAAGCTATCTGTGTGTTAGCTATATGCCTTTAAGAGGCGGGGCCTACATACGAGTGCCCGGGCGTGAGTTGTTGCCGATAACAGCTACTCTAGGACTATGCTCATTGTGTTTGTGTTTTCCCGTTTTCAGGACGTTCAGTAAGTGGCGGAAAAGCACATGAGCACAAGCGTCAGGAGAACAGTTACATTTCTGCAGGTCAGCCAATCGCTGAAGCTCTCCAGGGCAGGACCATTATCGCACACATTTGTTCAACATACGACCGAGAAGGTTTTCTGTTGTTTTATGGCGAGGTATCAATCTTTGTCACCATGCCCCGCCCTCATGCAAAAACGGAAAGTAGGACGCAATTTAGCATAACTAATCCGTCTTGTATGTGCAGTTTAAATTTGCAAGTTATCTGACAAAATCACCTAGAAAAAGTATAAATCAGCCCAAAATGAGCCAATATGGCCGACTTCTGAGAATTTTCTCATTTTAGACAACTACCTAAATTTTATTTTGTCAAGTGAAACTTCACTTTGTGGACTGAAATTCAGAGAGACCAGTTTTCCAATGACGAAGAAGCCTGCAGAGGTTTCATGAGACAGTCAGTAGAGAGGAGCCCTCAAAATGGTAAATTATTTGGGAGATGACAAATAACAAGGAAACAAGGCCATTTTAGGCACGCTTGGACCCAGTTTGACAATTATTGGGGATTGTACGCATACTGTACTGTATGACGTAATGTGATTCCACCCACCCTGACAGCACTTTAAACTGTTTAATGACATGCTAGTGGGAATTCACTGGAAAACAAAAGCGAGCAAAATGCTACATGCTAATAGTAAAATCAATGTAAAATCCCATTGACATGCTAACGGGAAATTAATTTTGACTTATGGGAGTTTCCTTTAAAAAACAATATTCACACACAAAATCTGTAGAAACACATAAAGACAAGTAATACAACAATATTCCAAGTCACACACGCTTCTCAATTTTAAGTAAAAAATGAGTAATATTGACAAAGCTCAGTCGTAATTTTCTTCTTCTACTCTTTTATTTCATTGTAAGTGCATGTACTTGATGCGTGCATAGTGCCACACTGCCCCTAAGAGGCCAAGGTGTGTACTGCAGGAACAATTATTATTATTTATTTTTTTTCATTGTATCTATTGTTTAATTATTGCTATTTTTTGTATATTAATGTACATTATTATATATATTATTACTTTTCTACTAATTTAGTTTCTGGTTGTACTGTACATGAAATACAAAACCTGAGGTCCCGGGTTAGCCCAGTAAGTCCCAAGATTTGTAAAAAATAAAAATAGAATATATTGGTTTTGGAAGATTTTAGAGGCCTTTGTGCTAGTTGAACTTTTTTTTTTTTTTTTAATTCCACACAGATGGCAGTCGCTTGTCGCATTTCTTCTGAGCATCCTCGTTTGTTTCCCGGTAGGTTTCAAAGTCCTCTAATCCAGTGTTTTCCAACTTTTATTGAGTCAAGGCACACATCGAAAAGATTTCCTGGCACACCACCTCAAATACTGAAAAATGGTTGAGTGTGAACGGCAACAGGTTGCTACACTGGTAAGTAGTACCTTTTGCTATCTAGTTGAAGAGGATTTCATTGTTCTGTCCGTCACCATAAGTGGCTGGCATAGATAGATGAACAAAGCTACTGTACACCATTTGTAGTGAAGGAATAAAAAATGAGCACAATTTGGACTTTTTGCAGCAGAAATGTCAAGACTTTTCATCTGTGGGACATTCTTCCGTGTGTCTTAACGAAGTAAAGGAAGAACGATGGGAGTCTCTCTAATCTTCTCACAACAAACAATTGAAAAGCCTCCTATTTTTTTTGGGGGGGGGGGTTGGAAGGGGGGCGGGGCGATTGTTGGGAGCGCGAGGAGCAGCCGGAGCGATGCTCTTTTATGGCTCTTGTCAGTGGGAAGAAGGCACGGCGCGTCCGTGAGAGCGCACGCTAGGCCGTTGGGCCCTCAGCCCCCGTCCGCTGGGCCTCCCTGCCTTTTCAGCCCGCAGAGACAAGCTCCTCGGGGGGCCATTAGAGCATGAATAGGTGCCTGACAGGCCTGTGCAGCACCGCGGGGCATCCATAAACGCTGACATATTGACTCCCCATGCCTGGGCGCTGCCCAAGTGTGAAAACGTGACAGCCTCGAAGGGTGGTGGGATTCTCTCTTTCTTTAATTGACGAAGAAAAGTGTTTGAGCATCTCTGCGGAGGAAAATGCTGTTTGTACACAGCGAGGCGATTGGAAGCAACTAAGTCTTTGCTATTGTAAGATAAACACCATAATCACACTGCACTGCGACTTCTTAGTCCTTCTCCATTGTGTTCCACTCACAAAAGTACAGTATGCATCTATTCATGTTTGACTCGTATTTTGCAAATATGTTCATTGTTTAGAAACATTTTAATTCCCCCATTTTCGGATGGATGAATGCGTATTCTACTCTATTCCATAAAGAAAGCATTCCGTTAGCAAGTATTGCATGAATTCAAATCTCAATGTTTGAATTTTTCAGCATGAATGTAAATAAATGCATTATTTGCGAACATCAGCTTACAGGAGGGTATCACATGCAGGCCAAATAGAATAAAAGAGAACAGGACAGCGGTTTTACATTTTGAAGCCGTGCACCCCCTTTAATTTTTTCCACAGAGATGGCGCCCCCCCTCCGCACATCCTCAAAAATAGGAACTACAAAATTTAAAGACGTTATGCACAATCGTAAGTAAAACACTTGAGAAAAATGATGAAAAAAATTGCTGTTACAGATCGGTGCTTTTAGGATACAAGGTATGTTTTTGTGATTAAATTGTAGTTTGTTGCGGGAGAAGAGAATGTTATTTGGTCACTCAATCAAAATAATAAGAATAAAAATTTCTCTGCATGGCCATGGAGTTGGAACAGATCACCTTGAATGGAAGGTGGTCCAGTAAACATGACCAGCTGTACTTTTTGGTTCATGGATTCTATAAAATGACGTAAAATAAAATAAAATTAAATTAATTAATTAAATTACTTCTTTTTTTTTCTTAGCACATTCTGTCATACTTTAAATCTTTTCATAATAAAATTGGCACTTTTATTGAGAAAAAAAGATTTAATTTACCATGACGGCTTTTTGAAATAAAACATTTGTAATTAAATAAACATGACCCAAACATAAATTGATTTTATTTAAAATATAGATACATTAGAATTACATTGTAATGCGCGTTCCTCAAAAGAAAACCATTAAAAAATTGCATTTACTAGAATTTTCCCCAAAAAGGTCTGTTTTTTTTTTTTGTAAGCAGTTTCCCAAAGAACACAGAATGAGTCAGAATTTGTCTTTTCATCTTGAGCATTTTAGTTTGTCTTTAGTCTTATCCATCTATCCATCCTTCTCTATCTTAAAGACTAAGTTTTCTTTTTCTTCTTTCTTCCATTTCAAAGAAAGCCACAGCGCAGGCGCAAAGTCTTTGCTAATTGAGGTCAGAGCAAAAATAATGAAATTAACAGAGGAGAGTTCAAAAGGGGCTGCCTTTGAGCGTTTGAGAATTGCATTCCCCTTGGCAAAAAGATCTTATCTTATGTTCCATTTTTTTTTTTTTTTTAATTTTTTTGTCTCAAGGCTCTGACAATGACAAATGAAGCCAGCACAGTACAGAGGAACGCTCACTGGACCTCTTCTTTTTTTGTCTGTGTGTGTGCCTGAAGAAGTTGTTCTTGTGTTCTGCACAATGATTTTTTTAGGGAAAAAGTTTGAGTCAGAGGAATAAAACTAAGCGTTGAATGCCCATAAAAATAGGAGAGGAAAAAAATGTAAATGAATAGCTTCAAGAGCGATACATCAGGCAAAGGGTATGATTATTCCCAACAAAGAGCTTATTTGCTGGCTGCAAATAAATGTGGCACAGTAAGCGAGCGCCGCGTATTCCCCAGGGAGGCAATGAGTGACGATGCAGAAATAAGCCCATTAGTTTGGGAAAATCGGGGGGACAAAACAGCGCAAAGTTGTTGGACAATTTGAACACATTTGTGATTGGCAACACTCACGAGGGGGGTGCTGAACGTGTTTGCAGGCTTTTTGTAGCGCACGGCCAATTAAAACAAATGGTGGCCCATCAGGAGCATAAAATGGGAAATGTTCTGGCGCTAAGTAGCATAGGCTAATGGGCATTTTTAAAGACTAGCGGAGCATGGTGGCGGTGGTGTGTGTGCTAAACCTAATTATTGTTGCACATTATGCGGCCCACTTCTGGTATTGTAATAAAATTAGCCCCCAAAACGCCTTTTGTCTGGTTTGGAAAGCAGCGCGGCGGTGAGCAGTCAAGACTTTGACAAGCTTCGGCGGCGAGGTGAATCGCTTGCAAAGTGCGCCGTCTTTTCAATAAATTACGTGCCTCCTGACCGGCTCATCTGATTTAACATGGACATCGTAAAAGCCGGCGTGGCGCTGACTAATTTCGCCAAACCTAGCGTTTTGCCGGAATAACGACAGCTTAATCAGCACGACAAACATGCATTTGTGCCAGAGGTCCTGCTTATTATTTTTTTTTTTATTATTACCACGACAGAAGATTCCCTCAGACAGGCGGGGAAATCCAATGCCAGCGTCTTTTGATGTGCATCACGTTACAGCCAAACAGCCGTTTTCACTCGAACAAATGTCGTACAAATTAAATAGACCTCTGTCTGCCAAGCGCTACTCATCATTAAAAGTCAAACATGATACTTCCTGCTTCCTATTTGTTGGAGTCAAAAAGTTTACAGTCATCTTCCCAGCAGGGAAGATCATCTATGCACCTAAAAAAAAAACAAAAAAACAAAAAAAAAAGGGCTTTTGTCATCGCTTGACGTCAACTGTCAGCCACCAAGCGCGTCTGATAAATAACTCGTTGGTCGGGATGACTGTGATTTACGGAATTACACGGTGAATTAAATCATGTTTACAACGGAAATTGCTCGGTTGGCTGCGATGGAAGCGCAGACAAAAGATGGAACACTTTGTGCCTCCTAGCGGGAACGCAAGATAATATTGTATATTTGTCTTCATTTTTTTGTATAATATTTGATGTCGTGAAGGCTCTGTGTTTATAAACAATAGTCACTATTGTCTCGAATGATCATGAGGTCAATCTTTTTTTTTTTTTTTTAATTGCAATCTAATGTATTATGTCCATCAGCTGCTGTTTTGTTGTTTTCATCTCGCAACACTAATGGATCATTTGGGCTCCAACTTAACACTATTATGAAGAAAAAAAAAAAAGTTAGCTTAATGCTAGTTTCCTGTGTTTTTGCATCATGTGAGGAGATAAACATCAAGGTCACAGATGAGCTACAGGCGGTCCAAATGCACGCACTCTTTTAAACAGCTTCACAAAAGCGGCCAATTGACATTTTAGCTTAAATAAAGCCTCATGTAAAGCGAACGAATGAAGTTTTGGTTAAAAGCGTCTTTTAGCTCCAAACCATTCCGCGTAAACGCTCCCTCAGAGTGTTCTCCCTCCAGTTTCCTCCCATTAAAACGCCATCTTCCCTTCACATGTCTCTCCTGGTGAATCAGCCATGAGAGGTAAATAAATGGCCTTTGGGGATGCGGCGGCCTTCTTGTCAAGACACATATCCACTGGAGAGCCGCTCGTTGTCAACTCCTTCCTCTGGGCCATTTCCTGCGCTCACTCCAATCTAATGGAGGAGCGCCTCCGCGATCGCCGTCCAGGTAATGCTCCCCAATCAAGATGCATTACAAGGACAAACGTGTGAGTGTGATGTCCACTGCAAGTGACACAAGACTGAAGAAATAAGCCCGCTCCCTTGCTGCAAATTGGATTGCCAATACGGCCCACAGATGTTGGGAGAAAGTGGAGAGAAAGACAATGGGGCAGAAAATAAGCCACTGTAATGACTCCACTTGGTAAACTAACACGGTATTGATCGCCTTCTCCTTCTTGTTTGTTTAGAAAAGCCTCATCCTCGCTAATAGCTGTCTGAGAGTGTAATCTCTCCCTTGCCCCCCCCCTCCCTCCCCCCCTTCCCCCTCCCCACATTATGTGGCTCTTTTCAGCGCGGAGGTCCAATGTGGCGCTGGGCTGAGAGCGCCCGCCGATTGTTTGCTAATGTTGACACCTGCCAGAGCCGGCTCGCTCTATTCGGGGGCCCGCCGAAGCCTTCGACGGGATGCCCCCACCGCCCCCCCACGACCTCCTCCCTCAAACCGCCTCCCAACACCACTCCGCCACCCCTCTTTAGCCAGATTAAGCGCAGGGTTGCCGGGGTCACAAATCAGCGGACTCCCTCTGAAGTTGGGAGGCACCGAGCCAGAGAGCGAGAGGAGTCAAAGGGAACGTCGCAGAGGGGAGGGACACGGGGAGGGAAGACGGATCAAGACTGACAGTCTATTGTCCACTCAAAAGGACGCGAAGAATGTATGTTCTTGGTTGCTGGCCTCCTTCAAAAGTATATCAACACAGGCGCCCGCTTGAGCACAATACACGTTTCGTAAGGACGTACTTTTTTTTACTTTCTGTTTGTTTTCACGTATATAGAAAAAATACATTACAAAGGAATTGTAGGGACCAATGGATAACACTGGTCACAACACGTTTTGCTGCCAAGATATTTTAAATAGTTTTAGGGTATTTTCATGTTGCTGAATCTGAAAATGTTTTTTTTTTCTCCAAAATTGGCGCTAGTTTTTAAGTTATTCCATATTCTCGTGTAACATTACTAAGAATGCACAAGTTATGACATTGCTATTCACTCACAATTTCGATGAGGCTGCATCTGTTACGCAGTTTTTCATTTTTGATACAATATCATGAAAAATGGCAATCATTATTGCAGAGAGCCTTCTACTGTAATTTGGGTATGCAAATCATGTTTCATGCAAAAAGTAAGCAACACATTTGAAAATTAGGCAATAGTAGTTAATAAAAGATTTTTGCCAAGTAAAAAGTGGTGATATCAAAGATCATCCACCACTTTTGGAATTGTCAACGCACATTAATTAATAAATTATTTAATTGTCAAAAATAGCAATATTTAAAAAAAAAAAAAAAAAAAAAAAAAAACTAGAGCCAATTCAAACAAATGGACAGCAGGACAAAATTACCCAGAAACCATTAAAATATCACTGGCACTTGATAAAAAAATAAATTAATAAATAAACGTTTTTTTTTGTTGGCTAATGTAATAATTCAAAGAACATTTTGCGGATTAACTTGTTCAGATCATGCAAAACCACTTCAACCGAATTTCATGTGCAAACTTTTTTGTGGACTTATGGAAAATCGTCACCGGCTAACATGATTTCAGCAATGAGAATTTTGTCATTTTTTTAGTTTAGCAGGATTACACAAAACTTTCAAATTCGGTAGTTTGTTATATTTTCACTTTAATATAGTGTTATAAAAGAAAAATCTCATTAGATTCTCCTGCATAAAGAAGACAGGTATCATTATCAGCTAACGTCAAGAGGAGAAAAAAAGTTTTTGTGAACAGAAAATACTGTATCATAAAGCATTGTTTGGAATTTAGAGTGCAGAGTAGACAAAAACATTTTTGTCAAAAAAGTGCGTATTTAGTTGAAACTCTTAATGATCATCCAAGGAATGAAATATTAAACTTGGGACGGGAAATGATCTGTCTTTTGTTTGTTTATTATCATTTCCGCTCAAGCTAGTGAGTTGTAACCATTCATTCATCTTTTTAGTGGGGATCCGTTTTGACCAATTACAGACATTTTATGCACAGGTTCAGATTTTAGACTCATGTCGTAACTTTTTACAACAATTTCTACACCTGTCTTGTGGGTTTGGAAATAAGTACACGTGATGAAATATTTGATTGCTATTATGTCACAGTATTTTCTTTCTTATGATATTTAAGCAAACAAAGCAAAAAGAAAAAAAAAAGAAAAAATCAGCGTGGCCATGAGACACAGTGCCCTCCTCCCTGTTGCTCTTCCTTTGCAGATGTACATTAATGCAAAATTTCAACAAAAAAAAAAAGAAAGCGAGAGAAAAATAGAGAGGGTCCTGAGCAAAAGCAGAAGCGGCTTGTGTCTTTTTTTTTTTTTTTTTTGAGTGCTGCTGTCCAGCCTTATCGTGTCAGTTTGAAGGCCCCCATTCAAAAGTATTCATGCATCTGCCTTTGAGGCACAATGGCCGCGAGTTTATAAACTGTCTGCCCGGGCAGCCAAAGGCTTTGGTTCCTATTGTTTTGGCCCCCTTAATAAACTTTTCGGAGGAGTTCATCAACTCGCCTGAATAGCAAGTTTCAAGACAGAAAATAACAGAAAGGCCTTTTCTCTCCTCCCCACCTCTTTCTCTCCTCCCAGCGCGCAACAATGGCGAGAGGAGGCTGTCAGACATCACACAGCCTTTTTTTTTTTCTCGCTCTCTCTTTCCACGCCGCAATACAAGAAAAAAGTATCCACTCACAAAAGGAAAGAGAATGAAACCTCTTGAAATGGAGAAGGAAGACAATGCTACTGCTGTTTTTTTCACACAAACTGCTCAAGAGTGTATCGATTTTTTTTCTCAATGTATGTAAAATGTAAAGAGAATTCAAAATTGCTGCATCGATATGTTTTAGCAAAAAACAGGGTCTCTGATTTATTTTTTTTCATCAGTTTATGACCGTGTGGGGCTGAGTTATTAGAATTTGTAGTTTTAAGGCAAATCACAAAACATCAGGCTCTTGAACAAATGACATTGCAAGCAAGTTTTTCTTTTGTAATCTGTTCCCTTTTAACGTTTACACTGTGCAATATCTCTTCAACCTGCAATAATGGAATTGTCGACGACTTACATTATTGCACATTATATGCTGCACATGTTTTTTTTCCACTAAGTGGACAATTATTGCTACTGCTGAACTCAAATAGTATGTTTTTTTTTAAATTATTCTTACATTGGCTTGCCAACATTTCCTGCAGTATTTACGTTCTTTAAAACTGCACTTTTTTATCTTTTTTTTTTGGACTGGCAAAGTAAGAATTTTGTTGCTCAATGCGACCCTTTTTAAGAGCAAATGTCAAATGTTTGCTGTTAAGCTATCCGTATATAACAAACAATCATCACAATTAAGTGATGGCCCTCAGTTGAGTGGATATACATACTTCCAATTTAATTAGAAAATGGACAAAATCGTGAGGACAAATTCAGTTTTGAGGAAGCCCTGAAAATGGCCAAACTAACAAAAACATTTGCTCTGAATAGAAATGTCTGACTGTCTGTGTCTATCCAGGCATGGCTTCCTTTTTTTTTTGTGGGTCTGCTCATGATAGATAAGCCTACCAAATATCATGTAGCTAAATGAAACAGGCTTTTTTTTTTTTTTTTTTTTTTTAAACATCTGGCCTTAGAATTAGAAGAAAAAAACAAACTCTTAATCTTGCTTTGTCTTTTCAGTATGAAAAAAAAAATGACCAAAAATGACACTTGTTGTCTGCTCCAATGACAGTATGCAATAAAGTGTCATTTTGGCTGTAAGCCATTAATCCTCTGTTACACCTTTAAACTATGTGGCCAATGTTAAAAGTCCTAAATAGACATCTGCTTTAATTAATTTCATAGTCAATTAAAACAAGGCTCCACTGCATGCATGCTGCCCTGTTCGCCCGCTGGCGGCCGGACAGCCGTAATTGATGTAATAGCCGGTAAAGCGGGCGAGAAAAGCTTTGAAATAAAAGCTCACTCTGGTCCAATTCAACAACACCCCCCCTCCCTCCCCTCCCCCCTTCTTCTTGCAGTCCCCTCCACCATCTGACCCAAAAATGCCTTATTGGCTGCCCCCGGACCATGCCGCCTACTGTTTCCCACCGATGCTCCCAGCGCGCTCGAACACCCTAATTAGATGTGACAAGTTCAACGAGCCGCTTTCGCAGGAGGAAAAGCCGCTCAGGTTATGATTTCCGAGTCGGAGCCACAAGGGATCGTGTGGACAGCTGATTCCTGTCAGCCTCATTCATCTTCTCACAGCCAATTAAACATCAACGCTAACAAAGCGGACGACGATTAAACGCCTCCGAGGAGGCGAGATGGAAGGCTTGGCGGCGGGGAAGCGGACTGATTCATACTCAGAGCTGTTTCTCATATGATGTCCCTCTCAAGGGGCCTCCGTAAGCTACCCAAAATATTAGAAACAGATCTCAGTGTGATGCAATCCTCACAAACTGGGACCACAATAACAAACATGTTGATATATTAATAGCTCTCTGACAGTGTCCATGGAAATGGAACGTTATTATCGTGATACGAGTCTTGCATGGTATCTTCGTGGGTAGTGCAAGTGTGTGTGTATTATTTCATCAGTGGCAGATGCATCCACATCGATGAAATACTGTCAAAGGAACATTTAAGGACAAATTCAAGGATTTGCACGCGAGTTAACATAACATTTCATCGATATTGAGCAATATTTACTAAACACTGTGAAAAATATTTCTACCATGACAAAAAGTAAAATGGGTCCTGTTGTATGTAAGAAGTTAGTTGGTTGCCGAAACAAAGGACAACATGCTACTGTATGTTGAGGATTTACACCAAAAGGTTCCCCCTTACCTTCTGGCTTTGAAAATTGGTGTTTTAAAAATATATGCGCACAATTTATTTTGAACATTTGGAGGCCACCATCCCTAAGAGTTACAGGAATTATTTAATTGCAATGTCATTTTAGAATTTTTGTTACTAAATTCCTCCACCTGTTGTATTGCAGAACAGAATCTAGACCAAGCGGTTTGCACGCTTCCCTCACACATTGAGTTTCGGGGTTCGAATCTTGCCTCAGGCCTTCACGTGTGGAGTTTGGATGTTTCCGGGTATGCTCCGACTTCCTCTTTTGTTCCCAAAACATGCATGTTAGGTTCACTGAAGACTCTAAATTGTCCACAGGTGTGAATGCGAGTGGTTGTTTGTTTATTTATGCCCAGCGATTGGCTGGCGGCCAGTCTAGGGCGCACCCTGCCAATTGCGCAAAATCATCTGGGCTCGGCTCTGGCTCACCCGTGACCCTAATGAAGACAAATACCTGAGAGAATGGACGGTTGGACCATGACAAAAAGCAGGTTAGGAAGTTAGTGAAAATTGGAAAGGAAATCAAACACAGGCCCTAATGAAAGACGGCCTACGTTGTTTTGTGACAGGATACCTGGAGGGGGCGTCACTTCCTGTTTAATTGGTCTCACATGGCGTGAAGACCCCAAAGCGCGCTACTCCATCCAGAGTGTGCGAATTGAATTGTGGTCGGTAAATAAAATGATGTTATGAAACATCACAGGCTGGTGACATCACACAAACGCGTTGTGTCGTGCTCTTTGGGAGCAGGAAGTGTTAACCTTCAAGTGCTATGCCGACAATACGCGATCACAAGCCACCTCCCCTCCCCGTCGACGAGGGGAGAAATTGAATCCCTTTAAGTTATTAAGCAGGAAAGGATTATAAAAGGCTCTTTATAGAAATGAGCTAGAAATCCCCATGTCTTCCTCTGTGTACACTTTTTAAATTTCCCACAAGAAGCCAGGGAGGAAAGATTGGCCCTTTTCAAGCGGAGAAACCACAAGAGATGGGGGGGGGGGGACCTTTTTTTTTTTTTCGTCTTCTAGTCGACGTCCCACATGGTAAGCGCGCCACTTTAATTAATAGACAGCCTTGAGAGGTATCACTGTCAGCCGGGATAATGGCGGCAGAGTGTTTGTGCCCCCATGAATATTTGTGATGTGATCAAAGTCAAACGGCAGCGCAGAAGGAATATAAGCCTGCTCCCCCCTTTTATTTATTTTTTAGATATATATTTCTGTCGATGCTTAAGCCGCTGACACTGAAATGTCACTCCGGGTTCGGTGGGCCTATAAAACCACCCCCCTCTCACCAGTGCTCCTTTCATTTTTATGATTTACTGGACCCGACATGCTGCCATTCTTTTTTAAAACAATGTTTTAATAAATAGCTGTCATTACGCATGTGTAGCTGTCACCACAAAATAAAATCCCATCCATTTAAAGCAAGGACAAGCCTATTGTCCCAGGGCTGTATTCTCAATTATAGGACAAAAATATGATGCAACAACCCAATAAATGTTCATTATTATCATGTATTATAAGCATTTGTGGACTTTTTGTAATGTCTGAGATTTTATTTGGTTTGAAAATCATGCGGCTGACCTAACTGAAGCACTCGTGGGCCCTATTTTAGCCCACATGCCCTATCTTGAACTATATATGTGTGTGTGTATATATATATATATATATATATATATATATATATATATATATATATATATATATACTGTGCGTTCGCTTTAATTAACAGGTCGGACAGAGTAAGATCTTATGTAAAAAATGTTTTCAATCAATCCTGGACAGTGCATGTATTTTCATTCCTAAGAGTGTAACAGAACAATGTTTTGAATAAGAAAATCTTTTTTAATTTGACAAACCGAATCGAATTGTTACATTTTAAAATCAATGCATCCTTGAATCGTATCACACCCCATGAATCGAGGATCCATCGAATCGTCTTTAATGGGAGATAAACACCAGGTAAACATTGTTTCTTTGAAGTTAATTAACTCGAATGGTTTGTACTTTGGAGTGCTTTTACAGGGTGTTGCATTTGAATAAACATGACAAATGCAACAGCCGCACTACTTCGAATAACGTAAAGTCACTAAATTGAACCGAATTCCATTGTTAACGTAAACCGTATATCGTATGGAATCGCCTTGTGTGAAGCAATTTGCACCCTTATTATTATTATTATTATCATTATTATTATTATTATGATTATTATTATTATTATTATTATTATTTGGAGTCTGGTGTCGCCGCATGGTGCGACGTAAATTCCAGCGCGAAGTGTCTTGAGTGTGTGCGCGGGGCCAGGGGAGGTTAATCCGAGTTTAATGCAGTGAAGCGCAGCGCGGGGTCTGCGCTATGATGGGTATGTTATCTCTGCCCACCATTTGGGTGCTCTCCCCTCTCCGTTCCCAGCCAAGCCAAATAGCTCGCGCGGATGGAGTTGTGCTCTTTCTCTCTCTCACACACACTCTCTCTCCTTTTTTTCTCCCTCTCTCTTCTGCCGTCTCTCCTTCCTCCGCGCCCGAGGAAAGAAAACGTTATTAATAGCTAAATAACTCGCCCATACTTTCACTGAATCTCTCTCACACACTGTTCCAGATGGATTTGTTTGAAGTGCGCTCAAGTCCCCCCAACCACCCAAACCCCTGCATGTGCCCCCCCCACGTCCCCCACCACACTAACACACACATTTCACCTTCTCCATTCATTCAACGAGGTTTTACAAATGAAATATAGCTAATGTATACATTTATAAAAGGGAAGCTCGAACGCTCAATGTGCGTAAAAAAAGACGACCTGCAATCCAATAATACTTTGTTTGTGCCCACCACCAATTACATTTCAACCATTCTTGTGTGTTCCCCACCCCACGCCACTCCACCCCTCGCACCTCTCTGTCACTTCCCCTCCCTCAAACTGGGAAATAATCCCACCTGGCATCTGTTTAATTAGACTGAGGACCTCTGCTAATCCCGCGATTTGCTCGAGTGTCCATCGCCTGTCGCCGCGTGCGTCACTTGCACGTGTGGCAGATGTGCATCATGAAAAAAAAATACAATGATGATAGATGGTTGCATGCTCCACGACAATGTAACATAATGAACTGCACAAAAATGCCTTGTTATTCGTATATATTTGAGTTTGGTTTCATTTTTATGTGCATTCTTAGAAACATATTGCTTCATGAGAGGCCGCATTTCCGTAAACAATGTAAAAAATGTGTAACACTATCACATTTCAAGTAGTTTGTTTAGTTTTATTTTTCTAAATCAACAAAGAAATTATCAGATATTTCATTTTCAAATATGTAAACAAGATAATTAATATCTCTAAAGACGAAAACATGTTTTTATAACAACAACAAAATAATAATCATGATAACGTTATTCTAATATTGTATTTCATTTTATTTTGTTATTAATTTATGTTTTAATTATTTGTATTGCATTTTTCCATGTACAAAGAAGGTAATCTTTAACCAATATATATATTTTTAAACAATACACGACTACAGCTGTCAGTGCTATAAGACTAATATGTCAATTATTTTGTTTTTTTTTACCCTGACAATCTATCAAATAAGTTTAAAATATTTATGAACAGCCTATGATTTTTTAGAGTTAAATATTAAGTTTAAAGAATTTTGTTATCAATATCCTGCTCCGTTGTGCAATAAATACAACTAAATGCCTCGCATTACAGTGTTTTTATTCTACGATTAAAAAAATTAAGAAAATACAAGCATATGTCAATTTCAAGGAGTTAAACAGGCCTACATCTGTGCTTTGTGTTTGTCTTGTAAAATTGGATATCAGAACATTATGACACTTTAATTCTGCATCGTAAAATGTGTTTGTTTTCTGCATAATGTTATTGTTATTTTGGGAATTCTATTTTGCAAGAACACTCGGTCCTATTAAAAAATGATAATAATTTTTGGGGGGCGTACAAATAGCCTCGAAACTACATTTTGTACGGCCCTGCTCTCCACCCTCTGATCTGTCATTAAAAGAAAGAGACACGACTGTAATGTGGTTAGCAGTTTGAGCAGCCATTTTTAATGAACTCTAGATTAGAGCTGGGATAAATCCGTGATGTAACCTCCCAAAACACACACAATAAACAACTCGATAAATAAATAAGAAGGACTTAAAATCTGGAGACGCCAAAAAAAAAAAAAAAGTGCCGAGCGAGGAGTGGATGAAAAAAAAAGAGCCCTCATGAATGTTTTTTGCCCAGGGCAAGCCACGATGTGAGCTCGGCTCTGAGATGAAAGTGAAAAGAAATAAAAGGCTGCGTTTAATCTGCTTGAAAGCCCCTCTCCGCTCGTATAAGGGGGCCGCGCAACGCCGCGCCGCGCCGAGTCGCGCGCCGCCAGAGTGAGCGGCTGATTGGGGATAAATACATTTGTGAGCGTGCCTGCCAGCTATTACACCCGGTGTGAACACGTAGTCACCTATTCAGGCGAGCCTCGTCTCCGCTGCTCCGCGCTAATAAGTATTAACATTATGATTATTATTTAAAGCCATCTCGTCTTGCCTGCTTTTTATAGCCACTTAATTCTCTCCCTGATTTCAAAACACAAGCACAACGCGGGCAAACAGCAGGCAGAGGAATTGCGGGATGTTTTTTGGGGGGGCAAATACACGTGGTCAAGCGACACTTGGAGCAGATTTTTTTTTTCTTGTGAAGCGTGGCGTGGCAGGCGGGAAAATAAAGACAAATAGAGAGAGCGTTTTCACGCTATCAACTGATTCCACTCCATCGGGGCCATTATATGAAATTACAAAACTATCGAGCAGCGGGGCGTGCTGAATAATTCATTTCCTTTTTTATGGGTCCCCCTTGCCCTTTTGTGCAAAGTTTCCTGGCGTTTGTTGGAAGGAGAATGGACGTGCCATGCAGTGCGGCGTTTCGAGCTGCTCTTGCTTTCCAGGGTTTTGCTTTTGTGGCTCCGTGGAAAAAGAAAAGTGTCAATGGAAGGGAGGTTTGTTGAGGATCATCTTCAAGTTGAAAAAGGGAGTATAGCTGCGTGGCCTAGATTGTTATTTGTAGCAGATTGGAACCCAATCCCTAAACGCGCAGGCTGGCTCGTTTTAGGTTTGCGTTATTACGCACGGGGTGACTAAAGAAGCCGGTTGAAAATGCAAAGACGGCAGGAAATTATTTCACTGTATTAATTTTTTTTCAAAAGTGTATTATATACTCAGTCTATATATTTTTTAAAATTGATCCCTCTAATTACAGCAATTTCAAACACTTTTTAAACTTTTGAAATTATTTAACTATTTTGCCAATTTAGGCTACTTTTTAATACTTTCAATATTTAAATTGCATCCCTATGCTACAGCTATGTTCAAATTTAGGAGGGTTGCGTAAATACGCACAAGTCACCAGCAAACCCTGTCTAAATAATTGAAAATTATGATTTATATTCAGGATATCTTTTCATAAAGCATGTTTATTTCTTTACTGTTGGGCATTTTTTCTCACGTGAATTCACATGCGCATATGTTCCATGTCCAAATGTTGAGTGTTAGTGTAATTATTCCTGCGCAATCAAGAAATTCGGTTGGAATAATTGAATATAGATACGAAATGTTGAATATGTGTAATTAGCATTACGTACAGTAATGCCTATTTTTTGTTTTTAAAATTTTTTCCAACTTATCACAAATATAGCACAGTTATCAATTGCACGGTTGCGATAAATCACCATTCGATTCCAATTGAAGTAAGAAAATATAACAAATCTTTATCCTTTATCTTATAATATAAAGATGCGCACAATTACATTAGAAATAAAGTATCAGTATATATTTGTTGTTGATTTTTATTATTATTACTACTTTTCTCCACAGAATGTATGTGATGAATCTCCCTTCCAATCCATCTTAAATTACAAAATATTCCAATGATTTCCCCGATGCATGGCTAAAAAGTGCATTTGACTGCAAATAGACCAAAAAAATCCACAGAGCAACATTAAAAATAGAAACATTTATCCTGAATTAAACGAGCAACAAACCACACACTCAAAACTAACAAGTGGTGAAAATGTGACCGTGGGTCAGCAGCGGTGGGGGGGCTTTCTTTGCCAGGCGGGGGGTTAGGAAGGGGGTGGGCTGGGGGGGGGGGGGGGGGGGGGTCAAAGCAGCACAACGCGAATGAATGGCTGAACGTGTGACTGAATGAGGCGCAATTGGCCAACACAAATTAATTTCCTGCCGCTAAATACCTTCGTGCCAAGGCTCTCATAAATAATGGAGTGAATGAGCAAAAGGAATCAAGTCCCACGAGGACGCCTCGGAGGAAGTGCATTTGGACATATTTGGGCAAATCTTCCCATCCGAGCCAGGAGGAGGCTGACAAGACATGCAAGTGGTAGATAGAGAAGCCATTAAGGGCCCATAAGGTTGCTAACTTACATTTATCACCGAGGATGCCATCGATGCTATGCTTTGTTTTCTTTTCTCCGTCTTCATCCTTCTTATCACAGTCATCCTCGTCATCTTTTTTGCCAAATCGGGCCCTCAAAACGCGGCTGATGGAGCTCACTAATGGCAACAAGAAGGTAAATGGGTGATTAGCCCTTCCAACCCACAACACAACCATGATCATCTCATTTGAAGAAGGACACTACACAAAAGTCAAGCATATTTTGCAGGCATATTTTTTTCTCCTCTTTTTTTTCTTTCCATCAAGCAGTTATGACGACAAGCGATGCTGCACTTCTAGGCTCCTATGATAAGGTTGTTAAAAGAAGAATTGCAGCTTACCAGATGAAGCCTCACCTGAAGGAACTGTGCTTCTGTCGCACACCCCGTCCTTCAGCAGCTTATCCCGGATCTCCCAGCTGAACATGCCCGGGTTCTCTCGCTTGTACTCCTCGATCCGCTTCTCCACGTCGGGAGTGGCCACCTGCTGCAAGTTGCATGGACAGAAGGGTGGGGGCTATTTAATTGGAGACATTTCATGGTGGGATATGACTTCAGAAACTGCATGAAAAAAAAACACAACTTGTATTTTATGGGGGCTAAAAAAAAGTCATCTCATATAAATGAGTGACATTCATGGTAACTATATAGCAAAACAAAGCAAGCAAGTTGTTAGCTCCAAAACACTTAGTCTGTTGTTTTTGCTTATATATTTATTGTTTGTTGAAAATCTGGGGAAGCATTTTCATATTGGCAAAACTTGAAAAAATCTGTTGAATTACCCTATTTAAAAATTCCATCATAGTTTTTTCCTTGATTCCTTTTTTTTTTTTTTTTTTCTTTTTAACCATTAATGGTCCCGGGTCAAAAACACTTAAGTATTGGTATTTCAGGTAAAATTTCAAAATAATTACTGCAGTATCACTCACTTTTCCTCATGTAAATGAAAAAAATATACATATGTCATAATTACAAAAAAATAAAATAGACATACTTTCAATTTAGAACCACCCTAATTAACTGATGGCCATTATTATTTAATTGTGTTGGTGTCCCTAATGTTGTGACTGGTGACTATTACATGTTATAATAACAACTATTATTATGATTTGTAAATTTTGTTATTGGACCAATATTTATTAACCAAATGAAATTTTAAAATTTGAAAATAAAATTAGCCCATAACGTAGTAAAATATGACCATTTACTGATTGAATCAATATTTTGTAATTAACACACAGTGTCATATTTGATTGTGGAGGTGCACGTAAATGCTATATGGTCAGTTTATGTATGACTAACAACATGTATATTCAGGACCAATTAAAATATATTAGAAACTAAAGCAATTATTATGCAGTAAATATGCCGCCGCTATTGGCTTTTATTGTCACGTGGTGCAAATACACAATGTTATGGGCGTTAAATATTACTAGTTTTATCTTACATAGTCTGGCAGGAAGCCTGCAACAATATTCTTAATATACACACACACACAAACACATTATATATATATATATATATATATATATATATATATATATATATATATGAATTATATATTATATAAATAGTGACGATATTCTGTTGCATGCCTGGTATTCCCTTGGAATGCAGGTGTAGCCTACTTAATTTAAATGTATACGAAAGAATATTTCGATCTTGATATAATTGCATGTTAAGGGCGAATAAATATCTAGCAGTCTACTAAGTGAAATTGTATTGATTCTTGTAAATGCTGTTGTACTGTGCTAGTGTAGCTAATGTTATGGCCCATCTCAACAAACCAATTACACAAGCAAATAAACGGACAAATAGTACCAAACGAGGAGTGGATGTTTAAGTGTTTCCTTAAGTCATTATGGCCATACACCTTTTGATGCTATAGCATTGGCTGCAATTGAAGCGCGCAGGTGTACCTAATATTGTGTCCACACAGTGCACACATTCCTGCATTCGTCGCCCCCACGCACACTCACCCTGGGCTTGCTGCCCCCGATGGCTCCCGGGCGGATGGAGCCGGTCTCCTGGTAGCGGCACAGGATCTTGGACACGCAGCCGTGAGACACGCGCAGTTGTCGCGAGATGACGCACGGCCGGATACCGTGGTGGGCCATCTCCACGATCTTGTGGCGGATGTGGTTGGGCAGGGGCCTCCCGTTGATGAACACGCCGCCCAGCTGGTTGACCCGACCTTGGCCCAGTGGGGTGGACACTGCGTGGGCAACAACACACTCGTGTAAACACAACAACAACAAAACCACCCAGCGTGTTTCATTTCCTTTTTTTTAATTTGATGCGCAGATTCAGCGTGTCGCGCAACACGCATGCACCCGAGCCGACTCCACGCGCTCCAATTCCACGAGTGGAGAGAGCCAGTGAAGAGGCTGACACTTTGCCACCTTGATTATTCCTAGTCATGCTGTCCAAATATTGATGTGATCCTCCAACGTTTCTCCCGTGGCTTATTTGCCATTTGCAGCAGCGGCCCTCTCGAGCAAATCTACAAGCAACTTGCAAAGCCGCGCGCGTGGAGCCAACCCGTTGTGTGCGTGTGTTTTCTTTCGCCACTTGAGCACGAACGCGGCCCTAATGGGAAAACGGTTGCCATAAATGCATGCAAATACAAAAAGTGGTCTTCAGATTCATCCTCCTCATCGTCCCACAGCCGTATGCTGCAGACAGCTTGAGTGTGCGTGGGGAGTTGTCGCCAAATTAACAATTAGATTGCCTCTTTTGGCCGCACCGAGCAGTAATGTGTCTCTTTTATTGTTATTAAAACAGACACTTGTGTTATTGGGGCTTACGACTGAAAAAAAAAGCCAATTTGTGCTCAGATTAAATGTTCTTTTTGGGACGAAATTGATGAACATTACAGGAAATAATGCATAACGTTTTTTTTCATATTTATAAAAAACAAAAGAAGTTTAAAATTACTTACGTGAAACAATAATCCAAATAGTAAATACACGTGACTTTAACGTATATGAAAAAAATGCGTTGATGTGTACAAAAAAAAACACGAAATTGATACTAAAAACCGTTTGGTACTATGATTGCCAAATATTTTTTCATAAATATATTTTTTTTAAATAATAACGAACGAGTCTAAAATTATTTATTTATGTTTGCAAAACGTTAATTTATCTGGAATGAGGTACAGACAAAGGCCTTTATGGTCATGTGATATGGTGAATTTATATCAGCATTAAAGGTATGCTTGAATATAATTGATTTGCGTTTTAAATGTCTTGTTTTAAAAAGAAAACATTAATTGTTCCGTGTTTTCTTTTAATCTTAATATTAATTAAACACGTGACCTTCGTCTTTCTTTCTTTCTTTCTTTCTTTCTTTCTCCAAACAACAAACGTGCAGGTGACATTCACGCAAATGTCTCGAACCCGTCCCATAAAGTTTCCGTGTGCGCTCACCTTCCAAAGGGAAGCCGGTCCGTGGGTAGTTCTGACCCGGCGTGGGACGCATCATCCGAGGCACTGTTCCGGGTAAAGTAGCCATCCTGCAGCTACTCACTCAGGAGCACCACCACACAAAACAAACAACAAGATGGACTCGAAGCTGCTCTCACAAAGTCCAAAATGCAGAGAATGTCTTAGTGGGGGGGGGTTAAAAAAAACTCAAAATGAAAAACTATGCAGCGAAATTCCAATCCCAGGTGCGGTTCAAGCGAGGTTCACGTACGAGGAGGGATGGGGGGCAGTAATTAAAAGTAAAACAGCAGTGATATAATTGCAAACTAATGATCGTGAGTCAAGAAGGCAATTGAGAGTTTGGCAAAAGCAGGCCCTCTTGTCCCCTTGGTGCATTTGGCGTGAGTGTAATGTCTGCTGGCTGCGTGGAAGTAGTTGAAGTGGGCAACTTTGGTGCACACGTCGTGGGAGGAGGCAGCCGCGTGTTCCCATAGGCTGCCGTGGCCTTCTTCTTTTCGCACTCAAAGCTAGTGGGCTCAGCCTGCACACCCGCCGACCAATCACAGGACCGCGTTGGACTTTTTTAATTCACTGCTGCTACCACCATCATCATCATCATCATCCTCATCCTCGTCGTCATCATCATCCCCAGCAGCTTCCTCATCCTCCAGCACAAGAGCCTGCACACAAGAAGCAACTATTCCGTGGAAATGTTATTTTGAAGTGACTATGAATACACTCTTTTCATATGTCTTATGTCATTTCAATTAAATTGACATCTTTATTATTCGCATGAAATGTGTTAAGTGAAAATAATTATGAAGAGGTTTGTAAAAAAAATGTTGCTTGCGAAATACTGAGTATCAAACAGCGAGTTTAGTTCTTTTTGTATTATTTCATATTAAATCCATTCTGAAGAAATTTCATTTAGTGTTTAAAAAAACGTGACTAAAAACACTAGGTAGCACATTATAATTACATCGATAATAGTTTTTATGGTTGATCAATTAAATGTATACAATTTTGTGAAAGTATCTAAAATAAATTAAGTCAGCATTTTCGTGCAATTCAAAATTCGTAAAAATGTCAGTTTTTGAACTGTCAATCATTGAGTACAATTTTGAAATATATTTTTATTCGATAAGTAAATTGATATTTGCAACATTTTGGGAGCTACTATAGACAACAGGTTGACCTTCCCCGGAGAGTAATTACTTCATATTTGAATAAATACATTTATAATTTTGTTTTGTGTGCGTGTGTGTGTGTGTATACGTGAGACACCACGTTGTGTGTGTCAATTGCGTGCACAGGCACTCCTGGTGGAGGGCAAATTTTCACAAAACATTTTTCGCCAGCAACAATTAGGGGAGTGTGCTGGGGGTGAAATGGCGATTTCACATATGCAGATGCAGCGTGAGCCGGGGTGGGGTGGGGTGTGTGTGTGTGTGTGGGGGGGGGTGTTACAAGAGCTCGTCCTGACCCTTCGAATTGCGTTGCCCGAAGAGAGAAGCGGGCAGGGGGGTTCATCCAAGCATCAATCATGTGACAAGCATACAACAGTGCTGTCATGGCAAGTTAATGTTGGTTTTACAAGGAATCAACACTTATATGTTGTAAAACAGATATGTACAGCCTCCTTTTCTTTTTTTTTAAGCTACATGCACTATAGCGCTGACTCGTGTCACTGGTTACAAAGTACAATGCAACTATATAAATCTTGTCATAAAAGTGTAAAAAGAAGCTAACGGCTGTTTGTATTCACCAATGATCACCAGGTGTGTCGTAAAAAAAATATTCCATTTTATTTCAGGGGTCTGAATTTTTTTCTAAATATATATATATATATATATATATTACTTTTATGCCCAGCTCAGCCTAACGGGTGTAGTTTTCTTTTTTTGGTATTTTCACAGACAGGCCCAATTGGAAAGGGGTGTTTGCACAGATGTGGGAGTGAACAAAGCCAACTTGATTTCCAGTCAAAGGAAGCGGCTCCTCTCGTTCCTTTTGAAATCAGCAGCGCTCATGTGCACACGTTAACATTGCAGAAGGAGAAACAGACCCCGGAGTGCATTCAGAAGATTGACACACACGTGCAAAGCATGTCTACAAGAAACAGCAAGCAGACCTTCACACGTGGATGACATTAAGTTGGCCAGGACAATCACAGATCACCACTGTGAAGTGTGCACGGGGGAGAACACCTTCCGACCAGATCATTCGCGTCCACTTGTGAACACTGCACGCCAACAGCTGTGCCACAGCCAAGGCGGATGATTTGAAAAATATAATAAGGATGATACTAATAATAATGATATATTCAATGAATTGATTTGGACAGTAGTTCAGAGGGTTCACGGCACACGATTTATGAGTGAACGACAATGACAACCAGCATACATTCGAGGAGCTCAAAATCTTTCTGTTTGCCCTCACCCAAATTGTCGAACATCACCTACACCACAATTTAAGATCAGATGGACTAAAGATTTATCTACTTTCAATAACCAAATTGTGGGGCACACCCGAGGCATGTAATAGAAAATGTCTTGGATTTGTTGGCAAAATGTGTTTTGCCAAATTCCCAAACACAGTAAACAAGACTTGCCCCACCACAAAAATGAAGATCTGGCAAATTATACGCAATGAGCACATACTCTGTGTTTGAAATTAGATCCCATTAGATTCCTTTGCCATATTGAGCTGAGCAGTCAGAACAGAAATATGTCTGACCAATGAGTTGTTTGGAGCGCACATTTTTGCTTTTTGCCATCACTGTTGCTGGCATCACAAGCAAAAAAACTTGCAAAAAGCCAAAGAAAATGCACAAAATGTAAGCGAATCATTAAAGAACCTGCTAAGGTAAAATAATTGTCTTTGCAATTTGACACACCACAAAGTCTTGTTAACAACCCTGCCAAATGTAAATAAAAAAAATATATCTATATCGAGAAATACAAGCCTTTGTCTCCCCTCTCAAACGCTTTGGGCGTGTCTACTGAATGCATAAAAACCAGGCAGGCCCGGCTAAAATAATAACATGTTTGAGCTACGAAAATCATATGTGGTGCCTTAAATATTTCCAAGCGGATCATTGCGTGGCTTTCCATACTTCAACGAGAGGCGTTAGCCATCACCTAGCATCTGCGCTAACTGCGTCACCGAGCAGCTCAGGTTCTTATGTATTAGAGGAGGGGGGACTCATCGCGGACATCCAAGTGCATCACTGGGCGCCATTTTAGCCACGCCCCAAAAATTCGAATTTAAGAAATGATGAAAAATCTGCTGTCAATCTTTTAACATTTTATCAAATATTTTCACACGTGTAGAGCCTTTTTAGAAACAAATATCGGAATTATTTCAGTGCACATGCCATTGTTTTGACATTTCACCTGTAATGAATTATCTGCACGTTATCTTACAAAAAGGCTTCTTAATGTACATTTATATTTCCACAAGTACATGTTAAAAAATGAGGACACAACTATATCTTCACTTATTTTATACTTACTTGGACCATAGAACAGCCCGTGAGAAAATTTGATCTTTTACACCATCTCATTCTTAAATCCTCAGAGGAAAAAGCCCCAAAACAAAACAAAAAAAGCAGTAAATGCTAATAATATATGATAATTAACATTTTCTTGGTCATATTTTCTCCCGGCCCTGGAAGGACTGATTTCAGATAATTAAGTGTCCAAAAGCGAAAATGTGAAATGTTTTTGTTCCAAGTCTTGATTAGATGCACTCAACAAATTTGGAGAGTCTGTGTTCACATTTCCTGGAATAACGTGTTCAAATGCTAATAATGACTTGAAAAAAATTGGAGTGCTTGCATATAAAGAAGAGGGGAGAAAAAAAGAGCAGCCTTATTATACATTTCACAGCTTGTTAGCCATGTTCCTTTCAAGCTCATCAATTCTTCATGCATTCTTGGGGTTTGGAGCTCCTTGTAGTGGAATTGTGTCCACTAGTGGGCGACTTGAGTTTTTTTTTTTTTTTTTTTTCCTTCCTCTTTTTCATCTTTCTCTGTCATGTGAGCGCACAAACACTCCGCAATCTTATCTCCAACTTCAAACGGCTGCGTCTTCCTATTTGCGTCACAGCAAATTAGCAAAGTTTCTTGTTCTGCTTGTAGGTGTCATGTTTTATCTTCATATTGTTCAGTACAAAGCAAAGTAGAAGAAAGACACGCCATGAAAAGATGTTAAATGGCTTTGTGTCGTTTGTGTGGAGATAAAAAAAAAGAAAAAGGAGGGGGCATTGTTTCAGTTTCTTAACTGTCTGTCATACAAATGGAAAAGGAAGGTAACCGCTGTTGATATGAAAATGGGAAAACTAGAGATCTTATATCCACCATGACGTTTGGCAGAGGGATGATGACTTTAAATGTTTCGTTTTGTGAATCGTCTCAGCATGGATGAGAGGGCGCCTCATATCATTGCTGAGCTTCTCACACTGGCGTAACTCAGTGCAATTGTTGTCTTGTTGTTCTTCATGTTTTTTTTTATTTACTCTTTATTAGTCTTATTGTTACAAAGTTATTGTTGGATGTAAGTCCTCCAGAGCCAGCACATAAAACAGCAAATCTCCTCCGCGGCAGCAAATAGAAAGCCGTTTTGTGTGCGGACAAAAATTCCTCTTACACGCACGCTTCTTCCAATCATAACTCGAACAGCGGCTGCCAGATTTTTGATTGACATGGCAAAAAATAAAATTTTTCCTCGATGTTTTTTTTTTTTTTTCGTGGAAAAAACCCCCAAATCAATTAGTTTGTAGAAAATAGACAGACCAAAGAAAACAAACGACTTTTTCAATGGAGAAGTTGTTGTCTTTTCCCCCTCCTCACTTAAAGCACAATAAGTGTTTGTTTAGTGTGTTATTTTTTTCATAATAAAATATATGTTCACTTGTTTTTATATTGTGCTGCATTTAGTTTCAAACAAAGACTGATTAAGATTTGAAAAAAATATATATATATATCATGAAATTTAACTATAATTTGGATTATGGGACAGATTAATGGAATTCCCATTCATTTCAATGAGAAAACTTAACTTGATTTACAAATAATTTGCGTTTTGTGACTGGTCCCAATTGCAATAAATAGGTAAAACTAGAGGTACCTCTGTATTTAAATTTTATGTGTTTATTTAAAAAATGTTGAGATGTGTTCAGTGCTTAACTGCAGTCCACATTGTTTTGTGAGGCACGAAAAGTTGAAATGAGAATGTCACACAATTGTCTGAATGCTTTTTGCTATCTGATTTATGACTTACTAACTTGTTTGCACCACCATGCTTGTCCAGTAATTTATTTTAAAATTTGTCTGCAGTTAAAACTTTTTAGTAAATTCCCAACTCTAACCAAAGTCAATAAATTTAAAACACGAATGACTTTCATATTCATTCAAGGCTCATTGGCATTTATTTTAGAGTGAGCATAATCAAAGACCCAAACATTTATGTCTAATAAATCTGACATTGTTTTATGGAACACAAATGAATCTATTGTTAGCATGTGCATGTGTTATAGTAAAAAATATGAAAGAGAAGGACTTTGAAAAAAAAATAATAACACATTTTACACATCTTAAATCGCAATTGTAATATTGAGGGAAAAAAGAATTGAACTCGATTCAAAATTGTTCCGAAACACTATGTTGCAATAATTTGTTTAATGTCCATTTTTATGGCATTAGAATAGCACACGAAAAGACCCACCCGCAAAAAAAAATAAAAAAATAAAACTATATCCTTTACATGAGTTGTAGCGTTGTGATATTTGCTTATGCGGTGTAGGTTCAATGTTGATTTGTATATTTCCCCCCAAAATGTAACTCTTTCCAAATAGCATAAACTTTACAAGGTTTACTTTGAAGTCTGAGTTTCCACTTTATCTCAATCAATAGTTGTCCTTCATGGGGGAATTCTATTCATATGAAGAGGATAATTAGCGCTTCACATTTACAAGAAGAGATTGAGATGTGCTTAAAATATCAACTTGTATCATTCCTCTAATATGAGTGCGAACTGTGATAAATTGGCACGCTTAAAGGAGGAAGATAGAATAAGGGGGCGTGTTTTTGGCGCTCTTCCACGAACAAGAACATTAACAACCATGCCATTGCAACGGCCAGACTTGCATGCACATGTTGTGCTTTTAACCATCGCTTCCTCTACATCCTTGTTAACTTGTTGAGACATCTTCACATCTGCTTAGAATTATCCACCACTTCCTTGTTGGAAATATTTGATCGCAACGGAGGGGAGGGGAGGGGAGGCGTAAGAAGGAGAAATGTCACTTTGGGTGGTAATTGAATGAACGAGATATGATGGGAGACGTGCAGGTGTGACCAGCGGCCTAATGAGGAAAGCGATGACACGGACATTCCTCATTTGGAACACGTTAGCCTGGAGCACTTGAGGTCGCTTGGGGTCAAAGCGAGGTTCACTCACACTCCATAGGTATATATTATATACTGGCCAAGCAGCGTATTGCTACCATCTGCGCAATTTAATGACACACAAAAGAGCTTTCTCAATTTCGCTTTCAAGCAGCTAAAACCTTGGTTAATCACAGAGGTCCGTTTCTACAAAAGTGACAGTACGTAGGCTAAGATTGAATACACCGTTAACTTCCATTTACTCAGAAGTAGTCATAATCACAGCAAATATTTGTTAAAAAAAACCCTTCAAGACTGTATACGGTAGTAGCAGGGCCGATACTGATAACCGATATTTCAAGCCGATATTCATTGGTTGAAAAAAGGGGTAAATGGTGACAAAAAATAAAAACTCCAAAACTTGACTTAGTTCTATTAAAAATGTTAGTGATTTACAACATGTTAAAGCTTAATTTAGGTGTTAGAAAATTTGAGAATTAATTTTTTTTAAAGTCGAACAAAAAGTGCATGGAGCTCCCAGGCTCAGCTGCACGTATTATAGTTCAATGAAAACAAACGTCTCTTCAAAGATTATTACGGCAAATAGGGCTGGATGCACAGTAACACCAACCAAGACTCCAAACTAAAGTGAAAGCATAGACTTTTAAAAATGTCCATCTGGATCTTCTACAGCAGGGATGGAAAACTGGTGGTCCACATTCATGCTCCGAGTGACAGGATGATTAAAGAGGTGGGAAAATATAAACATGTTTCCTCTACTACAGCGGACATATGCTCACGGTTCAGCACCTATTTGTAGATATTTAAAAGTATATATTAAAGTATATATTTTTTAATATTATATTTTTGGGGGGAATATTTGTGAATAATAATTGGAAGATAGTTTGTGTTGAATAATTGAATGAATCCGGTTGTTTATATAACATAGGTTCATGATCTGATCAAGAAAACTGGTAGAAACTGAATCAACAGCGCCTCTGGTGGTTGCATCCAAGTCAAGCATTCATTTGGTTCTAAATGACAGCATTCCTAATGAAATGAATATTGTGCTAATACTTAATCATTATTTTTGTCGATACAGTACGTGTGGGTGACATTAACTGGATGGGGGCAGGTGGGCTGGGCCGTGATCAAGGGCAGAGCGGGTGACACATCCTGTCGCTGTTCATTACTTGCGTTCTTGCAGGCCATGCGCACCACCCGGTGACGTGAGATGGAGGATAAAGGGGGTAAATCAAGGCTGATCTGCACTGCGAGGCAGCTGGAACCCAAGATGCTGCTTGGAGCAGCCAATCAGAGTCTGCCAATGCGAGCGTTTGTCTCATGTGGAACCCAGAAGGAACTGGGAGCTAACAAGCAGAAAATACGAGGCACATGACAAAGCACTGATCCAAAAGAGCAACAATACCCTTTTATTCCTCCCCCCAAAAAAAAACAATTTGTGGTCGAACCTGTTTATCTGTGTCGACATTTTCATTACCCCGCAGCATCGCTCACCTGTTCTCTTTTCTCCAGTCAGACAAAAAAGTCTGACCTTTATTCAAAATGTGTTTATATAAGAACGGTCGTGAGAGTCCACTTTGATTCCGAGTCTGATCATGTGTCTTTGATGATTCGCTTCACAAACATTTGAAATGGTGAAGAATGAGTCACAGCCGCTTAGAATGACCCAAAGATAAGACAGCTTCAGCTTAAGTGTCCCCAAAAGAACCGGAAGCCAGTCGGACAAGCGAGCAAATGGGTGTGGCAGCAATAAAATAAACGGCGTATATGGAAAAAAAAATAACCAGATTTTGATCGCAGGTTTAAAATAATTGAGGATTTTTCATTATTGTGTTGTTTTATTTCATTTTGATTTTTGTTTTATTAGGTTAGTTTTGATTATTTTTTTTTTAGAGTTTGCTTGTTTTTTGTTACCAAAATTATTCATTTTAGTATTGTTTTTATTAGTTTTAGTATTAATTTTAGGTTTATATATATATATATATATATATATATATATATATATATATGGATCATTTGTTGAGTGTGACATAAAAAAAACAATGGTGAAAAAGTATTGTGTTATAAAGTAAACAGCAATTCTCAAACGACCGTTTGACCTTCCTTCTTTCGTACGGACACACAGCAATACCGAAATAAATGCATTTAAAAATGAACCTCCAAAGCTCTTCATCCACTGATAGAAAAAAATGATATAAATGAAAACAAGGGACAGTAGTTATTTAAGTGAGTTTTATAAACTTACGATGCAGTTTCAGTTAGTAATTTTTTTAAAGAATATTTGTTTTTTCTTTTATTTATGAAAATGTTTTTCCAATAATAGTTTGTTATTTTGTTCTTGTTTACGATGATAATCTTGGTAGATCACCACTTATCATTAGGTTGAGCAGACTTACCTGTTGTTCACTGAGGTCTGTGATTTTGTGGCACACGGCGTATGATAGAAAAATGGTGATATTCGAACTAAAATTTGGATGTCCGCTAATAGACATTTTATCTTAGTTCAACTGCAAAGAGTAGTATTGATTGAAGGAAACGTGCTGAGGAACCCTTTCACGAGGAAAATCCCTCAACGGGCGCAAGGCTCCTGATTTCATCCTCATTCCCGAGCTAATTTGTGCGATTGCTTCCAAGAAATATGACCAACTGTAAATGTTAAATTTTGGGGTAGTCTAGGATATCAAAAAACAAAAATACTATTATGGACCCACTCTCCACTCATTTGGGATGGCTGGTTTTCCACTTTGAAACAGCACAGCGGAAAACTAAAAAAACCAAAAAGATCACTTGGTACGAAACACACAAAGAAAGAAAAGCTGTGTCGATACGGGAGTCACCTTTTCTTGGATCCTTAGTCTCTTGGAGAACAAATCACAATATGGACATGTAAGTGGCGCTGACTCACACACCAAACGGTGACCTGTGGCCGTCCTCAGGGGTCAGTTTTAAGTCATTTGTTCTTTTTACTTTATGCTCATGAGTTGCGTATGATGTAGAAACCTCCACACTTGGCAGATGACTCAAGTACTGTATTTTATTTTGTGGTGATGGTATGCAGAAATAATTTGGCGTGGTAGAAAAAGAGTGACAAATTTTCAAGGAACGGGTTGTGTCAATTTAAACAAAACTACGAAAATGCATTTTCTTCAAATCGCCCAATCAATGATGAAAGAAAATTAATAATAAAGGATACTGAAATGGAACGTGTGAATGAAATGTGACACAGACATAATCTTAAACTGCTTTTTATACCAACAGCAACGCTTCATTAAGTTTAATCAATGTAGATTTAGGAGTAAGCATAATGACGTCACCCTTTTGAAATAATGGCCCAAGTCGATTTTTCTGTTTTTCTTTATTTATTTAGTTTTTTACAGAAAACACGAAAATCTGAACCAGATCAGAGAATATAAATGCCTAAAGTCATAAAACGTCATCAGTTTTCTCTCAAAACATGTCACGGACATTCACACTCAACACAAACTGACACTTTTGACCATCAAAATTGTTTGGTTTTCCACTTTCACAAAGCGCACATTTCATGAACCCCAATGAAACTAAAACACTGTACAAGATTTGCAAAGAAGCTTTTGACTTGCTCCGGACTTAAGACGCGACAAAATGTGTGACTAACTGCGTCAAAACGGCGGTTTGCAGCGGCGTAGACGTCGTATCCCACAGCTGCAAGGACGCTCGCGAAATAGACTCTCATGGGAAGTGTGTCAAGCGACATCCCGGAACAACCTACATGTGACCACATGAAATAAAATATACCATTCAAGATACAACAAGTGTTGAATAACTTCTGTTATATCACGAACCAAGACGTCAAAAGGCACGGCTTGACTTGTCCACGTCCGTTGTCGAACTTCGCATTCAATGCAAAAGCCCGTTCATTCTTTTCTCATGTAGGGTACATTTGAGGCAAGAAGACATTTTCAAACTTTGTAATTGAAGTGATTTGACATTTTTTGTTTCATAATATAGGTCGCCTTCCCACCTCGTCCCAAAAACACATTAGCTCTTTTCTCATGGCAAAATGGAGCCATGCGTTCCAATTCGAAAGGATTGGAATGACCAAACAAAATGAAAATGCTTCGTATAAACAATCCGAATAAAAAGGCCGAATCCAAATGGAATTTTATTCAGATAGGAGTGGTATATTAATTTTCCCGAACCGAAGCAGCGTCATGTAAACAACTAAATCGAAATAGCCAGGGTATATCCGGTTTCAGTCTGAGTTAAGCAGTAAAATCCACCCGTTTTTTTGTCAGTTTCAGTCGCAACCATTTTGTCGACTGAAAATGACATCACATTTGGTTCGGGCTCAGGTAACGACCAATCATGACTCATACCTAAAAACAGGTGAGCTGCAATTGGTCGTTACCTTGCCCTGAGCAAGTGTGATGTCATTTTCAGTCGACACAAAGAGACAAAATGGCCGCTCCCTGATATGGATAAAAATCGTAGATTTTGCTGCTTCCTATGTACTCCACGATCAGTCGTGTTTAGACAAGTGCAGGCACATCGGACACATTATTGTGAAGAATTTTATTGGGTTGACCTCCCCTTTAAGATGGAGGCGTCTTAACAGAGCTCGTTTGCGACGTGAGAATTTCTTTAAAAGTAGTTACGAAGATGCTGCTTTAACAAAAGTATCAAAACAATCACGAATACTGTGCTAAATATATGAATGAACTCCATCCTGATAAATTACGTGACGTTAACACAGCCGAGGTGAGGCGTGTAAACGGCGCATCGGAAAAGATCTTCACATGTAGGTGACCATTGATTTTCATTCCAAATGATTTCAATCAGAATGACAAAAAAAAAAAAAGTCTCAACTATGTTGGCAGCCATGTTAGTGCAAGTATCGCGTGCGACACCGGGTTGACCAATCACCTCAAATTCACCGATAAAAACTATTAACCACCCTATCAAAAGAAATCCATTGCAGAGTATTTTTAAAGCACAGAATTACGTTTTCAAGCTTTCCAGCAGGCCCGATTCAACCTTAGACCATTCAAAATACGCATTTGTGATTTTTCGATGAAAATGAAAAAGGAAGCCACAATGCTATTGCAACTCTCCAATTTACATGTCAAACGACAAACGTAAAGAAAAATACTTTGCTGAGTTTCACTGGGGCTTGCTGGCAACATTTTATTACAGCAGCTAGTGTAACAATCCATTTTACGCATCCAAGAATGTTCATGTGGGGGTGTGCGTGTGTGTGTGTGTGTCATGTGACAGGACCAAAATGTTTGGGTATCACGCTCTGATGTGCATGCCAAATCCACTTGTCCTCTCACACAAGCTAGCAGTGTACTGCTCGGCTAGCAAAGGTCCAAGCAGAACGCCGCCGGGATGAAGGTCGCAACCTACCGCAGACAGACTTTAGTCCTCTTACTGATTATGCAGTCACTGTGAGTTTCAATTCCACCTCCGTATGCCAAAGTTGAGAATTGCATTATAGAGTTGCAAGTGGGAAAGTCTTGTTATAAAAAAAAAAAAAAAAAAACAGGCTTAGCTATTCGGGTCAAATCAAGAGTTTCAAACCTGAGTGAGGGTTTTAAATCAGGCAAGCCTGAGTTACAATTTCAAACAAGAGTAACTCTTTCAAATTGCAGTTACGAAGAAGGCTGCGGGTTTAAAATGTGGTTTTCAAGTCACAATTAGGGTTTTAGAAAGGTTTACCATTTCTGGGCTTCAAGGTTTCAGCTTTTTGGTCAGGGATCAAGTTAGAAGGTTTTTGAGATTAACATTACAAACGAGTCAGATAAAGGTTTAGGCTTTTAAAAGAAGATCTCAAACTCATGCCAGGGCTTCGAAGTAGAGTATCAAGAATGGGGAACAATTTGAAGCCAATGTTGTGGTTTTCAAGATAAGGTTTGAGTTTCAAATTGGAGTTTTGAGTTACGTATTGCGTTTCAAAATAGGGTTTGAAGCCAAGGTTGGCTGTTCAACTTTGAGATTCCAGCATGGCTGAAGGTTTTAAGGCTTTGTTAGAAAAAAATGGTTGGTGTTTGAAATTAGACTTTTAAGACAGTTATAGTTTCGAGGCACAGTTGAGGTTTCAAAGTAAGGTTCTAAAACAGGGTCATTGTTTCAAGATAGGCTTACCTACATTAAAAATGGTCCAAGGTTTTTTGGTTTTTTTTTTCCTCCTGGATAATCCCACTCTCGTCTACTCCCTTGAGTTTTTTTTTTAATCCTGTACCATCCCAATCCAGTCATTAAAGGTACAATTCCCGTGACCTGAGGGACTCCTGAAAAAAAAACGTTAACCTCTACTCTGTGGCCATATATGCCCCCCCCCCAGCAGCACTGATGTTGGACCCCTCCATTATTTAAGTGGCCTATCGCTAGAATTAAAGCAAAGTAATGCACGATGGTCAGAGCTGCGTGATGTTCTGCCGCCATATTTTTGCCTCTTTGTTGTATCAACTGAGGATTGAGAGCACATGCTTGTCCTTTCCCAAGAAAACAGTGCATTTTTGCTTTAATCCCGCGGCTGCAAGAGCACACAAATTTTAGCGCGAGGGAAAAAGAAGTCTCTTTGTTAATGAAGATAAAAGTAATGCATCCATTTTGCATGCTATTACAATTAGTTGCACCACAACCATCTGAAAGATCCTTCCAGAGAAGGCAGATCACTTGACCGCCCTCCGCCTGTGACCAAATCCCGTTTTTCCATTAGGTGCTCCCTGCGAGCAAAACATCTATCAAGCACTCAAGATGGACATAGACACTTAAAAATAAGAGAGAAAAAAAAAAGCAGAGCGCATCACAAAGAGCTCACAGAAGACGAGTCCCACAGAGCCTGTGATTGAAAGGAGTCATTCTTCTTGGAGAATTATATCGACTATATTTGAGTTTTTCCATTGCTTTAAGTGGACCAGCCCATCTTAATCTTTTTTATTTTATTTTTTTTAATCAAAGTCGTTTTACTGTTTAATGGGACTTTACACGAGCCCCCTGGTACACTCGAATTTTCTCTCATCTCTCTTGCACTTTGTGACACTCATACGACTCTTTTAGTAAATCATGTCAAGGAAGCTGCAGAACCTTGCCGACAAAACTTCAAAATAATACATTGACGCCAATGCAAAAGCATTAATAGACTTTTATTTTGTTTGTTGACCTACGTGTCGGCTCGCCAGAATTGGCCTTTTGACATTTGGGCTTGTCTCATCGCAGTTTTTATTACCATTACATGGTTGCTACCAACATTGCTACCAACATCACTAATTTAGGATGCTAAGAAACCGCTCGTTATTTACGCTGTCATTGTATGATAAAGCACAAGTCTCCACCGTTCTTTATTTATTTCGTATCTATCATCGCCTATATATTAATTAATGAATTAATTAATTACGTTCTAAGTTAATGTTCTGCTGTTACCCACTATCTAATTTGCCTGGCAACAGTCGAATAAGGTGAGGATAAGCGGATCAGATAATGGATATATGATCATACATGTCATCTTTAGGTTTTGTTGGATTCTTTTACTCCATAAAGTTTGAAACGAATATCAGTCATTTGTATAAAATACTCATTGATTTAAACCTTCAAATTCCATTTGATTGCACAATGTGCAGTTTGGAAAATAAGCTCAAAAATAACATTTCTATTTCCAGTGGGACCTTGATTTGACAGACAATGGGGAAAGGGGTCGTTCTCTCGAGGTGATGTTCCATATTGGACAAAATACCTTTTTGATGGCATAAATGCATCCAATACAGTACAGAATTATTGCAAATAAAGATGGAAACTGTTTGAAAAGTTTGACAATTTATCAAAATTCCGATTGTGTCCACGAACCACAACGGTTTTACCCACCCCCCAAAAAAAAAAAACAATTGTGTACAGACGAGTAAATAATAAGGAATTACAAATGTATTTTATATGGGTGTCAATTGATTTGCAAAGGCCACAGTCGTGCCAAAAGGTCCAATTTCATGTAAATGTTAGGTATATTTTTAGTTCGAGTCGTACATTCGAGTTGTTAGATGGCTCACTAACAAATGCTTAGAATATAAAACGAAAAGGTTTATTTAAAAAAAAAAACACACTCTAAGCATACATTCAAAATATTTCCCCCATTTTTGGGTCAAGTCAAAACAAGCATCAAGAAAGAACACATCCGTGTAAACTTGCATCTCCTCTATGCCATGAAAGCATTCAGTGTTCCTCAGTGGGTTTACCAATTCTCCTGTTTGTTAGGCAAATTAATCAATTCAACACATTGTACAATCGATCAGACTATCACGCACAACGACACTCAGTGATGACTTACAGTAAAATACAATTTAACACTCTCTGGCTCGAAAGAGAACAACCCCTTCATTGGTTATTCATGGAGTGCAAGCACCATGCCCACTGATTTGCTTTGATAATGTGCCTTAGAAAATGTGTTTGTTTGGTGTGGTGACAAGCAAGTAGCGTCAATAAATAGCCAATTACCAAGGGAAGTTAATATTAAGGAGGCTGTATGATCTACAATGCTCTAAAAAGTGATTGGTTAGAAAAAACGTCCAATCTAGATGGTTACGCTTATATCGGTTACATTAACCAATACGTTGGTCTGAATTTGACCAATTCGATTAGCCAAACAACCAATGAAATTAGTTACAGAGAGTGCATTTCACAAGCCCGGCTGCATTCATGTGCAGCGTGGAGTAAAGACGTAGAGATCGAGATTATTAATTAATTGTAATTAATACAATTTAATTTACATCATTGTAACTCATACATTTCATTTAATTAACCAAATGAAACTTTGACCCTAACTTGCGAAAAGGATACGTCACACTTTGTACATTGTTGTTTTATTATTCTATTAAATTGTTTATGGCGATGAAGAAAATAAACTGCACTGGAGGTGTAACATTATTTTATTCAATTCTGGTCTGCACGTTGGCCGATTGGTTAGCATGTCTGACTAACAGTGGAGAGGTTGTGCACCAGAATCCGGGCTCGGGCCTTCCTGAGTGGACTGGGCATGTACTCCAAATTGTTAGACAAGCCCCCATCTGAGTCCATTTTTAAAAACTTGTCTTAAATGGGAAATGAATCCCCAAAAATGCACTAGAATATGTTCCATCTGACTTGGCAGCTAGACTGGGTTCCATCTGCCAATTTAATGTGAGGACTGTAGAGAAGCACATTTGTGTGATAGTCAAAAGGTAAGCAGAGCTGCAGCATTAGCTTCTGATAATACATAATCAAATGTTTAAAATTGCATGAGACACAACCATACCCCTAAAACTGAGTCATTGTGACTCAAATATTATAAGTGGATGTTAAGGCGGGAGTTTAGTCATGACTGACATGAGAGCAGTACATTAATAAAACAATCAGTGAAAAAAC
Source organism: Idiotropiscis lumnitzeri (assembly GCF_059441095.1). Classification (NCBI taxonomy): domain Eukaryota; kingdom Metazoa; phylum Chordata; class Actinopteri; order Syngnathiformes; family Syngnathidae; genus Idiotropiscis; species Idiotropiscis lumnitzeri. The sequence goes on from NC_142401.1 coordinate 9,607,381, forward strand.
TAAATCTGCCCTCCATGGCAACATTTGAGCCTCTAATTTAATTTGCTAGAAACCACTGCGCCCGAGGAAATACAACCAATCACATACAGAGGGCGTGACTGACAAGTAGTCAATCCTGTGGCGTGCATTTGCAGACTCACTCGCAGCGAGCACATTCTTGCGCTGATCTGTTGTTACCTTGCGCTGTGCGAGCGTTGCTGAATCTATTGTGGAATAGACATACCTACAAAACTGACATTCATTAAAAAAAGAGAAGGACATGCTGTATTAATATAATTATTAATATAGTATAAGGCTCAATGTGGCCTTCAGATGGAGTTCTAAATGCTGACAAGGAGTACCTTTAAAGGCACAGACAGAGGCATTGAAATGTGACCAATGGCGTATAAGTGGCAAAATCCAATTCTCTTCAGATATACTGTTAGTAGTGTGCCAAGGTTTGACACCATCATTATTGATTCAATTCAATGCTTTCCGGAGCATGTATCATTTTTTATTTGAGTACAGTCAGAAAATACTAAATAAAAAATATACAACGTGTAAGAACTAAAGCTCGTCATTCAAGCAACCAGTTCTGTTAACATTCTGGGCATGTTTTGCTTTAGTTGGCTTTTTCTGGCTTTTTTTTTTTATTCTGTAAGGTGGGCCGAGAGAGATCTCAGCTGTACAAGCACAAAGGTTGAACTTTTTTTTTTTTTGTGAGACCTGAGTTCAGCAAGGATCACTGTGTTAACTCCAATTTTTTCTCATTGTTGTTTGACTCCTTTTTTGGGGAGGGGGGCTTTTGTGGTCTTTTATGTCATTCGAATGAGAGATCGGTTCAGTGAGAATCAAAGGAAAAACCTCAGCTTCCTTCAGCTACACCGATTCCAAAAGATGGGCACTCATGATGGATGACATCATGTGTTGCGTTAGCATATAATGTGAGACCTCTGCCTACCTCATCATACCTCAGTTCAAAAATAGTTCAAAGAATAGTTTGGCCTTTTTGCTTTTTCTTTGGCATCTAACACTAGCTCCATTCAGTGAGCGTCAAAGTTATTTAAGTAAACGAAAATCAACGAAATGACTAAAACTAAAATTGAAAAAAAAAAAAAACATTTACGTAAACAAAATAAAATAAAAACTAAAATGATTTATAAAAACGAAAACTAACAGAAATAAAATAAAAACTTTGGTTTCTGTCAGTTGGCATTTTCTGTGCAACTGTAATCAATTAATATCAGATGGATTACAGATTTTCCAGTCGGGTAAGATGTGCTCAGATGAGCAAAAAAAAAAAGTTGTAGCGTACTGATAAAATTTGGATCCAGTGACAAAGACACAACAGAATGACAAAGTGAAGCAAATACAAGCGCCGAACAAATCAAACATAACTGTGTCCGAAGACAAGCGGAAATGTAATCGACTGTTTAAATGTGAATTCAATGGTAACGCTCGAGTGGTTTGGAACCTTTTGTGTAGGTTGCTCTTAGTCCCGTTCATCCACTTTTGTCATATGGTGTTCCACAAGGTTCTGTTTTGGGACCCTTGCTGTTCTCATTATACTTGCTGCTCTGACCCCTGACATGGAATTTCCTTCGATTGCTATGCAGATGACAGTCAGATCTATGTTTTGTTCAGAAAAAAAAAAAAAAAAAACGCTTTCTCCTTGAGACTACTTTTACCCTGCCTGGAGGAAATCAAAATTTGGATGTCACTTAATTTCTTGAATTTCAGGCTTGCCTTCAATGACGCTTTCACATCAAACATGGACTCATGGACTGGGTATCTCGTTGGACTGAGATCAGCTCCGATGATTTGTGAAAACCACAGTCTCCATCTTTTCCTAGACAAATGTAATGTCTTATCAATCCGGTTCAAAATGACCTTGGCTGACATTTAAAATTCTCGAGTTTCAGATTACAAAGCCATCAAAAGCACCATTCAGGTTGTTATTTCTTATTAAAGTTAATACTAATTTGTTTGTTTTACTGTTTAACTTCTTTTTATGCTTATGCTAGGTTCACACCAAATCTGTTGTGAGCATTTCCGGCGGCATGATTGAGTTGAAGTCGTTGGAGTTCACACGAGACAACAGGGCCAGCTAACACTACAGGGACAAAAAAATTCATAAGCGTGGTACCTGGTATGTTTTATTTTATTTATTTTATTTTATTTTTACAGCGGTTGACCCAAGAGGGCAATATTGTTTACATTAGCTTTAGCACAATGTCGAAATCTTTTTTTCTTTGTTTGCTACCGGAAACGCTGCCTTTGTCACAAAGCAAAGCCCCTCCCCTCCTCCCCGTAAGTGCAAATGAGAGTCTGCGTTGTGAACACGGTCGCAGTGAAACGCCAGAGAATTAAGCGAACGCTCAAACAGATTTGCTGAGAATGGAGCATTACATCTGCACCACAGTGGTTAACTTCTTATTTTTTTCTTTCTTTTTTTCTCAGGCCATTAAGTCTGCTCCTTACTTTAAAAAAAATTGCAACTTTAAAACTTTATTTTATAACTTAATATACATTGTTTCTTTTGGGAAATATTTCAAAATTGGACCAGGAAGGCGGTTGACCAGCATCCCAAATTGTGTTGTTCGTTATGCACATGATGTACGTAAACAAATTTGGACCCAAAGTTTGTGAAACCATCAAAGCAACTCGGTTAAATCATTAAGAGGACAATTTCAGTCTGTAAAAAGTAAATAACTGAGAAGTGTAGTTTTCACAGCTTATTTGACAAAAAGCGTCACTTTGAAACATCAATCTGTCGCAGAAATCTTTTTTTTAAAATAAAAGTAACAAAAGAATATTTTTCCAGACATCAATGACGTGACAGAGCCACAGGGGTTACACCAGGCCCTTTGCTTTTTTCCAAGTAAAATATCTGGTCATCTGAGCGTCCCTAACTGAGCTGTCACAGGCGATTAGCGGAGGAACAACTCGTATTGGTATCCCAAGGAGCATGGGGTACTCACGAGAGAACGTTGGCCACAACTGGAATCAATGTCACCGTTCAGATCATCACGCATTGCAGATTCACCATGTAAGATGCATTCGGTGTGCTGCCTCGCCGTCTAAGGCCTCCATTCATTCGCAGATTGTTTCCACAGAAACTTGCTCAGCCTAATAACGACGCTTTCCTCAGGAAACTTCAGCCCGGCCTTGAGGAGCCTGGAGCGTTGTGTGTGTCACGATGTTCGTCTGGCCGGCCAAAGACATTTGCGTCCATCCAAAACGCTTCACTTTAGTTGAACTTGCTTTGTAATCTTGTTATTCTTTTTGTTAAACGTGTGTGTGAGTTAATGTGTCGAAATAAGGCAATTAGATATTTTCTTAGTAATGTAAAGTGCGGTTTGCAGTGCTGGTCAGTTGTTGTTGTTCTTTATTTCTTGGTTCGTATCGTATTTAGTTGGCCCAGGCTGACTTTTCCGCCCCATAGATCTACAGGAAAATAGGTTAACATCCACATTACTTCACTGGCTGCAATTATCTTCCTCATTTAGTGATGGACAAAGCCCATTTAGACCATAAACTGTAGAACGAGCTATATTTTCACAGCACTTTTGATGTACATCGTGTGCCTTTTAATTTGTTTATTCTTCTTGAGGTTTGAGCAGACGTGGACATAACCGATACCCATCAGAGTTCTACCCACATTTGGAAGAGGTCTGATTCCAATCTGAATGTATCCAATTCAATGTTTTTCTTCTTTTTTTACCCTCGTCGGGCATATCTCCAAATTCTCAATTGAATCACGCAGTGTAAATCCAACATTAAATATAGAAATATATTCCTCCCATTAAATGTTAGGCAAGCCCCCTCTCCGTCCACTTTTAAAACTCATTTGAAGACACATTTTTATTTTTTGGCTTTCAACTCTACATGAGACTGTTGCTGTTCTGCTGGTATCTATTGTATATGTGTTTATGTGTTTTCGTTAACATTTCCTGCTAATTTTATTTATTAATTAATTTATTACACCATATGGAACGTGTTTTGTTACAGCTCCAGCTGCTGTGAAATGTGCTATATATATATATATATATATATATAAATATATATATATATATATATATAAAAAAAAGGTAGTGGCATGCTTGGTCACACATTGTTAGTTACGTAGCTCAAATAATTAATGTTTTTAACTTTTCACGTCAATTATTCATGAAAACCACCACTTTTTTGCCCCCAACGATAAAAATCATCTTAATGACTAAAAATATTCACGAGTGGCGCATGTGCACATGAGCACAATGTCTTATGTCATAAATAACGTGGTTCCATCCCCGCCAGTTGTTCATAACGGCCAACTTGCACAATAGATATAGATTTACTTGTGAAAAAATACATAAAATAAAAAACTATCTCAACTCCGTGTGGCCTTATCGCATTGTGTGAATAGACACCCCCCCCCCCACCGCCACTCGGGTTTCCAAGTTAGTTGACGTTCTTTATTCAGTTTCTAATGCCACACAACACATCTGCAAAGTTGAGAGCGATCGCCGCGTCCGTGAAGTGTTGGGATCATCTTTCTAAAAACAACAAAATGCAAAACAAAGTTTGAGATTTTCCCATCCTGCTTGGCTTTGTTTTTATACATCTCTCACTCCAGACAGCAGGATATTTTCAGAATTACAAAAAAGGCCCCATCTGTGTTTGTATCTTGGGTGACCTCTCCTCACCGAAAACTGAGAGATGCTGAAAAACAAGCTTTACACAACAGGAGTGTGAAATCGGCATGTTCAGGGACTGCAGGGGTAGCTGAGTTAGCGGTGGGCACAAGTGTCGACATCAGGCACGGCGGTGACCCTTCCATTCACCAGCATCGACCTTCTGGAGAATAAAAATAAATAAAAATCAGCCTTTCATTACCACGAGTTCCTTGGAAGAGATTGAAAATAATATGTGCTGGTGATATAAGGCAACACGAGGGGAATGGAAATGACGGAAAGGGTTGATGTTATACATGAAATATATTCCTCCGGGCCAAGTTAATCCACCACACAATGGCAACAACATTAAATCACAAATCCATCTATTTCTTTCTTTCTTCGTATTTGTTTATGTTTCTTCCATGAACACAACAAGTACCACAGACGGCAAGTTTTTCCGTTTCAGTCCACATTGACAATTTACAGGATTTCGCCCCCAACAATTAATAGCTAAAGCAACACAAAAAAAAGAAGAATCGTCTTTATGGTTGTGAATACATGCAGGTACACAAAATTGGATCTTTGCATTTAATTCACGACAATTGTGAACCCAGCAAGCACAGTTTGGGCCACACACTGGAGAAGGGGGCTACTTAAGCACCCGGGAAGCAGTTCTCGTGTCTTACTCCAGGACCCCACAGCCGTAGGTTCGCCACTGAGGAACTCTTTAACCATTTCTGTGACTGCAATAGAAGAGCTTGCTCAGAATCCCCAGACTCTGCTTCCTCAAAGGAAAGCATGTCGGTGGGATTGAGGACATCTTTGGTGGATTCTCCCCGTTTACTCAAATTGAGGTTCATGAGCTGACGTCAGCAGCACCCCCCACTTAATACACTTCTTCCCCCTCCTGAAATGTTGGCTGGTGGACCAGAATTTCTTTCTTCGTTATCCATGGCCTCACTGGACTCCTCCTATGCTTGGGCTCTTGCCTCAGCGTCCAGCAAAACAGTATTCCATTTAGCGTGTCAGTAACCAGCCGCTGCCTCCAGAGTCCCACTGGCAAAAAAATCCCAATAGGGTTTTACTCATCTTGACAGCATACCTCACTGATGAGCGCCACCAAGGGGTATTCTGATCATGGTTTTAGGCTGACAAATCAGATCATCCGTGAGTGAGATCATCTGATTACAATTCCAATACTGATCCTGATCCGATGGATTAGCTGCACATTTTTCAGTTTTAGAGCTTCTCTCTAACACGTATTTTAGTAAGTCATTAATCTGTGACGTTTTGTTTTTTTTGTTTGATTAATTAATGGATCCGATTTTTAAAAAAATTGTAATGTAAATTTCCATTCATTTATCATGAAAAAAAAGAAACTGGACATTATTTCAAACGTGATTAATTACTTAACTGGTTTGGTCTGTAACGTGCTGGAATCTAGATGATCATTTTTTTTTTCTATCTGCAATGAAAGGCATTGATCTACATATGCCGATTAGGTACCTCTCGAATTCGGCTAAAATCACACAATCAGTGGCCAATTGATCATGGCACCTCTAGCTCTACCAACAGGTGTGTGGATTATCGCCACGACAGCGACCAAACACCTTCGTCGGCCTCCTCAACAATGGAGGCAGAGAACATGGCCCAACATGACCCAGTTCAGGCTGGGTCCTTCAAAGTCCGCGTTTTCAGCAACATGACGTCACTTCTGGCATGACCGCAGTGGTGTCCAAATTCACATTAAAGCTGTTCTAATTCGCCATGGTTTACGCGGTCTTCGGAGGCTACATGAGGAGCAACCTTTGAAGGCGTCAAATGACCCAACCTGCAAATTGTCTTTCTACAATTTGGTAACCACGTGAGGTGGGGTCACTCCACGCGGCCATAAAGGCGACCTTGGAGGCACGAACATATCTGGAACGGGCTAACAATAAGCCCCTTGCAGATGAAGCCAGACAGCAGTCATCTTACGTTGCCACTGTTGCTGACAACTTCTGTTACTATTTCGCTAAAAACAATGTTATAAGTGCGCATTTCAGGCTAGGATCCCAGTATGGAGTAATGAGAACCACTTAAAGAACCAGTTTCACTGTGTGCATCAACCATTCAGAGTATATTATCAGTGAATTGTGCCTGACAAAGCATGAAAAAAAACGACATTTTTTTTTGCGCAGTCATTGAACTATAGTCTTTCAAAAAGGTAACACATTTAAGTGGCTAATTATCATTTATAAAGCCTTGAAAATGAAGTATATAGATTGAAAATAACGAATGGCCAAATATGTGGGCAAAAATAATTATTTTTGGTTAACCATGATGTCTGGCTGCTAATCTAATTTACTGGCAAATATGACACTTTGTTTGGCTCATACATTTGTAAAACTGACTAATCTTAATGCCGCACCAGCCATAAAGTTTACTGCCTGTGACTGTATGCTGGTGACTGGTCATTATTGATTTTAAAATAAAAATGCAATTTTGTCTTAACAGATCACCCCCTTAAGAATCATTAAGTAATGCTGCCACCTAGCGAAATAAACTGTGCATCGCAATCGCGTCTGAGAGGACAAACATATCACATTACGGTTACGCCAGCTCGCATTTTCATAATTCATTTTATTTACTCATTAACTGTGATTTAAAAAAAACCTATTTTACAATTGTTTTTTTAACACCGCACAAAAATCAAACGCTACTTCTATGTCAGGACGAAGATAGTCGGTCTCATAGATTTGCTTAAATTACAAAATATTTGTATTTTGCAAGAATATTGTGTACAAAATAAGATCGCTTGGCCAAAATATGATTTTATACAAAGGAAGGTGGGGGCTTTAAAAAAAAAACTATCACATCGTCATGGCACTTGGAGGATAGAGTGACAGAAACTGGCAACCCAACCCAAAGCTAACTGCGCATACATATTAGCTTCCTTCCCCGGCGTCTTCTCTGGTGCACCTGACGTGCTGGAAACTCAGTCATGGCCGGAAAGAGAGCTTTGGTCATCCTGTCCAAGGGCGCGGAGGAGATGGAGACGGTTATCCCGGTGGACATCATGCGAAGAGCCGGGGTTTGTAATTTTGTCCTGAGGCTCCTTTGATTTTTAGCTGTTAGCAAGCACGCACTCGTATTCTGGAAGTTCACTAAGTTATGCATTGGTCGTCAACCAACTATGCACATAATGCACCAATTTGAACGTTTTGTTGCGTCTATCACTTCAACGCGTACATTTTATGATTAAGTGACGGTTTACAGTGTCAAGCGCTTGTTTTAATCGTGCGACGGTCAAGCTGAAAATGTCAAAGGTGACCATTTCCAACTGTCAAAATACGTCTTAAGTTACCATCCCTGTACTGCACTAAGGTAATGCAAATAAACGAATGACTGCCACTTAATGTCACAATGCCAGTGTATGCCAAAGACTGTAGAGTAGGCGTGGGCAAACTACGGCCTGGGGGCCACATGCGGCCCGTTAAACGTTTTAATCCGGCCCGCCAAACTTGAAAACAATTAAATGAATAAACCGTGTTAATGTTTTATTTTCTAAATACTGTGGTGTGTCAACTACATATATATTGTTTTAATGCTTTTGTTCACTTTCATTATTTTTAAATGTATTTTTTTCTCCAGTGAGGTGAGGTTACCAAAACACTCCATCCATCTGCTCCTAGTCCGGCCCCTCCGTCAAATTTTTGAACCCATTGTGGCCCGCCAATCAAAATGTTTGCCCACCCCTGCTGTAGAGTGATGCTGCCATGATGTCATCGTCAGTTCATGCCAAATAAACCCACCATGCCAGTATTTGCTTTAACATCAGCGTATACCACAATGACATGAAACCACCATAGGCCATTTTCTAATAATGCTGAAATAAAATCCTTGCATGAAACCAGTCATATAAAGCCATAAATGCACACTGTAATTGGCAGAAAGCTGATGTGTGCTAAATAGTGTAAAACTAAAGATTTGAAGTGAAGATTTGATGATATTTGCACAATACCGTTGCAGATTACAGTGACGGTGGCAGGGTTGACGGGTAAGGAGCCGGTGCAGTGCAGCAGAAATGTCATCATCTGCCCCGATGCAAGCTTGGAGGATGCCAGAAAACAGGTTGGGCTGAGCAAATTCCTTCAAGTTAAACAAATCTAGAGACTTTGAAAACCCTGATGAGTTCTTTTTTTGACTTTTTTCTCAGGGCCCCTTTGATGTGGTTCTTCTCCCTGGGGGAATGCCAGGGGCGCAAAACCTGGCAGAGGTGAGAAATCTACGGAGCACATTCATATTTTGAGAGCATTTTAGGGAATACATGCAAATTGTGACCTTAAAGTCGACAAAAAAAAAACCCACAAATGAAATAAACCTAACGGCAACACCAAGGATCCACCAGATGGTGCCAAAGTAATAAATGACTGCTTTGGCCTGAGTCCCAAAAACACTGAGCATACCACATTCCCCGAGAATAACGCAGGATAGGTTTTAAAAAAAAAGAAGAAAAATGCAAATTCACAAATGTTGAATTCACCGTACAGCATGTTCTGCCTGTGATTCACTGTGCATGTGCTTCGTCCAATCTTTCATGCGCTCTTTCTCTTCCTCTCTTGCAGTCTCCCGCTGTGAGCGAGGTGCTGAAGGACCAAGATGGCAGGAAAGGCCTTATTGCGGCCATCTGTGCAGGTGCAGTCAACAAAAAACAGACGGAAGTTTCTGTCGCACTAATGCGGTGTACAAGTCCTTATGAAATCTGCTGGTTTGATCACCAAATTAGGTGCATAACTGATGGATCAAATTAATTCATGCAGTCTTCGATTCTAGTTTATGTTCAAGGTTAGGATGAGATTTTTAATTTATTTTTTAAATTTCTTTCAACTCCCCTTTGAACAGGAAAAATGTGTTTCAACGACAACTTGATTAGGGCTGCCAAGATTAGTCGACTAGTCACGACAACATTGATGTTCAAAATCTTCGACAATTAATTTAATAGTCACTGAGTCATTTATTTATGTAATTATTAATTTGCCGCATTGTTTCTCTCTCGAAGCCGCCTCTTTCTTTTTCTTTTGCTCTCTTTCTCTCTCGCTCTCTTTCTCTCTTGCTCTCTTTCTCTCTAACGGAGTGATGAGTTCACGAACTGGGAAGTACCAGCACTCAAAGTAACTGAACATGACATATTAGCCACAAGCCCTTGTCAGCATCACATAACAAAAAACAAATAATTTAGCTAGTTACAATACACTATGTTATAGTGCTTAAACCAAATAAGTACATATTTAAAGATTTTTCTTAGTTCCACATGTTTACCATTTTGAGTGCGTAGATTAATTTACTACTGAATTGGCTTTGGCTAATACAGTTGCGTATATAGGCCTTAAATCAGGATTGGGCTCTTGGACCGGCAATTTAAATTCAGCCTTTTAAAAAAATGCTCATTAGCCTGTAATGGCTGTCCTTAAATATAAAGACCTTTTTAGTTGAGCGAGGACAGTGGAAGGACATCATGACAAGGGACTGCAACGACCAATATGGAAAAGTGGATTGAAGGATGTCCTAGAAAATGGCCGTAACACTCACAGGAACTGGCAGTTTAATGAAGCTGCCCGTAAGAGGGTCCCTTGCCGTCCTGACTTTAAAGATTTTTTTTTTTGTGCGTGACCAATCATATTTGCATGCAAAAAAAAAAAAAAGCACAAGACGTATGTGATCAGTCAAATGATGTGTGCTCTTCTCTGTCTGCCTTTCAGTAAGAGCTTTTGGTTGGGAGAATTAGCCCTAACAAGAGTTGTCTGCAGTCCTGCCAGGAGAAAGTATAATAATTAGACAGCATGGGATGGCCGCCAAAGGGCATAATCAATAACTTTCTATTTATTAACAGTTTTTCAATGAGCTCACTGCAGTACTCGGCCTTTGCCAAACGTAATGCAGCAGGATTCAGTGTCTTCGGCCACTCCTTTTTTCGTCTCCTTTTTTGTTTTTTAAACTGTCTTTTTTATGCTGCATTTACTCAGGGCAGAAACACAATAATAATAATAATAATAACAGAGAAATATATAATGGGTGCCTTTTCATTGTCCTTAAAAAACAAAACAAAAAAAAAAACAATGTGTACATGTGTTGGTGCCAGCGAGTCCGCAGGACACAATAGCTCACCGGCGATGGGACGCTGTGACTTGCTAAGAAATATTCAAACAGAAAAATGTTAACATTTACTGATTACTAAAAAATGTAAAAAGGTAAACTCAAACTATTTTCTCTGGTAAAAGAAGAGCGTATTCTTTCATTTGATAAATTTGATGCAAGAATAATTATAGAACACCATATCCGTGGGCTTGAAAATTAAAAATAAAATTGCTGGCACTCTAGGGTTCCGATAATTGCCAACGGTTGGAATTGAATGAGTGAAAAGCCGCACAGTTAATGGTTTTTAAATTGGAATCGTCTTGGAAGTCAATCAATGTCACAGAATGGATTGTTTTTAATTTGTAGGTTTGACTGTGTTTGAAGCCTTCATTCAGTACTTTCTTATTTCATGTGCTTTGCCTTGCCTGCAAGTTTGTATCCAAAGGGCATTTGGATGAAGCACTGGGCCGATGCACATAACACAAATGGCCGATGAGTCATTTTACGATACAGTACAACATTAATGAACCCTAACAGCTTCTCTTCCCCTCCGCCGCAGGTCCCACAGCTCTTTTGGCGCATGGCATCGGCTACGGCAGCACTGTGACCACACATCCGGCTATGAAGGACAAGATGATGGCTGGAGGTGAGATAAAAATCACCAACAAACCTAATTCCAAATGGTTCGAAAAAGGGTAGTTGGTGGTGTTCATATTTTTGCTGCAGGATCTAATGTTCTGCTCAACAAAACTGGAAAATTGGAATAGTGTTGTTATACCCTCGAAGGCGCAAGTAGATTAGCGTCAACAAGGCGCCATGAACTGACAAGTCACAACAATGGCGGCGCCTACAAAAATGCACCAATGTCACTTTTCCACTGCACAGTGTCTACTTGATTGTTAATCATTTGGTGTGGTTGATCCCCCCCCCCCTTCCCCTTCTTCTGAAGGCATCGGTTGGAAGAGTGCACATTAATGACAACAAAGAAGGATGACCACTTTGTTTACGTCTAGCCATTTGACTATTGGTAAAGACACTGATTTTATTGGAGAAGATGGGCAGCAAGAAAATTGATCCCTGCAGCAAAGTTGACACTGTGGAGTATTAAATAGCACGGTCCAACCTTAAGTCATTTTTGTTATTTGTAAGAGTGGGAGTAGGAGTGGGCTAAAAAAAATATTTTCATTTTGAATTAAAGTGAACAAAAGCATTACAACTATGTGCGTGTGTATGTATGTATATGCATTTGAAAAACCACAGTATTTAGAAAATAAAACATAAACAAAGTTTATTTTAATTTTTTTTTCAAGTTCGGCGGGCCGGATTAAATCGTTTAACGGGCCGCATGTGGCCCCCGGGCCGTAGTTTGCCCACACCTGTTTTAGCCTGTCCTCTGTGGTATTTGATATGGAGCTACCTTGCAGTTTCCTCTTAAACAGGAATCTCACAATCAACTTACATGAGAGCTCCTGGAGATATTCTGGGTGTGTCCTGTACTCTCAAAACCCAATTATGAATGCGGCGTAGTAATAGAGAAACCTTTAAAGAACAGCGGGCGACGCTGCCATACAGGTAGACACTATGGATCCCTCAGCGATGAATGCTGTTGCAGGATTTTGACAGAACGAGTAAGAAATTAGGTCATTTGCTTCGGCATGTGCCCACCCATGTAGTGTGGTGGTCTCCAGGCCTTCTGAGCCTGTTGCACGAGTCACTCCCTTCATTCTCACCCCAAGTATTTCTCATTTTGTCTGTATTTAGATCACTATAAATATTCCGAGGCTCGAGTGCAGAAGGATGGCCATTACATCACCAGCCGTGGGCCCGGAACCAGTTTTGAATTCGCACTGACGATCGTAGAGGAGCTTCTGGGGGCTGAGGTTGCCGCTCAAGTCAAGGCTCCGCTCGTTATGAAAGAATGACTGTAGCCGCTTCACATCCGCTCACGGGCCGCAACTCTCGGCACGCCCGCGCAATCTGGTACAAGCGCTATCATGAAATTCTGTCTTTACGACTACATTCTTCCATCCATTTTCTGTACTACATAACCTGGTCATTGTCATGGGAAGCTGGAGTTTGTCCCAGCTAACATCAGACTAAAGGCAGACTACAACCTGGAGGAATCTTTTGTCAGTCCATTTTTTACAACACGTTCATTACAATAATCCTTTGCATATTCATGGTGCACTATTCGCATATTCACTTTTTCCACATTCTCCTCACCACTGTATTTGCATTTTTGTATGCTTTCTGAATCACCCTATGATGCCACCAATGCACTACCTAAATAGGAATCGGTGGCAAGGAAGTATGCTGAACTAATACATCTTGACTGAGAGAGCCTTGTATTTGGGGAGGAGCTTAGCCTGGGCTGTTGAAGTTGGAAAGAGTCTTTGCCTTGTGTCTATGTACGTGCACACTTCTGGTGCATCATTTTGAAAATCAAATCGGTAAACCATTTATTTTTTTAAGAGTAATGAAAAAGGAATTTGAACTGATATTACACCGTTGTAGTATCACCGTTCCTGGTAAATGTAATAAAAATTGAATGCGTTCAACTAGGATGTCAGTTATTTGCGGGAGATTACTTTACAATCTTAATGTAGAGGAAGTGTTTCAGAAGCTAGAAAGCTTACCCAATGATGTGGGAGGTGAATTGTGTCTGTCCTTGAAGCCAACCTTGATTCTCCTTTCACCATGAACTATAACATGACATGTTTTTTCCCCCTTTTTTTGTGTCCGTATAATCCGTCCATCCATGATCTGTTCCGCTTCTCCTCACAAGAGTTACGTGAGTGCTGAAGCCTATCCCAGCTGTCTTGGGGCAGTAGGCGGGGTACACCTTGAGCAGGTTGCCAGTCAATTGCAGGGCACACGAAGACGAACAACCATCCGCTCTCGAATTGGGCCAATTTAGAGTGTTCAATCAATGCATGTCTTTGGAATGTGGGAGGAAACCCACGCAGGCACGGGGAGAACATGCAAACTCCACACAAGAAGGACGGAATCGGACCAACGACCTCTGCACTGTGAGGCCATCGTGCTCACCAGTCTTCCACCGCCTAAATATAAAAAATTAATTCAGCATTACAAGCCCACATAAAGTTGTTTTGACAGTGTCTCATGGTCAAAATCCCCACCCCCCAATCCGGGCAAAATAAAACTCCAGGAAAACGAATTTTTGGGAAAAAAAAAAAAGAAACCCTGAGAAGGCAACACAGATGGAGGCATCCCCCGACAGAGAGGATGACCAGGCTGGGGAGGATGCCAGCACTGTTGGCAACATTGATCATGTGGAAATCACTCCTACTATAATTAATTTACCAACGCTTTAAACATATGTGTTTGGGTCATGTGTGAGGAGTGTTCCTCCTCAAATCCTGTGCTGGTTGGCTGATACAAAACCCTCCACAGCAGCAGTGACGGTCGCGCAACTATGTTACCACTTATGACTTGGACGTTTTGTTCAGCAACATTAAAGCAATTGCCCTCTGCACACTTAAGGTCACCGCGCCCTGAGTTGCATTTTGCCCGCATTGGCCCACTGGCTGTTGACGCCTAAATATAGGCTGCAGAATGCAACGTATTGTGGGGCACCACTGAGAAACGCGGGAAGCGGAATCCGAATAGACTGACGTGGGAACCCGACCAATAGCGAGCCTCGCTGCGGCTGCAGTCGTTCTCCCAATGGCCAATGACTGCTCGCCCGCAGCCTTAATGGGGCGGGGCTTTTCACAACGCGTGGTAGTTGTGTCAAGAGAGCGACACAGACCAGACGCTCCTCCTCGCAGGAGGCAGAAAGACATAAAGGGAACAATTGTGCGAAAGGTAAACACGTTTAACTATTTTCTACCGTATGCTGTTTGTATTCGCGCCACGTGTGTGCTGTGTGTTTTTGCTCCGTTCTATCGCTGTGTGGGTCATACGCTTGAATTTACGACGCCTTAATCACGGCACCCGAAACAGACACTGTTGGCCAACTGTAAACAAGTAGCACGCGTGTCAAAGCCATTAGAACGACCACTGTTGGGTCAGTGACGCGTTTTTTGTTCCACCATTCCGTGATTAGCTTACCGTGTGCTTTCAAGCGGCCCCATCGTCATGGTTTGACATCCTCTGCTCACATCAGATGTGGGCAGACGGAGCGTAAACGGGAAGCCCGAGGTGGTGTCCACGTCCGTGAAACTAAAGGCGCTCTCGACGCCCCCCACCCTCTTCGCCCCCCGTCCGCCGTGTGTTACCGCGGGGGGGAGAGTTGTCGTGCAGATGCGATCCGACGCGGAGACGTCAGCTTCGGGAGTTGTCCGTTCTCGGGACTGCAGAGAGGCCAGGTGACCAGTTTGAACGTCACCTTGACAACGGCACAACGCCGCATCCACGTTGCGCACCGAAGCATCCTTGCAGAAAATCTCCAGTGTTTCCATAAAACTGGGGATGCATGGTCTTGGATGAATGAGGTTCATGGGGTGTCAGAGAAGTTCCAGGACTGGTGTCACCGAAGATATAAATGGGCTCTTGACCTGGATGTCACTTGTATCACTCTCTTCTATCTCCGGTATTCAAAGCACTTCACACAATTACCTCATCTACCTACCGATGACATGCATTCAGGAGCAACTGGGAGTTCAGTTAATCTTGCCCAAGGATAATTAGACATGGTCACAATTGCCCACAGCCTCTAGGTTGGGAAACTAACACTCTACCACTGAGCCGCACCGCCCTATTGGGACGCTCCTCCTAAATTTAACTAACCAAATTAAATTTCTAGGTATGGGGGGGGGGGGGGGGTTTCCATCGAAGAATGTGAGCAACATGACTTTGACTTTGAACTTTGACTGTCTTGCTCGCTTTGGCCTTGGTTACTTCAGGCCCTTCCATTGAAGGCGCTGGCAATTGGTGTGCTGGTCCTACTTGAACATCCATGACGCATCACTGGTGATGAGTCTTCCAAACAAGTCTGCTCTCATTGGTGCATCATCAGTCACTCTGCTTATTGCTTGGTGACCTAACCTAGTTGTGTACAGAATATATTGTAAAAGAATAAAAAATCACTGGCTTTAGAGTCCTGGGACTTTTCTGTCACTTTTCGTCCTCAATTAGAATGGATATTTATGGTTTGTTCACATCATTGTTTAAATGGCAGCTCACTGTGATGTAAAAATAATGTTTTAAATTTCTAATTTATATCTAATCACGAGCTTTCCAAATGTCGAGCATGTATCTTTATATCAATTCAACAGCTTTGGTTAATATTGCACGACCACCATTTTGTCTTATGTGCACTTAAGACACAGGAATAAGCTCGAGTTGTTATTTTTAACACGCCACTCACAGGAAATGTGAGTTATCTTTTGCGGTTTGAGTTGCTGGAAACCACCCTAGTCACGATGAGTAAAGTTTCGCTGAGGCATTGAGCGGCATTTGCTCAAATGTTAGGTGAGGTAAATTGCTTTGAAAGGAGGTGGGACGTCAGTTGTAATTTAAATTAATTTAAACAAATTTTAAAATGGATCCAGTGGCATTTTGTGACATATAATATGATCACTGAGGGAATGGCTATAGTTATTTTTCGAAAATGTCCGATATTAGCGCTCATAGACGAGCAGTTTCTTTGAAAATGTAAAGCAAAGTGTTGTGGTGGTGTTAAATTTTCTGTGTTATTCTTATTGTTCGATGGTAAACTTCAGCTGAGGATGGCAGTAAAACCCTTGAAGCTTATTTTTTGAAGTATTTTCCATTGTTGTGAAGTGAGTTGAGTTCACTGCGATACGAAGCTTATATCCCAATTCTTTGCTTACAAGTTAAATGAAGAAAAAAAAAGTCTGAATGATGGCTAGTCGGGTCACTCGCAACTGGAGGAAGCACTTTTTTAAGAGACTGAAAGAAAAAAAAAAGTGCCATTTTTGGGGCAGTGCCCCCCTTCCTCCCAATGCAGAGTTGACATTGATATTCTGACTCATTAAATAGTCTCTTAAACACAGACTGTCGTAATGGAAGCTTTATTTAATTTACCGGCCCATGTCTTTTTAGGCAAAACCTAGTCAAGTAGGATATCGTCTTAATCAGATAGCGCTGACTGACGTCATCTAATTATCTACAAAATGCTCGTCACTGGACAGTGACAATTGCTTTCAACACTATAAGGTGGGGGAATCGAGTGCTTGACGTCAATTTCCCGTGTCCCCAGTTCTGCAGGATTCCCTTTGATACACGAGCATCATCCCATCACCTCATTGTAAAAGGGAAAAAAAAAAAGCGTAAAATTGCTGACTATAATTACAGCCAGCGAGTTATACTTAAAACACAGTACCATAGAAAATGGTGTCAAATCTAAATCCTAATGTTCATTAGAAAAAATAGAATAGAAATCCCTTTATTGTCATTGTACTCAAGTGTGCAACGAGATTAGAGGGCTCCCCTCTCCAGTGCAATACAACAATAATACAGACAAATATATAAATTAGATAAAGAAGACAGTTCCAACAGCAGCTCGAGGCCCTACGACGGAGCTGTGCCCCATATTGACAAAAAGTAGAATACTTGTTTTCAGTTGGATATTTCTGGAATATCAACATTTGGCACTGTTGCACACAACATGTTAGATTTATTCTGCTTGAGCAGCCGCACAGGGAAGAGCTTGGAGGCTTGACTCCCTATTTCTGGATGGGGCGGGTCGGGGGGACGGTGTAAAAGTCACTGTGACTGAGTCATGGCTTTAGCTAATGATGCAATTAGAGCAGCACTTGGCGTTTCCTGATTAGATCACCTACTTTCGTAGGCCCGCACACGAGGAAGCGAGGGCTCGCTCCATTCAGCGGCTGCATTTCAAAAGGCAATTGGCAGTTCACAGGCAAATGGGATTTCATCAAACGTCAAACTTTTTATTGTCATCCGCCGCAAATTGGTTACTGACATTTTGCCGCCTTGCCGTTCTCGTATGAGGGTCATGCACTTCCCACGAGGACAAATGCATCGCCGCAACCCGCGTGGCATGTACTCAGCGGCAGTTTTGAGGATAATTCAAAACTGCTTTTTTATGGCTTATAAGCGCAGTCAAGTTGCACTTCTTTAGACGGCAAGCTAATTGAGCCAACTAGTGGACTCCACTGCTACCTAAATTGTGTCAAGACACAAGAATTTGGTGCATTATTAGGATTTGATTATTTAACAATGAATTGTGCCCATTGTGACCTTTTCAGTTTTCTAGCGGTTTACTGCGCGCAAGTAGGCCTGTACTGGCATGATTTTGTTCTTAAGACTTGTGATCCACTTCACACGTCTCTACACAAAAATAATGAAACTCCAACAGATGTCTCTTACCCAACTCCCTACAAACATAAACAGGAGAAAATAATCAAAACAAAATCAATTTAATTCAATACGCCTGGGCCGATTTGATTTTCGATTGATGATTAAACTTTGATTTTTCGATTTTCAGCAAGGCTTTGCAGTACCAATATTACTTTTGTATGGAAGGCATTGTCCCTAGAACCAATTATGCGATGAATGCAAATTAATTTTAATTTATGGAGAAAAAGACATTTTTAAAAGTATCGATTATATAGTTTTATGAATCGATATCGGGCTATGAATAGGAAAATCGATTCAAATCAATATACTAATTGTCTAAACTAAATCAATTATCTAAATCTAAATCCAGACTTGCTTTCTTAAATAACAAATACGGTCTAAACTTATTTCCAACATGTGACTCAGGGGCTGTGGGCTACTCGTGCCTACAGGGCCCAGGTTGGTGACCCGTGTGCTAGACATTATCGCCTTCTTGGATAGTCAAAGCACACGGTTCTTATCTACATTGTACAATATTTTATTAAACAATTTATGCTTGAGATATTTGTGTGCGTTTAAAGATGTTTACAATGTGTGTGAAAAAATGATGTGCATCTCTCGATTGCAGATTGTCACCTATTGGGTGTGGGTCTATACTCAAAATAATAAATGTGTGTTTACTTTGTACTTAATTCTGCCCACCCCTCGTAGAGACAGGGGGAAAAAGTCTTCTGATTTGATGTATTTCCAGTGACCTATTCCTCGCAAAATGGAACCTTGTTGCTATGTTTAGGCAAGACCACAAGCAACCATGTATGCAGGCTAATGCAAATTGTTTTGTCAGTTTGAGAAAAAAAAAATCACTGAACGTTTTCTCCATGTTGTGTCTGCCTAAGGAGTTTTTTTCTTCAATAAACCAAACTGCATGCCAGTAGCAAGTATACTTAATACTTTTATTTGAGCCGAACGTTCAGCTGCAGGGGATCATAATCGTGTTGTTGCGTTGTCCGTGCGAGGGATCAGTCAATGCGGCGATTCTACGAGCAGGTTGACAATGTTGTGGGGTCGGCAAAAATTTGATGCCTTTCTGGGTTGTTCAAGAAATTACAGATGCGTACACCAATCACTTCAATTTGTTTGCCTAATAGCTGTCACTTTCTCTCCATTGTGTACACTAATTTCAGAAGCTGCAAAGACTGCAGTACTAAAAGCATCGTGTCCCCCGTGAGCAATTCCTTACAAGGATCAATGCAGGATTTTGTGAATAAACTGCATTCTTTCTTTTTCTTTTCTTTTTTTTTTTAAGTCCAACAAACAGATCAATAATCTCTTCTCATCAATCACTTGATATTTTAATGCATTCAATTTGAACAAGAGACACATCTTTTAAAACTAATGATTTGATACTGAACTTTGGTTATCGGAAATTCGGGGCTATGGCAGTTTTGAGTAGAGTTAATGCTGAGTTTTGCAATCAAGAAATAAACCGCATACTGCAGCACATTCTCTTTGAACTTGAACTTTGCAGCAATTGTCACGCGTGATCTGCAGAGATTGTGTGTGTGTGTTGTGGCAATGGCGGTTACAACAGCACATGTTGGTATCAATCATACTTAAGGCAAGGCGGTATCTATTTGAGGTGAAGCGTTTTTAGTTATTCAAGTCGACAACACAACCAGTGATTAATTGGTTGTTGGAGAATCAGTCGCTATTACATTTTTTTCATGTACTTTTTTGTGTTTATTATTTAATGTCCAAGAATGTCAAAATGAACAAACTGCTCCTTGAAACATTTCCAGTACAGTTACAGAAGGCTTTACTTTGGCATGAGTTTGACCCTGGAACTTGCCCTTTTTTCCACGTAACCGAATCTGCCCTGATACTGATCCCGCAGATCAGAGCGTACCGAATTGTGTGCGTATCGCTTGCCCACTCATGACCTTGAACAACCTTCGGGCACAAAACCGCGAAAGAGCTTCCTGAAAAACACGTTTATATTTAAAATAACAGTTCTGTCGCTTTAGTAGTCCGGAGGACCTCAACTGCATCTCCGGGCTTCCTTCAGCATCTTTGTGCTGAGTCATGGAGATGGCGTCGTACAGCGAACCATCCCAATAGTTGCAGCGGGGTATTTTGTAAGACTCATTGTTAGAAAATAAACAGTGGTTATTAAAAAAAAAGAAATCGCTTAGCATAATAGAAAGCAATTGTGGATAAAACTTCATTACGCTGGATTATTTTGTAGCCCAACAAAGGCTTTGCCTGAATCTATTCATGCATTTTCTGCACCGGGAATGATGAGTCAATGCACTGTGGGCTGTTTTTAACTCTGATAAATTTCAAGGATGTGACTGTAATTCTTGTCCACTATTCAAATGAATATTATTAGAGGTGTCTTGTAGCTCTTAAATCAACAACACATTTCTAAAAGGCATAAAAGTGAGTGGGATATTGTTTTGTTGTTCTAATTAGTTTCTCGGTTGTGGAAGTACTTCTTCTTTTTTACACTAACACACTGCTCTTTGTGATAATGTCAGAGAAGAAATAATGATCAAATGTCTGGTAATATCTTGTTGGAGTTGATGCTGACGGCTCGTTTTCAAAAGAAGGAGTTCTTGGAATGCAAGGGCTGAAACATGAGTGTGGAGGGCAAATGTGTCAACGCTGTTCTCGCAGGAATTCTTTTTTTTTTTGTTCCATACAAATCAGCAAAACTCAACTGCAGGTGCAGTGATCCCGGATGTTGCTGAAAACGTAGTTCTTAGCTTTATGAGCAATTTTGAACTGAGGTGTACTTGAAAATACTGATGTGCAATCTGATACAGCTATATGTGCTCAAAGTGCTACCAAACTTTTTACGATTGGACAAATGTATTAAAAAAAAAACAGCAAGCCTGCTCCAATTGTCGGTTACGTGACTACTTTCTCTAGTGATGGGCGTCGAAGTGAAATGAGCAAAATTGTGGCTACCAGTGATGCAGATACTGCCAAGTATGGAGGAGAGGAAGAAACATGGCGAGTACGACTAATAATCCTGAAATTGACGATCCTTCAAGCATATTAAGGTCAGCATTATGGGACCATTTCGTCTAACTAGTTGACGTCAGAGACAGAAATTGCGAAGTCTGGGTTTTGTCAACTATTTGCTGTAAGTGCTTCAAAAAAACGTTCCCAAATCATGTGCAACACGTCAAACATGTTAATGCACCTTCCAGGACACTGTCCCGAAATTTCGTGAGGCATGGAAAAAAAGCAGGCAGTCTACTCCGGAAAATATATTTAGAATTTTAAGAAATTAAATTAGGAATAAAAAAATATATATATCATAAATATATTTTTATTTTCCATATAACTATAACATAATTATTTAGCTTCATTGTCTGAATTTATATATTGAAAAAAATCAAGAAAAATCCAATTTTGACTTTTGGTGTATCGTTACAGCCATAATTAGAACTGACCTTTAGATACATTCCAGGGAATTATCACGCAGAACCTTAACGATGCTGCTCCTTTAAAAGCCAAAAATTGCAATCCTCCAACAACTCAACACCTGATGCGACCTGGGCTCCGGGCCACACCAAAAAACCCTTCAGCCACCGTTTCACGTCGTGACTAGATCAGTCGGATCTGACAAATCAATTAATAAACCTCTAACTGCCTGTGCAGTCCTTTTCCACTGAACAGTTTAGTCTGATTAGGTTTCTAGGATTTTAACATTTTAAAATGTCAAAAAAAAAACGTATCCGTGTTATACCTCTTGTTGCCAGTGCTTGGCGATGTGGTACCTGAGGGTTGGCGCGAGTTTCAAGGGCAATGTCGTACATGTCGAAAATGGTCTTTTCTCACAATGGACACGGTAAGGTTCAGTAAGTCCTGATCAGGCTTGAATTTCCGCTGTAGGGTGTGTCGACTTTTGCAACCTAGTCTCAAGTGAATGAAACAGAACTAAACCAAAACGTTTGCTGCTTGGTGAACATGAAATGTTTGTTCTTAAAATACATTGAGGACACAATGCTATCCATTTGTTTGAAAATGGAGAGTTCTAAAACAACGGATGGTTGTTTTCGACTGTCCTTGTTCACTTCCCGCTTGTCAACTTTGAGCCACTTTTGGTAAAAGTGAAAAATGTAACACCGCAAGCGTTTGTCTTTTCCGCTTCTGCCCACTGCTCCTTCTTCGGTCAGTTTCACTGAACGCATACTCACTCCAGTGCTGACTGTGCATAGGGAGGTGTGTCTATGTGCGTGCGCGTGTGCGTGCGTGTGTGTGTGTGTGTGTGTGTGTTTTTTATTTTAGGTGGGAGGGGCATTTCCTCTAATGCTCAGCTCACACCTCATTTATTCACATTTCTCCTTTCACCTCTTTCTTACTCATTGTTCCGCATCCTTGTCTTGTGTCACTTGTTTCCATCTTGCTCATGTCAGATGCTCGCATGCTCGTCACACTCGGGCACACAATTCCAGTCACACGGCATCATACGCCGCATCCGCTAGAGTTGTCATTCATCGTGTCATTCCACCTCCCGATCGTCGGGAATACTGGGCTGGTGTTCCGGCATCGCTAGCGACTGTAATTTACATTTATTCCTCGCTTCCACTCACTGCGTCAGGAATCCACTGCAGACTGAGGTGGGTATTTTTTTTTATTTTTTTAAAAGCATCGTTTCTGTCTCAGAGGCTGCATGCAGCCGGTGTCTCGCTCTCTTTCTCGCTCTGTCTACTCATTGTGCGTCTTCCTCTTTCGTCCCTCCCTTGCTTCCTCACTTAAGTCTGTCAATGGGAGTCAGGATGCTCCTGCTTGACCGCGCTACATCTGTACACAGCAACATTTAACTCTGGTGCACATTAGCAAATCTGAATTTCTCTCCCAGCGCTATCGGAGTGTCTCTGTGGATGTCATTACGCTTGATCGCGCTGCTGCATTGAAAACTCTCTTTGAATACCTTATTATGCTGGTATGTACTTTGCTCTCTCTCTCTCTCCATTGCGTTCTGTTCTCTCATGTTTTATGCATGTCCTAGCGTTTGAATCCTTGCCAGCGAATTGGCTTGTAGGCCCGATGAAACCTCCAAAATAGACAAAATAAAAGTCCACATGTTCAAAGCATCTGCATTGAGGCAAG
The DNA here is from genome assembly GCF_059441095.1 of Idiotropiscis lumnitzeri. Taxonomy (NCBI): domain Eukaryota; kingdom Metazoa; phylum Chordata; class Actinopteri; order Syngnathiformes; family Syngnathidae; genus Idiotropiscis; species Idiotropiscis lumnitzeri. Next base: position 9,630,549 of record NC_142401.1, read on the forward strand.
AAGGCATGATTCCTATTCACCTCAGCTGCCCTGCTGCTGCTGCTACTGCTGCTGCAGTTTACCAGCAACACCCAGAAGAAAAGCTCAAACTATTCCCTGTGAGAGTGAGAGAGGTCATTTTTGCTGGGATGAATGGGTTGCTGTTTATGTTTTGGAAAATATCAGAGGATGATTGTTGCAGGAAGTTGTGCGCGTGTGTGTGTGTGTGTGTGTGTGTGTGTGTGTGTGTGTGCGCGTGTGGCTTGATCCACCCGTCCCTGTATGTGCATCTTGGCTCATATTTACAAGTATGCCTGCCTGCACAGGATGGGCTCTGATCCAAACAGAATGCAAAGGAGAGGCTGGCTGCAGGGGTTCTGTTTGGTGCAGGAAGCTGTTGGAAGGAACTGTATGTCCAAGTGGAGATGTGTCACGTGACTACAAATAGTTTAAGGTGCTCATGGAATTTGGGGGCGGAGATAAGGTCAGTGTTAGTGTTAGGTTTTGGTTTTAGAGTTGGCGTGAGGCGTAAGGGCAGAGGGGTTAGGATAAAATGAATTTTAAAAAAAAAGCTTGCTTTGGGCAAGTTAGGCAGTTAATGAGTTGGGGTTCAGCAACTTGTGCACGCCTACCAAGCTTTTGTTTTGACCAATCCCGTCAGCGGATGAAAACGTCGTCACCGACATGTGCCTAGTTTTGACCGGCTGTTATCTTGATCGTTATCGTTTTTGCATTGTAAACAAACTCGCAGATAAGGGGCGTCTTGAAAAACATGACAGAGATTTTTATTTTTTAATCAAGCCGATTGTCAACCAAGAAAAGTTTTCGTCACTGTGGCGTTGTGATTGATCTGCATCCCCAATGGTGCGGCTCGGATCCAATCAGCGGGCTCGGGACAAGATACATTCTCAGAGTTTTAGGAACTCACAAAAAACGGAACTGTTTTGATGTACCAGAATTAGTTTGACAACAACAGACGATCATACTTGATCCAACCTCAAGTGTGTGAACACACCCGTTTAAGTACTTTCTGTTTATTCCCCACAATGTGTAGTCAACACAATGAAGAGCAGTTAGTCATTTTGAGTGAGCACTTCAATGTACAAGAGGTTTCTTCTAATGCAGAGGCGGCTGCAAGCGTACCGTGTCGGATGAAAGCATAAGATATATGGCGAATATTTTGCTTTGGACATTTCAGATGAATTGTCCGGATTTAAATTTGAGATGGACTTTCTTGTTCTTGCCGAAGCACATTTTCAATGCAAAGTTGTTCACTGCAGTGTCCTCGCTGTCCTTACGGGGTCACTTGGACCGGCGACATCATCCGAAGCTGGCTCATCGAATGTGTAGTGAGCCAAAAGCCACCAACAGTCAGCAAACGGATGGTATGACTTACCCTTTCTCTTCAGTGGATGACTTTTATGTTATACTCCTCTGATTTCAGCAAAACAGAAATATCATCAATAAATCCCTTGGCTTCATGAGTCGGTATAATGTTTGTATAACGCTCAATTGTTGTTGCATAGCCAACCGTCCAGTGTGAACACTAAATCCATTCAAGCGTAGTTCAGTTCTGCTCGCGCTCATGCATTGAAAGTCTCTTATGTGAAATGTCTAAAAATAAGGCCAGAGTCAATTGCAAGCTGTTAGCGACCTTATCCGAAGTTCCCTCAGATCGTGGAGTGACGAGCGTAACTGAAACATCCACCGAGGTTTAATGCTCGAGCGGCGGAATCAGTGGGGTGAGAGGCTGACACTGAGTGGCCACTGGCATCTTTTGACATTTTCACTCATCTCGACGCTCCGCTAATGTAGGTCCTGACACTCTTTATGGCTTTGGTCGGCCGGATGCTAGAGTGGGGGTGTTTTCCTAAACTGAGCTCAGTAATCATTCTGCTGTTGAGATTTAGTGGCCTGTTTAGCTTCATTAGCCTGGTTTTTAGTTCCCATGCGGCATCACCGTCTCACACACACGCACACGCACACGCACACACTGGAGCCTGTTTTGTCACACTTTAATTTGACAGGTGGGCTTTCTGCTTTCACATATTTCGCATTTCTTAGTAGTCGTATTACACTTTTCCTGATGAGAAGGAACCCTTAACATTTATAGTTGTAAACTTTACCCGATCAGGTATTTTGGGTTCAGTCTTGCGAACGTCGCCTGCCCAACTTCTGAAAACAGGTGAGCCGTGGTTGGTCGTTACCTGAGCAAGTGGGATTTCATTTTCATTGTGTGTGTATATATATATGCACACAACATATGGAAAGCGCTTTGTTACGGCTCCAGCTGTTGTGAAATGCACGGTATAAATAAAATTGTATTTAATTGAAAATGACAAAATGCCCACCGACCCCTTGAAATTACCGTATTTTCACGACCATAAGGCCTTGTCAATAAGCTGTGTTGCCATGACAGCTCTCATTGGTCTGAGGTGCTGCTACTGACAGCTACCCCTTATTTGCATGGGTGCTGGCATGCGCAAGCTAGCATGCGCGAGCTAGCATGCGCGAGCCCAGCATGCGCATGCGAGCATGCGCCTCGTAGTATTAAATACAGAAATAGCACCCTCAACTGGTGCTGCGCCCTTTGATACAGCACCCCTTTTGGCCGTAAAAATACGGTCATAAAAATGTGTGGATTTTGCTGCTTAATTCATGCTAAAGACAATTATTGACTATTGCAAAAAGTATTTGAACAAGAATAATTGCCAGAATGATTGTGTTAAAGGGAAAGATAAGATAAGGACATCTTATCTTATCTTATCTTTCCCTTTAACACAATCATTCTGGCAATTATTCTTGTTCAAATACTTTATTTTGTCTATTTTGGAGATAAGATAAGATGTCCTTATCTTATCTTTCCCTTTAACACAATCATTCTGGCAATTATTCTTGTTCAAATACTTTTTGCTTTGCATTTGTGTTTAAATTCCCCGTTAAAACGATAATAAAAATATCTAAAGCATGTGGACTGTGCAAATTTTTAGCTATTGGAGGAGGTTCTGGAACGTATCCCGTGCATTCACTGCATAAGCAATTGACTGAGGCAATGTTCACGATTACCACAATGCTCGTAACAGTATTTCATTTCTCCACGTTTTTGCTGTCTGACTCACATTTTATCAAGGTTAAGGTAAAAGCACAGATGGCTTTGGCAATCCATGATATGACCTGGACTCGTTGCCCAGACACTGTGGATCAAAGTAAATGCTGTAGCTACGGTTACCCCAGGGTGGCATAAATCAGTCAACAAACGCGTTAATCTTCAACAATGATTGGCTTTGACACAAACTGTGGGCAGGCCCAAGGCATGTATCTAGACATGAATAAACAGCACGATGTTAACCCTTCATGCCTCAGGAAACCTGGCGCCCGCCATTCTCATGCTCGGCCGCACAGGCACTAAGGGGCTTCTGTCAGTCGTCTGATGTAACGCGGGTCTGTGTGTACAGAAGAAAACGGGATTGTCAGATCTTTTATATAGGTTCTATAGAATGTCAGAATGTAGCCGGGATGCTTCGATTCAAATACTGCCACTCAGTCGTTGTGCAGCGGATGTGGCCATTAAGTTTGTCCTACTTTTGACCGTAGCTTTGGTGTTTTTATCCTCTGCCATGGTGGCGCTGTTTGAGGCTAATATTCCACTTTTATTCAATAGCACGCAAGAAATACATGTTAGTAACCAGCTTCAAGAGACAGGAGATGTCAGTTTATTCAGGCCCGTTGAGTAATACCACATCAAACCTTCTGTCACTCTGTTCCGTATAAACGGCATCTCTGTCAATGCCAACCAAATCACTGTCTGATTAAGGCGAAACGTGTTAGAAAAGAGCAGCTGCACAAGTCTCGTGTAAGTGTGGGAGACTGGCGACCCTGCTAAGTCGAGCGTGAGCGAGTCAAACCACTTCACACACACACGTATGCTGGATGTGTTCAGACGAACGGAAGGAAGCGTGTGCAATTGCGGCTTCTAAACTGGAGGATTTCTTATGGCGTCTGCAAGCGATCCAAAGGCTGGAGCATTGTGATATGAACAGCATGAGTGCGAGTGGACAATGGAACAGTGGGAAAGCTCCTTTATTTTTTTTTTCAGTTTATGATACATTTTCTTGAGCGAGAAACCCAAGGTCAATCAGAATCCATTTAGTCAATCGCTGGAGAAAACATTCCAGACTCACCTACAATAGGTGAATATCACATGCTTCAAACAAATTGGAATTCATCGAAACACACTTAATTCAATAGTACACTAATTTGAACATGTTTGGAAGCATAACATTTATAGCAAATATTGTACATGTTGGCGTTAGATACATGCATGTGCCTTCAAGAGGTGGGGCCAGGTGGCGTGTAAACGTCCCAAAGTCTGCGTGGTCCAGACGAGAGCCGTAAGTAACACAGAATGAAGATGTAGACTTTTATTATCTTTTTGTGTTCGCTGCTGCCTAGTTGCCATCTGCTTGTTAATTGTCAGAGTAGAATTTTGGGTGTGTTCAGTTTTCGACTTTTTATGTGAGTGGCATCCCTTCTAAAAAGGAAGTGTATTGATGGAGTCAAACCTTTGGTGAGTTTTAATGATACCCAGTTTTCCTAAAGTTAGGGATGACCGTGGTTAAAGCTATACATTTTTATGCAAATTGAGCTGCATATTTTTCCCGAAAATTGTGCGAAAATTTCAAAATGTTCGATGTTGGAGCCATTAACACGCAGAGGTTCCATTTTATGCATACCTTTTTACAGTTTAATACACTTCAAGCTTCAAACTAAGCGCAAAGTTTTTCATGCACTTCAAATATCAACGAAAACAAGGACAAATGTGCATTTTTCAAATGGAAAGCTTGTGTGATTCTTAATGGAGTTTGCTGAGCACAACACTCAGGATGCAAACCCATGGATTGAATGTGTAATGCACAGCATGTTTTGTGTGTGTAAATGTGTGTGCGTGAGCGTCGTCCGTCCTTGACAAAATGACCACTTTGAGTGAGCGAAGTAGCCTGGACTGTGTGAGTGAGGAGTGCTATGAGTGAGCTGATGCACAAGATTGTAATTTGCCAGTTTTTATTTGATTGTGTCAGGGCCGAGCCTGGATGCAGTCGTCCAGCGCACAACAAATTGTTGGCTGCAATATTTTGCAAACATGGGGGCCGCAAGTCTCTTAAATGTGAATAATTTTGAGCATGCAACTGTCAAAATGAGTGACTTTGGAGAATCACGCATGTTTTTGGCACTCTTCTCGATATCATTTCAGCCGGCATCAAGAAATGGTTTCTTTCCGCATTTGGTGAAGTTGTGCCACATTTTATTCTCGCAGTAGTCTGTCCAAGTACATGAAAGGTAAATCAACCGCCAAAAATTCTTTGCAATAAACTAGTCTAAACATGGCATTCTGATTATCGCAACTCATATTCCCATAAGCGATAATCAGAATGCCATGTTTAGACTAGTGAAGGCGCACATAGAATATTTTATTGCAAGGAATATTTTTGTGTTCCCCTATAAGTCTTGCGATTGTTTCGGTTTCATTTTATAATGGCTACTTCACAACTGAGTCGCGTTCCTACAGCGGCGGCATGGCCCAAATTTGAACGCAATTCGGAACATGCGGTCGACCAGTGGTCTCCAACCACCGGTCCGCGGGCCACTTTGGCCCGGGCCGCACAGATGAAAATTAAAAAAAAAAAAAAAAACTTCCGGTTTAAGGCACTTCTCATATAGTTACATATAAATATGGCTTCACGTTTATTGTAATATCTACAAAATCCCCCACTTTTTGTCTGGTTGTTCAATTACAATCAAGCATGAACCCTTCCCACCATATGACTGTTTTGTGGCCGTGATTTTTGGTTTGTTATTCGTTGACGGTTGATGCGTCATGGTGATGTGGCAGTTGTTGAGAGTCGAGCTGCAAGAGTGGCGACATTACTACTTCCAAATATGCTTTTCATTCGTTTGACAAAAGCTTATGTTTTTAGGTTACGCTGAAAACAAATAGTTATTCAGTCACTAAAATGCAGCGGACAAAACGTACTCTCAGCGCCTTTATAACACTTTATTTATCTTTAAGGTTTAGTGTTTACAGGGTGGTTTAATGTATTTAACGTACTGGTAGAAGACTATTTGACTTCTGCTTGTATATGACGGTTACAAATGTCAAAATGCCACTTAAAACATCTCCTCTCCGGGTATTAAAGGTTTATGGTGAAGTTTTGAAACAGTCATGCCACGGGTCAACTGGGGGTTACTTTTCTCTGTTATCTGGTCTATGTTTACGACTTTTCTCTTCAATGATGGTTTTATATGCCTGCTGCAGTGCGCTAATGTGCTCTCTTGGCGGACTGCAGTATTTTGTCCTCGCCGCACTGATAGCAATGATGTACAAAGCCATAAAGGCCGGCCTGTTCAATTCCGCTTCAGTCTTCGCCAATGTCCACGTCTTCTTTATAAGTGTGATTTATGCACGTATCGGATGGCGTTTCTGTTGAAGCGCCCGTTTGTTATGCTGCGATAGACTATAACTCTGCACAAGAGCGAAAGAAAGAGAACACACCGAGTGCTGATTCATCTTCCTGCTGTCAGCGATATGAGCATCTTGGGATCGTTCATCTCGTATCGTATCATAACCAGGAAATTGTGCACTCCAATTCATCGCGGTATTTCATTATTATGCACACAAGTTGGCCTTTGCTGTTTTTTTTTTTTTGGAGTGTGTGCCATGTTCAACTGGATTGGCGGATTTAAAAGCATTGGAAAGATAAAACCCATATTCACGTGACATCGACAACGAAACGTATCTCCATTGCAGTCTGCGAGAAGGTCACATTTTCAAGAGGACACTGCAGCATCTGCATGCGCGCTTTGCTTTTTTTTTTTTTTTTTTTTTTGCTGCATCAGAGCAATGGGAAAAAGATCTGGCCTTTATACAGAACCCATCTGGCCTTTGTCTCTGTGTTCGCTATATCACTTTGGAGGTGGTCGCTAAGTTGTGACAGGCAAGACAATACTCGTGTTCAATTCCGGGACTTGAGTTTGAAGACCAGACTTGCATATCCATTTTCGATTTGCCGTCTCGGAATGGATTTGTTTAATCGTCCGCCATTTGTAACCTTAACATATCCAATGCCTGTTTGTCAATGACCCACTGTAGGTGCGTTTCAAGTAGGAAGGCGGGATTTGTACTTTGTTGTGTTTTCCCTCTGTTGCAAGCAGCACTAATTCCGAAAGCAATGGCACAAAACAAAAAACTGAGGTTTGACTTTGATCCTAAAAACAAATATCCCGCATCCTGACGTTGAGAAAAGGCCGCTGCCGTTGCCCGACTGAACTCCCATGGAGGATATCCCTGGCAAATATTCGTCTGTTCTTCTGCAGCCATCTGCTCGGATGGCTGTGTGTTTACCGCTGCTGCCAACATACTACACAACTCCGTATGGTGCTTTCCAGGCCAGCGCTGCCTGCCTGCTTGCCTCGCTCACGTAAGCCCCGTCTCAAGAGGGAACTCACTCGGCCGGGGTGTGGGTGGATTTAGGGATGGGAAGCATGTGAGGAGCAACCTTTTGTCACTCAATTTTGCATTTTGTTTTGAAGAGACGAGGATGTTTGAGATGATTGTGTTCTGCTTGCCAACCGCTCATTATTTATTATTGTGCTCGTCCTTTGCAGTCGTGTAACGCTGCACTCCAACCATACTGAGTGTTGCTAATATTTTGCTGTGAAATGAGTAATCAATTGTCCACATACGCTAGCCCTCTCTTTCTCTGTGCGGAAATAGTTAACCATTACCAAAATTCCGCATCTACAGTTTTGAGAGCAAAGCTTTCGGGCTTCAGGCCTTCATCTGATCATCAGCATGACTGTATTAAAGGCACACACACAAAGGTGCAGTGCCGGTGTGGGTGTGTTACTACTTCCTTTGCTTGTCGCTGGGAGAAGATGCTTACGATCAGTCATAACTCTGATCCTGCAGTAATCCCTCGTTTACCGCGGTTTATGGAGACCGGAAGCCCCTGCAAGAGGGGGAAAACAGTGAAGGACAGGTTGAATATTTTTGTTATTATTTTTCATTTCGGGGTGATGTACGCCTCCCAACCTTCTAAATACTTGTTACACAACAAATTTAAAATAAAAAATTCAAAATGAAGAATAAATACCAAGCTGTTGGCTGTGATCTACAAGCAAGGCAGCGGATGATTACGACGGAAAATTGGCTAATTATCTTAAAGATGAATTTTTATCCTGAAATTGACTTACCTTAACAAGAATCATCGCCAAAGGAACAATCCTGGTGGATTAATGCCCCTTTTAAACCCTTTGCTGCTGCTTCTTCTTCTCTCTTCCCTCTTCTTTTAAACCCACAAAGAAGAAGCACATTCACCCCAAATTATCATGGCTTAACTTTCGCTTTGCCGAATAACATCAACAAGGACCTTTGCATGAAATGCAAAGCATGATTCTAGTTAAGGTAAGCTGTTTTAAGTCAAACTTCATCAAACATGAAAAATTTGCGCTCTTATTGGTCGATCTCCTGGCCGGGAAACAATCACGTGCCTTGTATGAGTGCCCATAGGTGTGTGTGCAAACCTTTTTTTTTTTTCTGATGAACACTTTATATTTTGGGAAAAGCCGCAGAGTGGCGAGGGAACACTTTACTGCCAATGGTTGAAAATGGCAAATACGATTTTCAAATCTGGGTTAGGATTTCAAAGAAGGGTTAGATTTCCAAATTAGAGTTTAAAGACGAGGATTTCAAACAAGAGTTTTAAGCCTTTTCATATGGCTCGGCAAAGGCTTACTGTGTGTATAATATATTTATGTACAACGTTATACAGTGATATTGTATTTTTGGGCATGTCAACATACTTATTAGTCAGGTCTTTTAACTTTAATTATAGGTCGTTAGATGGTTTGATAAATGCATTACTATAATCCTGCATTTGGACTCCAATACCATCTCCTGTCATCATATATATTTTTTTGTATTAGGTGTCTTTGTCAGGCCGCAGCTTTCAATTTAAGAAAGTGCACCCTGGCCCATTAGTGCAGTACATCTGAGCCTTCCAACTTGGGCCGGGATGAGTGCGTATTGTACCGCAGTGCTGCAGTCCCAGCAGAAGTAGCAGCTTCCTGTCCAGCTCTGCAGCTCACTCCGAGCGTGTGTGGTGCAATGCTGGACAACGCGCCATAGTCACAAGCTTTGGGCACCACGGCAATGAATGAAAACACTTGAGAAGATTCTAAATAAACCCCCACCCCTTACTAATTGAAACAACCCAATAGTTTTTCCTTACAAAAATAAATTTTAGCTTAATGCCAACAAACAACGTAAAATAAATATAATTTGTGTTGTGATGACACTTTAATGAATGAATGCAGATTCATAATAGAACAATATTTACAGATTTGTCTTTATCTTTATTCAGTTGTGACGATTAATGGATGGACATTGAAGTCGCCATAGAAATTAAATGTTTGGGTCATATGTGTGACAACAAACAAGCACAAGCTTACTGTTTTTGATATTTGCCGAATAGTTTCTGCCAAAATTGTAAGAAAAAACCCCCCAACTTTTCAACAAAGTGAAAGGCCCCTTCTGCCAGAGAGCCTGCTTTGATTTCTGCCAACACAACCCACTCCAACTCCTGATGCCTCCACACTGACAGATGACTTTGTAGTAAATCTGCTTGGGGGTCTTTTATACATCAGGGTCACGCCATTATCATCGCCGCCGTCATCACCTGATAGCTGGGCTGGCCGCCGTCTCTTTTGTGCCCTGATTGAAATGAATGAGAAGGGAACGTTAAACGAGTCCTTGGGAACTTGGGAATGACATATTTGCAGCTCAGGGGAGAAATTGATGGGAGTGGAAAGTCACCTTTCGTGTTATGGTTAGGGTTAAGGTATGAGCTCAGTCAACGGTGAAATGAGGTTGCATAAGATGATCGTCCCGCAGCTTTGTCGGGGTGACAGATGCCCCTTTGTTTTGTCCTCTGTGGTTAGCATATAGAAAGGTGACGTGTCCTTGATTGTGGTGTGTAGTGTACCAGTTAAACTTCCAAAGTCCAAAATAATCCTTGTGACCTGAGAAATTGTGTTCTTTGCTCTTTCCCGTCCAGAAATCTTTAGATGTGTACAGTCATGGAAGCACAAACGAAGTGTTGTAACTATCCTATTACTACGAGAAGTGACTCAATGACTCAAATATCATATGCCTGTTTATCTGTCTACATGTGTTGCTGAACCATTTGTATTCAAATATCAGTTGACTCTAAAACCGTGACTATTGATGCTAACGTTAGCATGTCAGTGGTGTTTTGCATTGTTAGCATCAAGCTAAGCAGACTAAACAAAGTTGTGGTAGTTTTAAATACGCAACTTTAAATTCCCTTTTTATTTTTAGTTTGACAGTAAACTTCAACTGGGGTTAGCATTAAACAGCTTGAACCCTCTCTTTGATGAATTGTTCACTATTTGCCAAACTGTTTGCTTAAACCAACAGGTAACACGTTAACTTCCTCCTTCTCATAGAAGACGATGGAAAAAAGCTAGACTTATGTGATGCTTGCTACAATGAGGTGTGCTGACATGTGTTCAGACAGTCCAAAATGTTTACCACGTTAAAGACGAGTTTTGAGGTGTTGTGGCGTTGATGTTTGAGTACATTACCTAAGCCAATGCCACCTAAGCAGCCAGACACGTCACCCCTCGTGAAGCCGCCCTCTCAGCTGCACTGACCTGCTTCCAGGGCACACACTTTGAATTATTTATAGAATCGTATCGCCCAAAAGCAGTGGATTTGCTGTAGATCTCTCTCACGCACATTGCAACCATAATGTAACAGAAATTAATAAATAAATGTATGCAATTCCTTGTTGTTGCTTCACAGCTCTGTTTTATTTTTCATTTAGTTTTTTTATTTTTGATGTGATTAGTAGATTTTTTTCTAGTTGAGATGCTTTAAGCCTGCGTAAATATTCATGGCATGTATGAGTGGGCTTTTTAATCCAGGTACTTTGCCTCATACTAGTAATACACAAATCTGATGTTTGGCAGGTCGACTCGGAGCTGCAGTGTGAGGAGAGGCCTCCATCTAGTGGCAGAAATGTTTATGAGCATTTCTTATTGTTAGAAAAATGACTAACTGATTTTAATTGTTTTTATGCGACTAATACCAATACTACCATACTTCACATTCTGCACTCTTCTCCAAACCAACTTTGATTTTAGCCAAGCTTGGACTGACACATCAACCATTGTGGTGTCTTTGTCTAAAAACACATTTCAAATTGATTTGAGGTGGAAGCTCTGACCTTATCCCTCATGTCCTTTCCCTGGCAGAGGCCCACTTTGGCGCTAGACTGTCTCTCGTGGTTGCGGTGAAAGAACAGCACCCTTGGCAGGCTGGCAGCGCCCCCTTCCTCCTGCCTCCATGTATCCTGAATCGACAACAGACTCCCCTGCTCGACTCTCCCTTCGACAGACGGGTTCGCCTGGAATGATCTACAGGTGAGTCCGGGATGACACGGCAAAAAAGGATGGTGCAACTGAAATTGAAGGCGATGCTGTGGCCTTAACAGTTTTAGCTGTAAATGTTGAGTGCATTTTAAAAACTAAAGATTATGCAGGGTTGCACTAATACTATGTAACTATCTATAAATAGTCAAAGAAATAGTAATAATAACTCAGGATAGTATCTGAGAGGGATCTAACAATCAGGCCTTTTCTGGCTTTGATCATAAAAGAGGGGGAACAAAATGCTGAAATAAGCCATGTTTTCAGTCGCTGACAGTTTGTGTGTACCCTGCTTAACAGACAACGAAGTTTGCAGTGTAGCGTGATGGCTATGCTTGGTTCCTTCTCCCCCATCATGATGATATAATAATTCAAATTTGACATATTTGATGCAGTTGCTGTTCCATATGCTGGGCGCGAATCCATGACATCATGGAATGCGATTCAACTGTCAGGAGTGCTTTTTCAATTAAAAGTAAAACACGGCAAATGTCTTGTGATGCACATTGCTTAAACATTGTTTTGTCGTTGATTATGGCTGAGTGTCACATCAATGCACTTGGTCTGCTTAGGAATCCACTAACACAGTTGGCATGTTCGTGTTGCGCGTGTGCTGTGGACTGGACTTTGTCCAGCTTCACTTGCACTTTGTTATTTGGACAGCAGGTGGCGCCATTGTTTGGAGACTGGAGCGTGTGGAAATTGGAAGTCTGGTATGTCCCTATTAAGGGGATAATTCGTCATGTTATGATGACCAATTTAGATTTTTGTTAGTTGTGTAACTTCTTTAGTATTCTGCATTTCCGCTTTGAGCAAGTATTCATGTTCTGTCCCTGCGGTCTTCACTCTCAGGCTGACATTGCCACCATTACTAACCTCTTCCCTTCCATGCTTACATTAACCAGCACCCTGACTTCTGCTCTTGTCTCCTGATGCCTTCAGTGCTCGCTATGGAAGTCCAAAACGACAGCTGCAGTTCTACAGGTATTTGTCTTTCTCTGTATCAATCCTTCACCCCAACTATTTCACACACAGTTACATTCCTGAGGCAAAGTTGCGTTCCTTTATGATGTACTTTTTGGGCTAGCAATGCATAGATCCAATAGGGGTGACCTTGGATTCAGTTGAAAGTTCTCCCTCAAAACATTTTTTAAATGGCAATAATTGCATCATGGTTATGAGCGAGCAAATGTTAGTGTTTTTTTTTTTTGGCTGTATATCTTGAAGGACAAAAAGTGTCATTTATTTGCAAAATTTTACAAGTGTCAAAAACAAGTTAACCCCAGTAAAATCAGCGAAACATTTTCTTAACTAATATGAACAAGTGTACTTCACAGTGTATATTCGCGTTTCGGCATTTGAGAATCCGCATACGCAAATTTTCTTGGGACCGACTATATCCTCCACTTCTTGCTGAAAATCTCTTCTGTTTGCTGTTTTTATCCTCATGCTGGAGAAATATAATGTTGTTTTGGCGCCATATGGTGGCTTTTAATTAAATAGAATTATTACGTTTGACCATTTAGCCATCTTCATGTGTCACTGTACTGTCGTATCTGTGCCTCTCTGTAACCAATTGCGTGTGACTTTAAAAGTCGTGGCCTGGCCTGGTGAGGGATGCGGGCATCAATGAATGAGAGCGTAAATTTGTCCGGCTGTTGATTGGCTGAACCGTCCTTCTGCGTATTCAATGAGTCTGGGTTAGTTGTGGCAATCGGCAAGTCGTGTGTGAATATGTGCTTTTGTTTATTTTATTGCCTTTGCCCAATAAAGCAGTTGAAAGTGCACCGGGAGCTGTGTCTGGAGGGGTTATAATTTAGTCCTGGTTTGCTGTATTTAATTATCTAAGAGTTTATTTTACCGAGGCTGTGCAGTTGTGTAATTTCAACATTGCGCTTTGATGAGAATGGTGATGGTGAAATGAAAGTTACCCGCGATGTAGCAAGGGACGACTGGACATGTCTTTTCAGCCTCATCCTGCCGATCTGAGTGCTAAAAAGCACAAACTACGTCAATGTGTTTGTAATGACCTCATAATGAGTGCTAGCCTGGCGCCTTGCACTTTTCTGTCCTTTTTATTAAATTTTTTTTTAAGTGCAAAATTGTCTGACTCGCTGCTCCCCCTTCCTCTACATGAAGCCGATCGATACAGCCTCGTTCTCTCCGTTGCTCGGACGAGCCTGGCGGACTAATGTTGACTTAATCGGATAACGTAGTGTTTGTGTTGTGCTTACGGCATCATAATTAATGTCCCGTGCCTTACATTAACTTTAACCTCAACGATATTCAGGATGAGGAAGACGCACCAGTCAGTCCGTATGAGGAGGGGGGGAGCTCTGCCTTGGAGAAAGAAATGCACAGTTTGCCGGTACTTATGCTGTTATGTCTTTCATCCAGTTGTTTCATTTCCAATATGCCACATTTGTACCTTGACATTTTATTATTTGGCCGTCGTCAGTTTTAAAGCAGTTTTGCAGGGACGTGATTCCTGACGTGAAACAGAAGGTTGCTGACCTTTGATCTGTGATGGAACTTCTTTGGTGAGATTTGCAAAAATAAAAAGTGATCTGAAACTGCGACCTCTGAACTGTGAGGCGCATGTGCTAACCAGTTGTCAACGCACCACTCGAATTGATTATTAAATTGGGGCTCGAACATAGAATTGGAATCCAAAACAAATTGTTTCTGACCTTGACCTGAAATATATCCATTTATATTCACCAGTGTGGCTTTCACGCGTTTCGGTCGTGATTTGTGGTTTGACAGTCTCCAGCGACACGTCCTCATGCAAGCGTGGCGGCGGTTGCTCAGCATTTGTGTTTGTCCGTTTTCAACATGCGCTCAAGCTTGCGTAGCTGATTATTGCGCTGCTCTAAGTAGTCTTTCCTGTGCAACAACAATCAGAGGGCTTTTAGCGCAAAAAGCTTTGGTGAATAATTCAGTGCTGATATTATTTGCTGAGGCTCGCAGAAACAGGACAGAGCCTCTAAACGCCGTAAATGGATTTCTTCCACGAGAGCTCCCCGGGAGTGGATGAGACGAGGTGTTGCTCGCGGTGGTAGATGGTGGTCCGAGTGGTGAGGAGAGGAAAAGGGATGCGCACCCTTACTCACTAATTGGTTTAGACGTTTCCAAGTAAGACACTCCCAGTTTGGGTGGACCCGCTTGGTCGGTCTGCAGTGCAGTGTGGCTTTATAAGATCAGACTCGCACCATCCGACCTTGCTCATGAGCCGACCCCAAAGAAACCGGGTGAGTTTGTGGAAAAGATCTTTGCGCCAGAGGCCAACATTTGTTAGCATGTGCAAAGGATGAACTTTTCCGTGCGGAGCGTGCATGCTGCCTCATTTTCAAGTCCACTTTGTAAGTTTGTTCAAATGGAGAGAACTTGAATTGTTCCATCACATGTGAGTGGTGTCTTAATGTTGAAGTCACATTATAGCGCCTTCGAACAGAATGGACATTTTCGGCACTTAGACACTTTTAATGTGATGATTCCATGTTAAGTTGCACATGTATGTGTGTAACATCAAAAAAAAAAAAAAAATGTACGTCTTTGCTGCACTTAACCTCACTGGCAAATGCTACACGATTATTTTTCTTGATAGCTTACTCGATAATGTTCTTCCAAATTTTGATCTTGAGTGTGGTATGTGAAAGACTAAATGATTGGCAGTGGTTTGTTTGTACAACCGAAAGTATGTTCATTAAAATTCCAGCAGAGGTGCGTACATGCTGTTCTCACGCATTATTGGCGTAATCAACTCAGTGCTGCCCTCTGTTGATAGATGGAAAGCAGCGATTCTCCTTGAGAATTATAGAGGGATGGTTATTGAATAAGAGATTCAGAGATGTTAAAACAAAGTTTCTATTGGCCAGTGTCTTGTTTGGTTAAAAACCCAAAGAATTATTTTGGGTCCTGCTGCTGTTTTTGTATTCAAATCAAATGGCGGTTTTCCCTTTTGTCGTCCACTCCGAGTTGGATTGTGTTCATGTTTTCGCTTGTTGCATGTCTGGATGTCTTAAATGGCATGTGTCCTGTTTCTTGAGCACTTGAATGCTGCCTATCAGTGTCACCCTGCCCGTGGCGCACCTGTCGGGGGAGGGAGAGGCGGGTGCGGGTGGTTGTAGGCCGTGTTGATTACAGGATGCATGGTCATTGTGCAGCCCAGAACACGAGAGCACCTTTTTAATTGGAGCAAGTGCTATTTAAGGGAGGTGGACCCTTCGCTCCGTCTTCATAATTTGTCAAGGAGGCAAAAGAGGAGGGGTGGGGTTGGCATGTTTGCGGGAGGCTATGCCGGTAGCCCCCAGGGGGTTCCCAGCACGCTCAAGTCCGGTCACTGTCCTGCTGAAAACCTGCAGATCCCCAAACCGTCAGCGCCGAGCAGCGGCGTTCGCAAGAGCAACAGCAGCAGCAGTGGAAAGATGCTGTCCATGACGTACAGTGAGAGCATCCGGAGCGGGATCAACCGCTACCACTCGGACCAGGGGCTCAACCAGCCGCCGAGCAGGCCCACCGACCAGGGTGAGCTGCAGCGGCTGCGCGAACAGAGGATCGCCGCTCAAGTGAAGAACATGGAAGACTTCTTGAAGATGAACGGCTTGGCTCTGGAAGAGTGCGTGTCATATCAGACAGGCATGAAGTACAGGTAAGAAAGCAGCATTCAGGACCGGCAAAGTACGAATATGCTTGGAGGAGGCCAGATGTGTGAGGTTTGGCGACACATCGTGTGAGGATTTGGTTTAAAATACGACTTCAATTTTCCTCCTTTTTCTGGGTTTTCTGTTCTGGGCTTACGGTTTCATTTCGTATGTGGGCAGCTGCATATTTGCCGAACTGACTACTGGTACGTACGTATGGAGAAGTTTTGCGGCCCATAAAAGGGTGGTGACGTTTTTTAATCTTTTGTATCAAGGGTGGAATGTTTCAGGATTTATACCGGATGGATGAACAGCTTCCGCCAAAAAAGTGATAGTTATTGAGATTGTCGTGAAGATCTCGTTGCTGGTATTTTGAGTGGAACGCCTCACGTCCCCACTGGTACAGTCCAATTCAAATGTCATGGTAGGATCTGATGGAGTTTAGTCTCGTCCTAAAGCTTCAGCGCCAGCAAGATCGCCTCGAGGTGTACTTGAAGCTGTGCCTTTACAATGTCCCAGTACAACTTTTGTCTGGAACACCACATGAATAACTCCCTTCTATTTTCTTCATGCTGTTTTGAGAGTACAACTTTGTCAAACTCATTTGTTGTTCACACTGAAATCACTCTGCCACCATCTGTCCTATTCGATTTGCCGAGACGTCATGACATTGCGCTGCCACTCCAACTGAACACGCCACACCGCGAGCCACTGCGCAGTGACAGTTACATATTGAGCAGTTTTTAACTTTCATGTATTCTGGCCATCAGTGCGTGCTCAAAACAATCACTCTGCACGCTGTGGCCTTCTTTTATACATAATTAGATCAGTGCCTCAAAAAATCGCACAATTTCCACTTTTTCTGGACTGTATGGAAAATGCCTCCACCAAATGTATAAACTTCTTCGGTTAATGGAAAGTAAAGCATTATTCGGCACCCACAAAGAAATGGCAGAACAAAATGCAGTTGAGTCGCTGCAGAGGGCTAAGGTCATGTCTTACCATTAGCTGGTTGCCTTACAGTTATTTTGCATTTTGCGAAACATGTCAGGCATGGCGGCTGCTGCTGCCGCTGCTGCCGCTGCTGTTGTTGTTGACAGAGATCAGTGACCTGAGTGTATACGCGCTTTTCGGTCTTGAGTGGTCCTTGAGGCTTGTATGTCACAGACGCTGGATCATCTTTCACGTTTTTAATACGACGGATATACCGTATCAGTATGTTCCTGGCAATATAAATCATTTATTCTACTACTACTACTCTTCTCTCATATACTTCCTTCCATCATTTATTTATCAAGACAAACGGTACACTCACCAGTCCCAACATGAAGAACAACATTCCATGAGATCTTTTCAGAATAGTTTTTTTTTGTGGCCCAACAACAAGCAATGGGCAGTCAAATCATTGTCACTTTCCAGTCTGTAGTTTTACACGCTCGTACGGATACACATGCACACAGTTTTAAGGCCAAACCAATTAATTGGTCAGCTGATTAAGTGAGATGATTATGGCCATTTACAGCAGTTGGACACAAATGACGCTGGTCTCATTATTTTTTTGCACATACTGTAAATCTATAGAATCACCTAAATACTGAATGAAAGAAATAAATTCATACGTTAGCAACACATGATGTGCAAGGAATTAATTGACCTACATTTTTACACGCAACCGAAAGCCTGACCTGGATCTCACTATTTTACATACAATCTTGTTTAAAAACTAATAATAAAATATAAATATAGTACAACTTAAATGTCCTAAAGGATTAATGTTCTTAAAACATTGATTAAGTGTCTTGCACCACACTATGCATTCTGGAAACCAAACATTATTTTTTTTTTCTTTTTTTGAACAAATATATTTACAGTTGGCCACCGCTATTCACAGGGAATAATGACCAGGCCATATGCGGATAGTTGACGTTCACTGAAATTAATTTTGGGGGAAAAAATTCTGCATTTTATCCTTTTGATTTATTGGAGCATTAATCTGTTTATTTTATTTTATTATTATATTTTTTTTTTTGCCCAAATTTGGCATCAGCCTAAAAAAAATCTGTATCTGCTTAGTAGTACTTTTGATTTGAATAAGTCTCCTAGTACTTGACGACAGCACCCATTTCACATCATTTATTTGCATACCAAATACATCCACACACACGTTCAAACCAAGCAAATATCCACATAAATAGCGATGCACTCTATTTCTACACAACAAGCACCAACCCTCTCATAAACATTGCAATATCTACAGCGCTGTTATAAGATGTCACATTTTTCATTACGGCTAAGCAAAACCAGACAGTTTGACTTGCGTGGGCCAGACAGGAAGCAGTGTGTCTCCATGTGAACGACGTATAGTAAATCGGAGAGTGAAGTATGGCTCTTCATAGCTTGCTACTTCCACTAATGGACATGATAATGACCCCCATTTGGTCGCTTATGCACGCATACTACAACTATGTTTTACCATTACCATTTCTCCATATTCAGTCAATTGTTTTTATGGACTCATTATGAAATTGTTTTACTTACTGTGTGCCAGTGGTTTGGCATTTTCTTATACGGTATATGCGGCATATACAAATGCATTAATTATATGTTGACACTAGGGGGCAGAAGATCATGCTACTTACCTGCCTGGATGTCAGACATTTTTGTTTGAAAAAGATGCAGGCAGGTGGACTTGTGATTTGCGCGAATGCCTCACAATTTGGAGTGTGAATGATAGTTTGTCCGCATGTGCCCTTACGGTGTTTCCTATTTCTCTTACCCAAAGTCAGCTAGGATAGGCTCCAGCTTACCCGTGGCTCTAAAGAGGGCAACCCTGCAGAGAATTTCTGACTGAATGAATGAATCATTGGAGGTCCATCTTTAGCAGTGCTCTGCCAGTATCATCTGTAGGCCACTAGAGGGGCCTCGTGTTCCATTCGGGCACTTTGTTTTCACATTGAACTGATTCAGGTCCAGGAAGGAAAATGTCCATGACATCACTATGTGGACATTAGAGTATGTACATGGAGAAACCCCACAGATTTGCCACCATGCCATTCCTATTTGACAAAAGAGCTTAGTGACATGTTTTAACTGCTACAACATACAATAAATGTGAAATAATTAGCATTTGAAAATAAAGTGATTTTTCGGGTAAACACATTTTCTCAGTGTCTTGTTTTAAAGCACCCAAATGTGGTTAGGGATTTATATATGGTAAATATGTGCGAAAAATCAACAGCTGGAAAATTGCTTTTTTTATTGTCCTTTCTTGGTGTGGGTGAAGACGAGTTCCCAGCATTATGTGTTTTTCTTTGCAAACTTTAGTCCCTGGACTTCTCTCCTAATAGCTTGCCTCTTCTCACACACACACCCTCGTTCAACTCATAAAGATGCTTTGAAGAAACTATTTGATTGGCAGATCTGGCTTTGATGTGTTGTCAAGGCCTCAAAATTGCTGGGTCAACATCATTGTTGTTCTTGAAAAAGTATTGCTTTAGTGCCATGGAACTATGTTGAAGTGAGTTGAGGAGCTTTATAGACTAAACTAGTGCTTTGCCGCCATCCTGCGACTTCTGTAAGAAATTAAAATCTTTTTGGGGAGTGAGTCAATTTCTCACGGATGTTCCCGGTTCACAACATGGGCCGGTCCTAATTCCCGGACACATTCTGCAGAGTTGCATTTTATTTTATTTTTTTGGCACTCTCAGCGAAAGTGTAGCACGTGTGTCAGCCTGGGAAACTGTGATTGTTTATCTGCAGGCAATCCCTCTCTTGAGGACTCATTTTATGTATACAGTGGAGCATTGCTGCTTCAATTTTACCTGTTTGTTTGTGTTTTTATTTTTTAAACCCCCCCATGCCTAGCAGTCCCCCCAACTGTGACGTCTTTGCCTCACAAGTGGGAGGTGATGTTTGGGTGTTTGTTAGGCTGTCCGGGTGCCCCTTTAAGCTTTTTCTGTCTCGATTAATCTGACAGCTTGTCAAAATCTTCAAGTCTGAAGGCTTTGTTGGCACAAGAAGTGGGAAGTGCTGCGGATGACTTTTTTGGGGGGAGGGGGCGTCAGTTTTTCTAGTCGTTGTTCATGTGTGACAAATCTATCAGATGAAATTCACATCCTTTTGCAATGCTTAATCCTTTGATTAAAGAGCCATCTTAAATTACAGGTGCAATCTGTCACATTGTCCACACAATGAAGTAGACTTTTAATTGGGAATCGGCGAGAATACTTGTCTCCGGATGAACTGCTAAAGTGTTAATGATGGTCAAAATACAGTAAATGTGATCAGCTACAGCTAAAAAAAAAAGAAAGCATGAAAGGGGATATATCTGCTTTTTTTCACAATTTAAAATCTTTTCCAAGTGACTTAACAAATTATTGGTCAAAATACAGGATAAAGAATTACAGTACACTTAACACCCACTTGTCATGCTCAAGTTGAAATGACTCCGTTTTAGGTGGCGGCTCTGTCTCATACAATTTAGCCACTGCACCCAGGGCTGCCTCATGCCTTGTCCTTAAAGGAAAAAAATGTGTGCTGCTGAACATTCGATTGTATTTTCTCTTATGAGTTCAAAACTTCACTGAGTCGCCAAATTACATTGCGCCAATTATGTGCCGGCTATCGCATATCTACGTCTCAACTCTACCATGTGATTTTTCCCTAGTCTATGATTAAAGCAAGGGAACAAGCATGATGATTGTTTAGTGAAGATGAGAGTGAGTTGAAACTTCTTTTGGTTGGTCATCACTGTCTAATCGAAATGTAGAGCTTTTCCTCCATCTTGTGGCATTCATCAGCATGATAAAACTTTTCTATACGCCTGGTATCCCCAAAAAAATAGCAGGTTGAATCACTCAGAAGTGGAGGCTCCACGGTTTTTGATACACAATATAACTTGTGTGTATGCAGGAACAATGAGGCTTTATTTTGGTGCTTTTTAGGTCCTTCCAGTTCAGCCATTTCGGTGAATACACAATATGTTAAAATGGATTGCCAAAAGGCATGACTTATCTTACATAATTACATTATATAAGCACAGAGGGTTTCCCTGTCCTCTTTTTGCAATTTGCATGTCTCAGCACTCCTGCCCTGTTAGATGTGTCATCGGGGACAGCGGCAAAGACGAAGTGAGCTCTGCTGCACGCTTCTGCAGGGAGATCTCACGTGCTCTCCGGAGAGTAAGGAATTAAGGCATTGAAGCGATGGCTATTCACAGATGTGACTAGTGGGTCACTCTTGCGTTTTATTAGGTGTTCCCAGATTTATTCAAACAAAGATGGGTGTTATTTCATATTTAAGATTTTGTGTCATTCAATTTTATTTTTCTCATTTGCCAAGCCGCTTTGGCAATGGCGATGAGATAATTCTTCAGAGAGAAGAAACAACAAATACTGAAAAATATTGAAAATGCCATTTTCGATCCTACATTCATCATAAGAAAAAGTAATCCAGCCCTTTTTTTTTTGTTGCATTTCAATTTGGATGACTGGCTTTCAATTTTCATCCCCTAGAGGGCGCTACTTTTTACACATTGATATTGATATGATATTGCAAGGTGGGTTTAGAAATCAGTGTTGCTATGGGTCATTATTTACTCATCTCAGGGACGCAATAATAATGATGTCAAGCATTTTTTTTTCTTCTGGGCATTTTTTTTTGTACAAATGAAAAGCATTTAACGTCAAATTTGTTCGTTTCTGTTTACCTTGCGATTGGCTGCCGATCAGGTCAGGGCGCACCCTACTGGGATAGGCTCTAGCACCCCCTCGGTCCTGGTGAGGACAACCGATGGATTTTCAAAGGAATTCCTAAAGAGGAAAGTACAAAGTAAATGTCTTGATTTCTTTTGCTTTTGCTGGGCAAATATTAGGAATGCTTAGCCGGCACTTCAGGATACATTAGAACATCTGTCAATCATTGCTGTCAATCTGTCAGACTTCACGTCACTTTCCTTTAACTCCCTTAAACCCACTCACCCTGCCACTCCACATGCATATACACATACACATACGCTCACTCACACACTCTGCTGTTGTCCCATCCCCCACCTCAAGAGATTCCATCTTGCCGAGTTTCCTCAAATCCTGACTAATGCCCTTCAATTATACTGTGAGAAAGTATAAGTTAAACCTTCAGTTGGACAGCTGGCAGACGCTCACACATGATAGGGCTTTAATCCAGAGTATGTGCTGCACTAGTAATCACCTTCTGCCACGCTTGATGTCCTGGCCCATTACCCGTGCCGAAGCTTTCTTAGGAATGATACAAAGATACAGGATTGGCTCAGAGAGTATTAACTGAAGCAGGTGAAAATCAACCAACCGTACGCATGGAAAAAAAAAAAACGGCAAATTATATCCACCCATCCATTTTCTTCATGTCGTCTTTGATATCAGTCTTCTTTTGGTGCGTGTGGCTTGGCCAAAACTTAGTGACTCTGTAATGCAGTTTTAGTCATCTTTTTTTTTTTTTACAGAGGATAAAGAAAATATGCCTGTGAGTATTGTCATATTGTCGCTCTACATGTGTTGCTGCACTCTTCTCGTTCATGCATCGGTTGCCCATTTATGGCGTTTTGCATGTGTTAGCATTAAGCAAATGGAATTGAAATGTGATTATTCCCGCTGAAAGCGACTTTTTATGCGTGACACGAGCAACAAGATCAAATTCCGTTGCATTTAAAAAAAAAATATTTTTTTTTCAACCCCTCTTCCATCATGACGCCGTGGGTGCTCTTTGCATCAGGCCCGCTTTTGCTGTTGTAAAACTGATTCAAAGAGCCAGTGTCTATTTTTAGAGATAATGCCGCTGTTGTGCTGTAGGATGACTCCTCGTGACAGTGCTCCCTCTGTGGTCAGAGTGCCTTCTAAATGCCCTGTCAATTAAAGCGGTCCTTCTCTCTTCGCTTGTCGCCTTGCCGCTTGCACAAAAAAAAAAAAAAAAGCAGTGGGAGTTGGTGGGGGTCGCTCTTTGGAGCTGCACCTCTTTCCTGCGTCTCGGACATGTTCTCCAGTGGCCTCATTATGGTACAGCATCATTGATTTGTCAAAGCATCATCGTACCAAACAGAGGCTTTTCTCATATTGCCAATAAAAGGTTTAATTTATGCTGCACGAACTGGGCTTAAAAGAACGATAAAGAGTCATGAATTTGACAAAATTTCTTCAAGCAGGTGAACATAGCGAGCCTCCCGCTGAATTATTCTTATCTCAGGGCACCGCTGGATTCAGTCTTGTTTAGATTTGAGTTTTTGCAGCTTATCATTGTCATTTGCTACAATAGATAGAAGTTCGCGTCGCTGTAATTGTGATCGAAGCAATGTGTGTACTTCGAGTATATAAAGCCTTTCCCTTCTCGTCCTCCTCCGCACTGTGACTAAAACGGGGGCCCTATCGGGGCTCTGCTTTCGCTCACATGATTGCCTGAGAGGGATTTTAGCAGCTCAGTAGATTTTTGGATAACCGCGGAGCACTTAGAGTAAAATAAAGAAGAAAAAAAAAACAACAACAACAGGTGGGAGGAAACTGATTTATTGACACCAAAGTGAGATTTGTTTCGTCTCATTTTCAAATTACAATGGCGGCTCGTCAGAATTTGCTGTTTTTGTTCAGTTGTTACTCGCTCGCATTCGAAGTGAGTTGTGCAACGGCCTTGTAGGAATTGTGAGTCACCTGAAGCACGTGTGGCTAATTAGCAACTTTACACATGCACTCGAAGCGATTATGTAAAGATCAGAATAGCATGTTTTGGATATTCTCGTGTCAAAGCATGAATTCATTCCATGTTTCCTGCAGCACTCAAAAGCATCTTTATTAGTCGGTGTGAAATAATTTCCCAATAGTGGTGTGGCAAAAATATTTTATTAAAGTGTGCGAAACACTGTCTGAATTATAGATGCGGAAACATTAATTTTATTTGGGAAAGAGGGGTGAGAAGACTTTATTAGTCGTGCCTCACTGCCGTTGTAGTAGTTCACTCTCCTGATTTCTAGGAGGTATCATGGGTCATATTCAGACTATGATTTTTTTTTTTTTGTATTCCTGACATATTTAAACTTTAGTTTTTTATTATTTTCCGCTTAAATTATCATCACTGTGTATTGTTCTCAGCATGATTTTGCCCAATTTATTGTTATTTGTTTCGTGCATACATGACACTCATACAGGCAACTGTGGAAAAAAAGAAAAGCTGCAAGCGCCTCCGGTTTTAATTTCATGGATCCAGACATGTTGTCGTTTATTAGAGAGAGAAGGGAGAAATGACGCTTAGCTATGCACCGGTTAGCATTCTTGTTTGTCGCGGTAACGGCCAACAGTAATCCTTTTTATTCTCATTAGAGAGTTTGCCGGTTGGATGTTGGTGGCGTTCAGTACAAAATGAAAAGTGTTTTGGTAACCTCACCTCATCGGAGAAAAAGGAAAAAACATTTAATTTGAAATGAAAATGAACAAAAGCATTACAACAAAATATCTGTGTTTGACACACCAAAGTATTTAGAAAATAAAACATTCAACTTTATTCATTTAATTTTTTTCAAGTTTGGCGGGCCAGATTAAAACATTTATTGGGCCGCATGTGGCCCCCGGGCCGTAGTTTTCCCACACCTACCCTAGGTAATGCTCACCAAACAATTTCTATGACTGTGATTGGTTTTCGCTGATTATTTCGCAATGGTTTATTGTCTTAAGCATATTTGCGTTGCTGTCTTCTTGCATATCTTCATTGCTCTCAATAGCTCCTGGTGCATCTATCAATTACAAAACCCTTCTGTGTGAAATGTTTTTCATTACCAATGAATATTAAAATGCGACGGAGGGGGGGTTGTGTTTGTGATAGCGATTGCGTCTGTTGGTGGAAGTCAGACGGCCGAACAAAATGCCCAAAGGAACCGGTAAATGAAAAATAGCTCGTCTGTTGATTCATTTAGGTGATGGATTGCTTGCCTATCGCATGATGCATTCTTGTATTGATTAGTCTAAGTCTATCCTCCATTGCGCTGCCGCTCAATAAATGTGCAGATTTTCCGATGCAGATAAAGAAAGGTTCAACAAAGGATGTATATGGATTAGAAATGACCAAGTCAATAATCACTTGCGTTCAGTATACTGTGCAGTATATATATATATATATATATATAGAAGCACAGCTAGAATTCCATTATATTCCTGCCGAATACTCTCAGGCTGGAATGACTCTGCAAAATTAAAGTGAAACTGTTCCAATTTATTTTAGTTTTTTTTTTTTTTGCTCCTGTGTTAAATTGTTATTAGGGAAAAAACAAAACCGAAAAAAAAAAGATCTACAAGCCATACCAGGCTATAAGCCGCAGTCTTCTATATTGAAAAAAGAAAATTGTGTTTATTGCATGTACGGAACACTTTTGTACTCTGAATGCACATAAAGGTACATAAACGGAGTCTTAAAAAAGTGCCTTTCAAAACGGCAACAACTTTGCTAATTTAAACAAAACAGACCCAAGAGAAAAAAAAATTTAGATTTATTTCGCGTATTTTATGAAATATAGAGCGTCCCTAGCGATGTATTAGCCACGTGGTGCAAAATCTGAGAAAAAAGTAGCAGCTTATAGTCCAGAAAATACAGTAGGTTGTTTTCCCTCGGGCGTGGTGGTTTCATAAAAATGTAATTAGAGGTACAAGATGGTGGTCATATCATTTTATTAATGTACTAGTCTCAGATCATAGTGAAAGTTTTAAGAAAATATGACAATTGTATTTTGGGGTGTTGTTTGTTTGTTTTATTTTTCTATTTTTTAGTTTAAGTTTTAAACATTCACTTGTAAACTATTGGGGCCTAATTCCGATTGACACCTGCAGAGTAAATCCATCCTAATGTGACATACCACATACATACATACGCGTCTTTCTTCGATTACAATGTATTCCACCGCTGTATCTGTGCAGCCTTTTGCTCTTGTCCGTGGCCTCCCCCCCCAACCCTCATTAAATCTCCTCCATGCGACAACTCCTGGGGCCCAGGAGCTGAGCGGAATTGAACATGGCATCACATTCCCACTACTGTTGTGGCGAGTGCGCGCCAAGCCCTGATGTGGAACAGCCTTGGGAGTGAATGCTTTTGTTCACCATAATGTGATGTTGCCTGGTGATACAATTCCTCATTCAGTATGATTTATGGCACCCCTCTTATTACTTGAAGGTAAACGTAACGGAGCATGCCTCACTAGACTGTGGATTCTCTGCGCTCTGCGTACTACGTTGATTCCAAATCCGATTTCAATTGAATTAAAGCCTTCGGACCGGGTTCTATTTAAGGTCAGGTGACATAAAAAAAAAAAAAAAAGGTCATAGTTCCAAGAATAGAGCTGTCAGTTTGCAACAGTCTGTCTGCCAGATTCCAGTGATAGGTGGCCTGTATAAGTGCTTCACTCGCCACATCCGCTCCTGATGGCATCTTGTTTAATTATCTGCTTGCCACACTAGCTGCTCCACTCAGATAAGCTTGAGTATTAGATTACTGGGAGAGCGCAGCTCATCCACTCGTCACGTCATTCTGCAGACGCTGTTGCATCGAGCCCAATTAACTGCGTTTAATTTCTAAATTTTTATAATAATTTTAGGGGGGCAAAAACAGGTGAATTTGTACTCGCCGTGAATAGCAAAGTTATGGATTAGTTGAGCATCGTTTTCCAACACAGCCTCACAATGGGTTTCTAGAAGCGGGTTAACCTTTCTTTTTTTTTGGATTGCAAAAACATTTTCTACATGGGAAATAATAGCAACGTAAACTTTCGCCATACTTGAAGTTTAAATTACAGCAACCAGTGAGCAGTGAACCGCAAATAATCAGGACTTCATTGTACAGTCCCAAAAAATGTCTGAAATCACCCCAAATTTTGCCATTTACACCTAAGTTAGTGTAATGCCATTTTCGGGGAATTCACTTGTAAAATTTATATGGGTACAAAATTTATGAAAACGGAGCAAGTATCTGCTTTTAAAAAGTTCTATCATAGGGTCTTCAAGCAAATATGCTATTTGCACTTGAAGCCGAAAAAATACGTATTTTTGGAGACGCAGTCAGATAATGCAGAGCTGCCTTCTCTTTGTTTGCCTCAGCATTTGCATTTGACGTTGGACCATATTTAAGACAATTTGTGTTGTGAGAACACAAAAATCAAGTTGCATTGTATTGTGTGCGTGTGTGTGCGCATGTGTGTGTTTTCCTTCAATAGTCGTGTTTCTGAGCACAGTTTATCCAATTTGATATTATCTCGCCACGCAACGACCTCGGTCTAACTGCGACTCATTTCTGTCTGTCACCGTCCTGCTTTTGTCGCATATCGTTACAGATAAAGTTACATAATGAATATTTTATGGGCAGTTGAACAGTCCCTCGTTAGGGAACTGATGGGGCTGGCCAGGGTGAGCCTTTTCTTTGGACGGGGACACGTTTTGTGTTCAAGCTCCCTGCAGGGCAACACTCGGACCCAAAAAGTGGACGTGAAAATAATGCGGCGCCCTTTCTTCGAGGAGCTCTTGTGTCAACACAACAGATTTCAATGTCTTGCATTCTCACGCTGCCTTGAATGTTCCTCCTCGTAGCGCTCTTCATATCCCTCCCACCACATTCCCTCCCTCCCCCTCTCTCTCTCTCTCTCTCGTTCCTCTCCCATCTCTTGCCTATGTGCACCGTAGCACTTCCCGATCGGCACAAGGCGGGCAGATGTAAGTTGAATCGAGGCGACGGTGAGAGAGGTGACGATGAGGTCGAGCGGAAGAATGAATTTCCAGCAGCCGGCCCAACTGTCAAGGTGGACTCTGCAGATGTGAGGATCTTCCGTATTTGCCTCCGCCTCATGATTTGGATCTTTACATTGTCATCCTTTTGAAAGAAACAGGCGGCATTGGGGTGTAAAACTCCAGCTTCGAGCTCATCCTTGAAAGGAGACTACCGGACTCTAAATCGGCCGGTCAGCCTCTCATGAACATCCCATTAAATGCCAGAACGCGACGTACGGCGGAATCAAGGAAGACCCCCAGCAAGAAAATCGTCAGATTTTTACTTCATTCATACTTTGTGAAGTTTTTATCTTCAGTCCCATCCTTGTGCCTCGGGAATATCGTGAGCTTGTCAGTCCATTTATCGAGTGGGAAGTGATTTCTAACACAAGCAAGGCGTGTGACACTCGCCCCAGGGACGAGGCCACCTTTTACAACTAAACACCCTCACGGACCAAAGGAGCCTCACGGTCGCAGCTCATTCATAATTCATCCGGCTGATTTTTAAAAACTACTTTTGATTGTTGGGGAGCGACCATTCCAGGATGCAGGTATCCCTGGTGTGCACGGACCACCGCGGCGGGGTGAGCCGCACCACGGAGGACCGGCTCAACCGGCAGAACGCCAACAGCCCCAATACGGGGACACGAAGCAAATTCCGAGCCGTGGCCATGGTGGCTCGAAGTCTTGGTCAGCTCTCTGTTCAGAGTGTGCCGTCTTCCAGCGAACAAAGCATGAGGACCGGCATGAAGTATAGGTAGGGCATGTTTCATAAGACACACCTTTGTTGGAAGTCACAAATGCAGTTGACGACAATCTGGGTGACTGAAAGGGTGGCCGTATTGAATATTTAGGAAACGATTTCTTGTGTTTATCACCAAATAAGAGAATCTGCTTATTAGTCCTGACGAAATGCTTCAAAATGTTAGTGAGTGGAAAGTGTTTTAAAAAAATCACGTCCACAGGTGCACGGTACATATATATATGTGCGCACAAATTTTTATTTTTTTTTTTAAAAGGATACAGGCGAGTCTCTGTTTACGATGGTCCGAACGAATTGCTTTTTGTGTTATGGACGGCGCACAACATAAAAATGGCATCACAAGAAGGCATGCTCAGTTACTGCTGTACGTATTGAGTTTAATTTGATTTACTGTAATTTGCGTAGTTTAGTGATAGACGACGGGACATTCCTACTTGCGTATAAATTTTGGTTACTGCTATTGGGACGAAACTCTAACAAAAACTGACGACCCCTTGTAGGATTAACAACAATAACAGTAATTCCATTTATCAGTTCTCCATCTCATTTTGGCCAATCAGAAGCATTAAAAATCAGCATCAGCTGATACCTCCATTTTTTTTTGCCACACATTCTAATTTATATCAGCGCTCTTCTATATGGAGCCTCGGTGACATGAAAAAAAAATCGATTGGATAATTTAACATGTTCAGTTGTTGAATACAGTTTAACTGCAAATTGCATTGCGATAAAAGTATTTAGCATCATTCAATATCTAATATTTATTGAATTCGATTCCATTTTTTATACTTTTTTAAGTATCTGGAGAAAAAAAGGCTGAATTAAATAATTTTATTTTACAATATAATAATTAATCTGGTGGTCAACACCACAAGGAAAAAGTCAAATTAACTAATCAATATAAAGATTAAATGACTGACTTTTTAAACACTTTATATTTAACATGGAAATGAAGTTGTTCGTATTTCATATCAGTCTATCAATAATTATGAATTTTTATTCACTATGATGAGAAAAACAATTACTTTGACTAAAGATAAAATAAAAACAAGTTGATTAACGATAACACATCAAGAAGAAAAATACCATTCCAAATATCTGCTCCTAAAACAAATTTTGAACGTGTGCAATTTTTGTCTACATTTTAATTTTAACCCTGTGCCATGTTGTAAACGCACATGCTCCTCCAGCAGTGCACCGTAAAAACTTATTTGTGGACGACTCTATTCCAGTGACATTAATTTGTTGTTCATACAATGCAAGTAGAAAAATATTACTCTCATGGGGCCTCATTTATTAAAGGATGCTTAGAAGAGGTTCTAAATTCCTGCATAAAATATATTTACGCAAATCTTCGCACACAAGCACAAATTGATAAATCCCATACTATGCGTGGGAACATTCGTATGTGCGCTTTACGCACACCTTTATGCTTATGCATGCTTGATAATGGAGGCCCATGGAGTGCATGCATTACAGTTGACACTCTCAGGACTACTTTATCTTTTGAACTGGCTCATTGTTGCCATAATGAGGTTCTGAGATGGCGAACACAGGAGCTCGCACGTCCTTTACTTCGACACCACGTATCCATCCGAATGTGTTTGATTGTGTTAGTGTGCACAATATGATGTTAATGTAAGAGATGTAATGAGGCGATTGTCCATTTATTTGATTTATAAGCCACACTTTGATTCCATGTATGTGTGTAACATGTTCGTATGTGCGTGTACGCACTTCTTTTCTATTTTTGGCTCAACTTGTTTGATGGATAAGTTTCACAAAAACAGTTCTTGTGCATTCAAAAGATTCTTGTAATTGTAGCACAAATTTAACGTTATCCTGTTGCCTATGTCTAAAAGTTGAATCATCTATATCCGTCAATGCAGCCAGATAACTCACCTAACTCCTGACTTGCCACAACAAATTGGCTCCGCGCTGCCATCTGCTGGAAGAAAGTGGTAGCTTCAACTTTGCTTTTTGAGAAATTGGGAATATCAATTCTGAACTTTGACATTGATTTATTTAATCTTAGCATGTAAAACCACGATAGTTGAGTCAATCAAATTTTTTTTTGCACACCCCTAATTGATATTGAACTATTGTCAAAAAAATGCGTGCCTTAGCTTTGGTTTGGAGAGACTCGACTAAATTATACTATAGTGTACTTCATGATGTTGCTCTATATACTGACAAATCAAAGCATTGTATATTGTCTATAGAAGATTCCTTTTAATGTCTGTACAGTATGTCGCGCTTTATAATTGCAACAAAATATTATTTAATTGGCTGTTGTCTAGAGTATGTACATTAGTCATCCTCCCTAGCCTGCTGGAGACACATCACACTCCTTTGCATCTCATGTGCTCGGGGCAGCGATGCCATGTTGGCACAATCTAATTATTCAAGCTAATGATATTGAATGAGTAGAACCGCGTCCGCCCTCGAGGGTGTTGTCCGCTGTTTGTGCTGTTTTGCTTCCGCGCGTTTGTCCAAAGTACACAACGCGCTCCGTGTTTGCACTCCGGGATCGGAGTGAATGCAACGCAGCCTTGTGTAGGCAGCTCAAGGTTGCATGCACGCTGTGGGTGCAGCGCAGTGCTCGGCAGAATAAAAAGGGCAAGGATGGAGCGATTGAAAGGCGAGCGTAGGCAAGATGCTTAAGAGTCATCTGTGGTCTTTATTAGTCAATTCACATCAGGGGTTAGTTTTAACTTGCCCCTTCATTCCTGCACAGAAGATGATGGTGAACTCCGGCATTTTGCGATCACTGAAAAACTCACCTATTTGCTGTTTTTGTGCTCAGGCCAAAGCCATATTTGTTGAGTGTGACAGGTAAAGGCTACATTTGGCCAATGAAAGTGTGGTGAATGTGCGATGATTATGGATTGCTTTTGTTTTCAAGGTCTTACTTTTGACGAGATATGGTGCCTTAACTTGCTCGAGTGTTGCCAGGCAGACAGGGAGGGTTGTTGAATAAACGCTTCCATTGTACAATACACCTTGTATTCTGTTGAAGCCTTTTAACGTAATAAGCGAGCCCAATATGCTGGCAATCGCCAACTTTTCTGTGTGTGCTGGCAAATTTCATCCAGACACATTAGTTTTAATTCCCCTACCAATTATTGCAAAAAATACAACTGTGATGAATAAATACACTGGATATAAATAGAAATAATAGAAAATAAATACAAAGAATTTTAAATATTTTTCATGTTCAATTATGATTTAATGTCATCAAAAGCATTATATGTAATACCCTTATAGTATTTTGTTGAACTAATACAAATAAAAATAAAGTTATTTAGTCATTTCACTGCTTTGTGCTGATGTTTTACGCCCTGGCATCGTTTATTTTGTTTGACTTTTGTTTTTAAGGTTATATATTGATCTGTTTTTTCAGCTGTTGCTCATTGCAAACAAAATTCTTGTGACGGCAAAATATGTTGCAAATATATCTTGAGTCGCTGTCAATCTTTCAATCTTTGCATCCTGCAAAACTACGGTATGCCAAATAAGACAACTTTACATCAGCTCATGCTTTACCTCCATCCCCCAAAAAATATATGATCAAAACCAGTGCTGAAAAAGTTGGTAGCGCCAGTGCAAAAGTTAGTGTAGAGCCCTAACAGACGGACACAAATGTCTAACTTTTGAAAAAGCGTGGAGAAGCAGAATTCAAGAAGCAAAGCAAAGTACAAAAATAGCTCTCCGTGCTCCCACCACCATGTTTTCTTTAGGCAATCACGAAACGTTAAGGTAAAAAAGTTGTTTTATCCACTAGTAGTTTCTCATTTATTTTACTTTATTTATTTAAAACTGTATTTATTCAATATAAACTGCGTTTAATTTCTAGGGGTCATATTGCTTTTCGTCCGATTTTAGTTTTAGCCAGACTTTCTAAAATGGATTCATCTCAGATAACTACCGTACGCTGGCATTTATAGCATCTATCGGAAAACCTAACAGATCCTCTTGGGCGGGCATCAGATACTTGCAGTCCCAACGAATGGTGGTGGTTCACCATACACGTTTGCACACTAATCCAAACTGTCTAATAGCTGTGTGAAATTCCGATGCGCCTCATTTGCATAAGGTCCTCACTGTCGTTTCCCCAGCATGGCAGCCTTGAGCGGCCTTGTCGTGACTATAAGCGCGGGCCAGCTCGGAAAAGGACCTCCCTTGCAGCGTCGAGGGGGAAAATATCAAAGTGAATGTCTACTCACTCAGGCTCCGAGGGGGCGTCCTCCCCACAGACTGAAGCATTCGGTAATGTGACACTGGCTCTTCCTGACGTACGGGCTAAAAACATGCAGATCTGCTTCCCACATTTCTCCTGCAGAACTAAATAAATGCCTTCAAGTCTGGGCTGAATTAATGACGCGCACAAAATGGTTTATGATTATGTAAAGTGGGTCCTGCTCGGGCGATGGAAGAATCTTTGGAAATTGGGCTGCCGATCATGTGATGCCCATGCGGTTTGTCGCGACGCTTTCACGTTGCTGCATTTTGTTTTTCCACTATTTCCCTAAAATTCAACTAAGATCTCAACAACGGTTGAATTTATCACTTAATGTATTTAAAAACAACTAATATTATTTTAAGCAAGGATATCTAAAGGCTTGCATTACTACGGAACAAGAAGTGAAATCAAATAAAAAAATCCAAATGGCACAAAGAAGACCCCAATGACTCTCTGACCTACTTGTTGAGAATCATTGCTCTAATGTGCTTGTCATCCAAATGCTTATTTTTGCACGCTGTGTTTAATGACAATTCTAGTTATGAGAGAAAACATCTCCACTGGTTACTGTAAACACTTGACTGGAGATGCGTTATGAGGCTCATTATCTTGAGTGGCGCACACGACAAATGTTCTGTTGTTATGAATGTGACGTTTTGGAGTGTGGAACATGGCTTTCCACATTGTTCGGATTTTGGGGCAGTCAATTTTGAATGAAATGTAAAACTTGGTGCAGCGCTTATGATTTGCACGTCTGCCTCTTAGTTATGAACTTCTTGATTTTCTTCTCTAGTCTTGTTTGGAGTTTTCATGTTAAATTCATTATTTAGCAGAGCTGGGCACTTGACCCTTTTTTGCCGGTCTGTCCCCCGCCCTCCGGCTGCGATCTGGGTAGCCTTCCTGCCTCGACCCTCCGGCTTTATTCATACAGATTGTCGGCCCCCGACCCAGTTCCAAAAAAACAAAAAAATGCATGTTGCAGCCGTAGATGTGATGCTAACGGCAAAGGTTTATTTCAAGATGGCTAGCTGGCTAATTTACTATTTAAAGGTGCTTACCTTCGGGCTTTTTATGGTCTTATTCATCTCCTTCTTCTTCATCTCATTCTTCTTCTTTCTCTTTCTATACGAACCAACCCATTGTGTCTTGTTTAATGTTGATAAAGTCACCCAATTTCACCTATGGGGTGCTTCCAACTGTGCTTTGTTCAACTTCTCTGTCGCAACGACTCGGCATCTCACATAGAACAACATAACATTTAATTCACCCCGTAACATGAGCCAATCACTTTCATGTGTACTTCAGGGACCACACGGAAAACATAGACTCAAAGAATATTACCCAATGCTTGTAAGTACGCACAGCTGGTACTGGCGCTTTTTACGCGTTCGGAGGCAATTTTTGTCATTTGCCCATTTCGCCGCGGCCACGTCATATGCCCGAGGGCCGATACGTGGGCCGGACTAAAATCCACCTACGGCTGTGATTAATTGAACCCTTTTTTAAAATTTGTCTCTCCTCCCCCCCCCCGGAACATTCTGCCCACCTCTGTTACTTAGTATATAAATTTGTGCAAGGCCTAAACTGATCTTGAAAGTTGCTTGCAGAAAATGTGTATCAGCTCTGTCAAGCAGACCAAGTTGCCAGTGAATGATAACTACAGAACTGATAGTGTCACGCACCGTATGCCTGCACGATATTACAAAACAAAAAAACATAGAATCACACCTCTTAGTAACTTAACAGTGGGAAAAAACATGAAGGCGCTATCTATCTATTATTAACTTCTGTTGCTGAGAATGTGTGCTTACACAAAAGGCAGCGTGATGGCGGCGAAAAGCTCGTGGGTGTGAGATTTCGGGCACGGTTGAGTGTGGGTGCATGCTGGGACATTTTCCTCGTCATCAAGGCTTTCCGCCTGCACTCCCACTGCTGAACGCACTGGCCGCGCTCATGTAAATACGCCGTGACTCTTCCATCCACAGTGCTCATTTCAAGCTCCCACTTTGGTGCCATCTTCAAATGTGCTCACCGCCTTCACCATCTGTTTGCTCTGGGCATGTGAAGTGACGTAGCGATGTGTACACTACTTTTACGTACATGGTTTCCGTGTTGTTTGAGAGGATTATTTTTGCAAAATAGTTTTGACTATAGATCCCTCAAATATTTGTCTTTAAGATGTTTGAAAAAATAGATGCCTCACCCAAAATAGGCACCTCGTTTTCCTCTCATTTGACTTCTGAGTCGATATGCATGTCATTGCGAACCAAAACAGCAGCACCAACACGCAAGCGTCTCATCGAGAACAAAAACTGTGTAATTAAAGTGTAATTACTTCTGAACATCATTGATGGTTCACATACTGACGTTGAAATCCCTGTAGCATTACAACAAATATCTTCTAAATTCGACACACCACAGAAAAGCGTGTCACCAGTCCTGCCAAATTGGACATTTTCCTAAAAGTTTCACTTCACATGTATGAGCATTATTTCCAAATTTGTCTCCAGCAAACTACATCCCCAGACTTCTGCAGTTGAATAGCTAAACGGCTGATATGAGGATGCCTGCATGTGACTGAAACTAGTAGTAGTGTGATAGTGAAATGGAAAACCGAGACAGCTGTTCATTCTTTGCCTCACTGTTAATTAGTGCGTGTGTGTGTGTGTGTGTGTGTGTGTGTTCATTGTTGTCTTGAACGCACTACAAATAGCCTCTATTTCTTAACACTGTCGTAAAAACCCAATATGGGGCAAGCTGTATTTATCCCTTTAGTATTGCTTTTTTGTCCTTCCAACAGTTTGTCCTGTGGTTTGCCCCGTCTTTCTTCAGGTACAGTTCCATCCTGATCATTTCGGGACTTCAACATGATTGTGCTAATCCGTATAATAAAATAACGCCAACTGCATATTTTAGTATTTCTGTCCCATGCCAGAAAAGATCCTCTTGATGGAAGATACTACAAGACGTTCTATTGAGACAACTTGTTGGGTTTCCCAACGGTTGAAATGGATTCGAGCCTTTTTTTGAAAGAAGCCCTTTTTAACTAAGGGCCAAGACGAAAGCGAGATTCAACTTAGTTGCTAGAATCTAGTTAGCTGTAATATCGATGGGAGCCTAGCAGGGACAGCTCCGGGATTTCTTTTTTTTTCTGAGAGGACATTTTGCATGAAAAGTGCACTTGTGTTTTGCGAGTGAATCGATATCACCTGCTTGACCTGGGTATACACCTTTTTTAAGATCGATCCTCTACTTGGGTCAATTTGACTCAACTTTTTCGGTTGTTTTTTACGAAAAGTGTAAAAAAAAAAAAATAAATAAAATTCTAGAAAGCGCGACTGTCACAACTATTGGATGCTTCATTGCTAAGTAAAGTGAAGCTCAGTCGACTGTTTTGGAACACTGCCAGAAAGTTGGGTCTTTTTTTTTTTTTTTTTTTTTTTTTTTTTTTTACCAAATTGGGTTATTTTTGATCCAACTGTTTTTAACGTGTTTGTATTCAGTGTCCCATGTTTGGCCGAAGTAATTACAGGAGACCCTCGTTTTCCACCATTGTGGTTTGTCAGAATTCTTCCTGTACATTCCATGTCCTGATCACAGTTTCCACCCCCCCACTACCACATTTGGTGTCACTGTCCTTTTTACCCGGCCTGTCTCCTTCATTATTGAGGCGGCTACGAGAGCCATGACTTTACTGTTGCGATTCACTTCTGGTGAGGCTCAGCAGGAATCTGAGCCGTGTCTGCTGGCGTGGGGGCCATGCCGGAGGGTCTTTTCAAGGTTGCCCAAGCACAAATATCGAACATGACGACATGCTGACAAAGGGACAACCTTGGCTTTGTCTGACGAGCTCCATATTCAGATACGAAGTGATTGAAAATGCTGGCGTTTGAGTATTGCTTTTTCAAGGTTTGAAAACAGTAACTAGCAAGATCATTAAGCCTGCATTTAAAGTGTTGTTTAATCAGAGATGGCTTATGTGTACCAAAAAGTAATTTTGATGCCAATTAAAAAACTTTTTCCAAGCGCTTCAGATTTTTACCATTGTCATTTTCCTAGTGAAAAACAGGGCAGAAGTTGAATCAGCGCAGAAAAGAGCGTATCTGGAAAAGTTTTGTTACATAAATAAAATTTAAAAAAAAAAAATATATATATATATATATATATATTTATTTTTTTTGGCCAAGTTTAATTGCCCATGTTTTAGTTGTACTTTAGAGTTGCAGATGATGTTTTTAATTTTTTTTTTTTAGGCAGATTGCTCTAAAAATACGTCTTTTAAATCCATTACCAATCATGAACTGTAAAATACAATTACTACTTTTTTTCCTAGTGTGAAAAATCAGATGTTTTTTTGTCTGAAGCTGATAGCTCACCCATTTTGTTTTTAAATTTTTTAATTTTATTTGGACGTCTAGTGGGGGGATGGCGGCTATTTGAGGAAAATTTAATTTTAAGATTGAAATTGAAATTGTTTCCTGTACGCCAAAAATATCTACTGTCTTCACTATATATTTTCAATGCTAGTTTTAGTCTTAATTTCTACAGGACTACTGAATAATATTTTATCCATTTTCCCCAATAACTCCAGAAAAGTCAATTTTCATTGAAGTAGACTTTTTTTCCCCCCATAAGTAATCTGAGGCTGATACGGTTGCTTCAACGAGAAAATAAGAGGCGTTCACTCCAATCTCATTATACGTACATGAATTTGCATTTAACTCTAAAAATCTCTTTCATCACACAGTATTTTTTGAATCCGGCATGAAATAGATTTCATACTGAATGCAGAATAACGTGCATGTTTTAAATCTTACAGAAGCCAAATTTGAGCTTTTTTTAGCTGCTTATTTAGCGGAGAACCCGGTGAAGTTTAATGGAGTAAACAGTTAGCTGTAACAATAAACATCCCAGTCCATCATCTCAAACATGCTGCAAAAACAATTATGGCCCCCATAATCAGCTTTTGCTTGGCTTTGATTATGATGCTGAGTGCAGCATCCTCAGGGGGTGTTTTCCACATTGAAATAAAAGGAAGCTAATTTAAAGATTAGCTCCGCTTTGCCACAGGGGATCGTGTTAACTTTGTCACCGCACGCTCCACAAAGGTTCGCCGTCCATACGGATGCTTTTCTTCTTTGGATTAACTCCTGTCAGCTGCTAAATGTGACGTCGGCCAATAAGATAACCAAGAAGGAATTTGATACTTTTTTTGTGGATGTAATGGAAACCCCACTGAACAAGCACATACCTTTTATGTATATTTTATTTCTGTATTATTTAGAGAAGTGGCAGGTGTGGCATTTTGGACCTGGTCCTTTAGTATGGCGATTTTCCAAAATAATGTACTAAAACACAATGTCACAGTCCGTGCCTCTACTAAAGCATGAAAAAAAATTCACTTTTATTATTTCCCAAACAACTCTAAGCCTCTACACTACAATATCATTTGGAGCAGCTCCCAGTCACTATTTGTTTGATAACGTGACAAATATATTAAGAATTATTTAAATGTATTATACTGACCAGAGATGCTGATTATTCATAGCTAAACTCCATTTTCTATTTTCTATTTATTTATTGATATATTTTTTTTGCTCCTGCCTGCAAGCGAGCCATCGCGCTCAAACGTAACTGCTCTGAAAGTGCTGAATTCCTGATTGAAAAAAGCCAGCCAGCAACAGTGTTGCCGACCTAACCTCCCAATATCCAGTTTTTCTTGAGACTGTGCGCAAGCTCGACCGTTCCGCTGTACAAGTTCGCCCATTTTCTTAATTGCTGTTTTGCGCTCTGAAATCACTCTGCCAGCCACTTTCCAATTGGACGCAACTTCTGAAGTCACTGCGACGTCACTCTTGAGTTGAACATTTTGCAACGTCATATACCCACCCTGACATTCCATTCCATTCTCGTTCTTGCCGCACATACACGATGAACGGGTTCCTCGACGGAATATTTTGTGTTGTGCCCCCTACTGGTAACAATAAATACTGCCCCAGAATGTTTGGCACTTCCTTGCTGCTCTGAGTTTATATTTTCTTTCTACATCTTATCATGGCTTCACAATACTCACTGTCCCCCATTCTACTACTATTTCGCACCCACTGCTATTCCATACAGGCTTTGTTACAAAAGATATACGGTAGTAGATTTCCTCCCACACAATCATTTCGACTCCTGCACACGTTACATCATCCCTGATGAAACTTTTTTTTCCTCTTTTGTCATTTTGTCTTTTATGAAAGGCTGACCAGAGGCAGCGCACTTCATTTTTTGATCATGTCTCAGGGCTTATTGATCTAAATCTCACCTAAAATCACCCTTCAATGGTGATGCATTGTATTTGGCTGAATAGCAAACCTACGATAGTAAACCACGTGCATGTTCGGAGACACAAAGCTGGAGTTGTCAGAGGACTCGTCTGTATGGAGCGAGATAGGCTTTAGCTTCAGGGAGCTCGTCGAGCTTCCACATTCCTGTTTGGTTGAGCCATCCATATGTGTCCCTTACAATTTTGCACTCTGTCAAAACTGCCTTCAAATCCAAAGCCTCGACTTCTGTGAGTCTAAATTCACAGTAGCCTGCTGCTGTTTATGTAGTTCATAATTAAGGCTTTGAACTAACCGGAGTGGCAAAATAATCTATCACTGTCTTATTAGTGCAGCATTAACATCAACGCTGTGTTGTGTCTCGACAGAAACCTTGGGAAGTCGGGTCTGCGCGTGTCCTGCCTTGGATTAGGTAAGAGCCAAACTGCGAGAGAGGGTTGCGATGACCTGGAAGCATTGTGTAACCGAGTCATGGTGGGAACTCGGAGTCCTTTCTCGTCAAGTGGCCTCAAAAGATGCTTATTATTTCCTAGAATTTAGTGGCAAAATGTAAAAAGATCTGAAGGGGATTTAAATTGGCTTAAGTTATAAGACTGATGTGCTGTGTCTTAATGTAGAAAATGTCATTTTTGCAGTCTTTTTGAACTAATATTCTTATTTGAAAATGGAAGTTATTGAACCAAATATCCAGACCACATGGGTGTGCGTACACTTTGAACATATTCATGAAATTTCATTGTTGGGTTCCATTGGTCCAACCAAAAATTCATCGCGTTCCATAATCCTTCTTAAAAGTTAGCATATCTGCATCACATAAATTTTAGCATAATTGGCTGAAGTCTTGACTCCGACCATTGTGTGTGGAGTTTGCATGTTCTTTCCGTCTTTTAAAAAAAAAAAAAAAAGACTCTGCTTTCCTCACATATTCAGAAAACATGCATCTTCTGCGGGTTTGTTTACATGTCCTCTGTGATTGTCTGGTGACCATTCAAGGGTGCATCTCACCCAAAATCAGCTGGGAACAACTCATCTGATTTAAAAATAAATAAATAAATAAAAAATGCTTGTGTAATACCTTGAAATAGGAGCATTGTTGACTCTGAATTTTTCCATGAGCCTATTGAGACATCAAACAAGTCTGGCCTTAGTTGTGGTCTTATCACACTTGCACTGTTTCAACTGCAACATAACCCAGATTTGTTCAATTCAACAGTTGCCAAAATTAGGTCATAGCCACAAAATTATGCCCAACTGTTTCTAAAGCACATTAGACACATGCTGATCTCCCCTTCTTATTAAATTGTGTGAGACCTTTTACACGACATTTCACAACTATTTGAGTCCATGGCTCTGGTTTGACTTCACAGATAAGGGATTTGCGATTGTAACTGTTGAACAGGTTCATCATTTACGATCGGTCCTCCTGACTGCGTTCCAAGGCGGGCTGAAAAATCACTCTTACCAAACCCGTCTCCACAAGATAATCGCTCAGGATAATGATCTCGAGAATCATGCCTTTGCTGAATTTGATCAGAAGGGGGAAATGTTGACATTCAACCTGCTTGATATTCTGCTTCCTTTCTCTGTCATTCTGTGCACATGAACAGGAACATGGGTGACGTTTGGCGGGCAAATTACAGATGAGGTGGGTTGATTAGCTACAAAGACATCATATACTGTAGTTGCCACCTCCATTTACGTGTCGGATGAAGGATGCTTGTTAGTGTTGCGGTGTCGGTGATCTTTCATCCCTGCGCTCACTTCTCTCGCTTTCCTTGCCCCTTTTGCTTTCTCAACAGATGGCAGAGCAGCTGATGACTCTGGCGTATGAAAATGGCATCAATCTGTTTGACACGGCCGAGGTCTATGCTGCGGGGAAGTGAGTGTGCACCTTCGCCTCCTTT
Source organism: Idiotropiscis lumnitzeri (assembly GCF_059441095.1). NCBI lineage: Eukaryota > Metazoa > Chordata > Actinopteri > Syngnathiformes > Syngnathidae > Idiotropiscis > Idiotropiscis lumnitzeri. The sequence continues at coordinate 9,671,677 of NC_142401.1, forward strand.
CCAAAACCGCTGCCACGTGACTGATTAAGTCGGCCAAGGCATTATTACCGCACCGATCAAAAAGTCGCCTTCATCTCGGTGATTCATCTCAGTACAGGACATAATTTGTTACCATCTTGTGAAATGCGTTGCTGCTGTTTTTTTTTTTGTTTGTGTTTTTTATTTTTTTTTTTAACACAATATTAGCCGTACCTGTACTTTTGAGCAACAAAAAAAAGCCAAAAGTCCAAAAAGCAAGTCAGTTGACATGAATGCAAGTCGATTTGTTTATCCTGCAAGTGCAAGACGAGGAATAAATTCCCACTGTCAATGTCATGTGTTTTTACCGGGTCACGACGTAGTTCAGAAATGAGCAAAGACTTGGAAATGACCTCAAATTTTGCGCCGTTTTTGTTGCAGTGCTATTATTAAGGTTGTCATCTCAAGTTAATATCCTTTTTTTCCCTCTTTTGTGGATTAATCTGCTTGTAACACGGCTGCTTTGATGTAATCTGAAGGATTAACTTTTCCAAATGGTGTCCGCCTACACCCCCCCCCCCTTTTTTTTTTTTAGATTCCCACAAGAATCATCTCGTTTGAGTACAGAAACTAACATTGACATGGTGTATTTTAGTGCGTTGTCATTTGACGTGTCATTGTTAACCTCCATAAAACAAGCCCTCGTTTGTACCGCAACAAAACGCAGGACACACTCTCTGCGAGGCACGTGCAAATGTTTGCCACACAGCTGAGTATGTGGTGTTGCACAGGTGTTAATCCCGACAGTTTCCACTCGTGAAAACAGCATGGAGGAGATTATGTTGCACACACACACACACACACAGCACGACGGGGTGGCTAAAGCGCTTTGACTTGTGGCATGCGTTTGTTATGCTGTAATTTTTAACGGCGCTTTTGGATGTTGCTCCACGTTTTTTCGCATGACACAAAACGTTCAGCCAAATCTGAATTAATATGCATAATCACATGAATAATAAACGCTCAGCTCACCGAGGCTGCTGTTATCAGCAAACACATGTGGAGCTTTTTTTTTTTTATAATTTTTTTTAAATTACCTACAGATGTGTCATGATTGCATGATATTGTGTACGCAGCCAGCAACAAATTGGAAGCGCGGTTTCGGAGAAGTGTGAAAGCAATGACATCTTATAAATTCATGGATAATGCATTTTTTTTCTCCCCTCTCTGTTCTTCTGTGGTAAGTCATAAGATATAATATGTGAATAGAAACCTAATTAATGGAGGGATGAAGAAGACTATATAGCTTGTGTTTGGGGCCCACAAATAAATAATTTCAGGGAAGGTTGCATTGCGTGGGTGCCAGCAGATGCACGCATGTGCGCGCACACACACAAACACACACGATTTGTGCTTGAGCTAGCAGGGTCTGACAGTGAAGCATCTACCATATTGTCTCTGCTCACAGCCAGTACCGGTAAATACACAAAGGCTGTGCCACTGCCGATTGGACAGAAAGAAACAAGTGCTTCTAAGTGTACCGTGTCTATCGCATCGCTTATGAGACGACTACATCCAATTACTGTCAAGGTGTGAAAATGTGATAATGCAACACAAGCTGCTTTCGGGTGCTGGTCGTCTGATCATTTTAGCCTCAAATGATGGAAATAGAAATAATATAATATCATATTCGCCTTTATTAATTATACTAAAATAAAATAAAAACAGCATTCGGAACTGGCATACAAGTGTAAAAGAAAGTTAACTACCGTTGCCAGTAAAACGCAAAAAACTATGAAACAGATTAACTGTCCTAATGATGAATGACAATGGTGTTATGCAAATGGTTTTGAATTTGCAAGGTTTTTTTTGTGCTTGCCCAGTGTGAAATACTCATCTCTGTAAAACCTTTTATTGCAAAAAAAAAAAAAAAAGACCGAACTAATTTCTTGATGCCCACTAAAATCTACCAGGAGGTCTCATGAATTTTGACACTGGTGCTTTTTTTTTCTCTTCAACATCAGAAGCAAAAAATCCCTACGCATTTTTGGTAACCGTATGCACAGTATAACCTCTGAGGTTTGGTTAACTCTTTTAGGTGATCTTGTAGTTCACAAATTCTACTCCCCCATTGTTTAAATACCAAGTCTTTGTGATCCCACGAGAACGAGACCAATGTCAATCCTTTCCAAAAGTCTTCCACCATTAATGTGACCTGCAACCTGAACAACTCAATTGAAAAAAAAAGAATATTTATCAGAGGGAAATAAAACTAAATGACTGAAATGATGTGATTGCAAAAGTGAGCACACCCACTGTGTTGTGGTTAAATGGGAGGGAAGCCCACAACTGCCACTTTTTAAATTAGATGTCTGAAGGTTTTGTTTTAACAAAATGGTGGTTAGAAATAGTTCTTAATTCCCTCCACCTAGACTCAGGCCTCAGTTCCAGGTCAAGAAAAACAGCCCCAAAGTGTGACGCAGCCCCTTCTATTCTACACTGGAGGGGTGGTGTTCTTTTTGGGTGATGAGCAGAGTTTTTTGTGCCAAATAGACCTTTTGAAATCATGGCCAAAAGGTTGGCCTACCTCATTTTCATCGGACTGTAAATAAATTTACTGAAAATGTGTTTATATTTATTTATTTTTAATCTGTGGAGTTGCACTGTGCAGGTTACAAGTCAAATTAAGGGTAGAAAAAGTTTTCTAATTATTTATCTCTGTCTTTTTTTTTTAATGACAAAAAGCTGATATTTCAACTTACTGTATATGGAAACAAAATTCATCAGCAAATGGTTTTACTGCGGGAGGGAAAAAGTGCCACTTTAAGGAGATTTGAAGTGCGAGCACAAGTGACTTTTTTTGAGTGCTTCCCAAACGAGCCCCATGTCAAACATGTCACTCCTGAAGCACCCATGTGGCTGCTAATGAGTGACATGGCGTCCGCTCCGCAGCACATCTGGGGCCGGAACCTGGCAGCTTTCTCACTGACAGAGGACATGCCGAAATACTTTTGTGGATTAGGACAAATTATACTTAGAGTGCTCCTGAAGAGTAAAATCACGTTGTGTCTTTGTGTGCTTGGCAGGGCTGAGGTGGTGCTGGGCAACATCATAAAAAAGAAAGGATGGAGGTAGGAGAAGCACTTTATTATTTTTTTTTTCTCATTTCCGTCTCACCAGCCTAACTTGAATCTCGCCATCTAAGATCTCATATATCGGGAAAGCGGTGTGTTTGTGTGAAGGTTGGACGGTGAAAGTTAAATGCGGCACGCCCGAACGGCAGCGTGAGGCACGCTTTATGGTCATTGAATAATAAACCGACTTGGAAGGGCCTTGTCTTCGACTCGGTCCGCCCGGGCCTGGCACCGATACGGCTTTGTCAATTTCTCCACGCCTCCACCTCTCATTCATGTATGCTGGCCGAGTTCCGGCACTGTGGGTGCATGTGGCGCTCAAAGGATGAGGTGGAAAGGAGCAGGACTCTTGTTTGGTCTTCAACGATCGCCCACTCGCACGGAGCAGGCTGTAACCTTTCGTGCTGTAACACATGCGCTTTCGTTCTCCACTTTGTAGACGCTCCAGTCTGGTGATTACAACAAAGATCTTTTGGGGAGGAAAGTAAGTTGAGAAAGCATCTTATGTTTGCCACTCATGCTCCTGATAGTGGGAGAATGTGTCATGAACATTATCTTTCACGGTGGACAATTGTATGTTTGTCTGTCTGTGCAGAGCCGAGACTGAGAGAGGTTTATCTCGAAAACATATTATAGAAGGTGAGTGCTGATTTCAAATGTGGAGCGGGATGGTCCCGACATAGGTTTTGGGGTTACAAAACGCAAACAATCAACTTGTTTGTGAAGTGGCATAAAAATACATAGTGACAAGAAAAAATATATATATTTTACATTTTTGACAGACAATTTGATATGCATTGTGATACGGTACATGAGGTGTTATGCAAGAGTGGTCCAGTTTCAAGTGGAACGATTCAGTGGGATTAAGTTATAGTACAGCTTTTATCCAAACTATTCCTGTTAATTCAATTTCAAGATTCAACCAATCATCAGCTTCATCAAATCGATGTACTGATTTCGAGAACACCTGGTGCGCATCTCTCATGAAAGACGATTCGATATACGTGATACGATTCAAGGACGGTACGTTTTAATATCGAGTGTTTCGGTTCAATCAAAAGTGATTTTCTGATTCAAATCTGTTTACGTTACACCCCTACAAGTTCTTACAAATATTTACCCTAATTTTCAGAATTGAATCAGAAGCTAAGTAATTGAAGCTGAATTGAATTGGAAATCAAAATGTAATCGAATTGTGAGATTTTTATCAGTACCCATCCTGAATCAAAGGATTAATTATGGGCGTACCTTTTTTTTTTCCGGTTTTTAAAGTCTGAGATGCTATTTTCCAATATCAATCCCTTAATTATCCTTGAGAAAAACATTTCATTTATTCAATTGTATCGCATTCGCAGGCTGCAGCCACTATAAAAATGTTGCATATTTATTTTACGCAATAAATCGAAATATCGCAAAATGTCATTTTAAAAAAGAAAATCTCATTTGAGAGGTTACTTTTTTTTTATGATGGCAACAATTTGACTTTCATATGCTAAAAAACTGTATGGAGATCTGAACATAAGGTCAATCGGATTACATTTGAATCTGAGAGTTTCCACTGAAGAAATAAAAAAAGCCAACATAGTGCCAAAACCAGTTTTGTCAAGCTGTCAAGCTCTATTACGATTTCTGTTTTGCAGGTTTAAAAGCTTCTCTGGAGCGTCTGCAGTTAGACTACGTTGACGTGGTATTTGCGAACAGACCCGACCCCAACACGCCAATGGAAGGTAAAACCTTTCGTTAAAACATGTTTTCTAATTTTCCCAGTGAACCTTGTCAGCCACTTTCTGTTTTTCGATAACTCTTTTTGGTTTTGTGAGAGTCAAACATGCTCATAGCCAAAATATATTTTTTTGATTATGGGCCGTGTTTTCTTGCTGCTTTTTCATCCACAGTGGGAATGAGGTCGTAGTGGCTAGAGACCTCTTTGAAATGGCAGAGTGCAAAATGTTCGTGTGTGAGCGGTGGGTTGTCGGGCTCAGCTGGTCGCTCTCTCTCCATCTGCTCCTGTCAAGAGTTTCTCTTTGCGAATGAGTTCAGTCAGGGGTCGTCCGTCTGCCTCCACTTTGGTGTTTTACCAGTCTTCCGGGACTATGTGGTGATCTAAGTTAAAAATCATGGGTGAAGTTCAATTGAATAAAAGATAGAGGTCTTCATAAAATAATGTTTTTTAGGATTAGTCAGTTAAACAAGAAATGTAAAAAAAAATTGGCAGCTGGGAATATTTTTCAAAGATAAGACAAACTGCTTTCAGCTGAATAATAATACAGGTGATAATTATGATGATGAGAATAATAATAATAGTAGTAATAAGAAAGAACTCTTTTTCTTGCACCGTAATATGCCTCTTTTTCTGATAAAAATTCAGATTTTTTTTTCCATTTAAAAAAAAAATATATATATTGTCTCATCATAAGATTTAATCTAGATCAAATAGTGTAATTGACAAAATTATTTTTGACTGTTTTCCGAAACCAAAAAGAAACAGATAATTATTTATTTATTTATTAATTTTTTAACGGCAAAGCATACAAGATACATTTGTGTGCAGATCCCTGTATGTGGTGCATGCTGGGAACACATCGCCAAACTAATAAGTAGCTTTTAAAATAGACTCTCATTAATAGGCTGGTTAATTTCACGTTTCTTTGGTGGTTAGGCACGCTGGAAAAAATATTTTTGGAGAAAATTATTTTTTAGAGACTCTGCAAAGGATGAAAAAAACGTAAATCTGACACAGCACAGGGAAGAAAGTATTGTTAAAAATCCTTACAAACTCAAATGAACAAATTGTATTACAGGTTTTATTCAAATGTAATTATGTATCACTCCAAGTGATTGACGAAAGTCCTTTCTCTGTGTCTTGTGTGCAGAAACGGTTCGAGCAATGACCCATGTGATAAATCAAGGCATGGCCATGTACTGGGGGACATCCCGCTGGAGCCCCATGGAGATAATGGTGCGACTGACAGCGCTCTATTCCCCACGTCTCTGGAAACGTATCGGCATCGAGTCAAGTCTTTTACGCCGTGTTGTTGTTATTTTTCCCACGAAGGAGGCTTATTCTGTGGCACGCCAATTCAATCAGATCCCTCCCATTTGCGAGCAGGCCGAGTATCACATGTTTCAGAGGGAGAAGGTGGAAGTGCAGCTACCTGAACTTTTCCATAAAATAGGTGAGGCTTCTTTTTTTTTTTTTTTTTTTCATTCTAAGTTTTACCTGATGACGACGATGACGTTCTGTTGTCGTGCAGGTGTGGGGGCCATGACGTGGTCACCGCTGGCCTGCGGGATCATCTCAGGGAAATATGACGGAAGAGTGCCCCCGTACTCGCGGGCCTCTCTGAAGGTAGCCACGTCTCACCTGTTTTGGTGTTGTGCTGGTGTCCGCCTCCTGGCGTGGTTCCCTCACTGGTCGTTGTGGCGCCTTGCCGTGTGTTTGTTCATTGTCTCGTCACATGAGCACGGTGCAGTGGTGTGTATCCTTTGTGGCATGTTCCCTCAGTGACTGTCACTCACTCTGCTTTTTGGTGTTGTGCAATTTCATTTCCTTCGTTTAATGTGCCGTAATGCTTGGCTCAGCGAATGTTTGTGGTGCTTTTATTCGTCTATCTGGATGATAGAAAATCCTACTAAGTACCACAATGGATCGTGGTACTTAGTAGGATTTTTTTTTTCAAGGATTTGGGTTTGGGGTTTAAGTGTTTGTTTGATGGTTTTGGTGGGGATTTGGGTTTAATTTCAAGTTGATGTTAGAGTTTGACGACAAGAGTTTGAAGTCTGGGTTAGGACTGGAAGTCATGCTCAGCATTTCACGCCAGGGTTAGTTTATCAGTCAGGTTCAAGTTTAAACACAGGGTAAACAGGAGTTAGGTCAAGGTGCCAAGACTTTCTTCTTGTAGATTGACACCTGAGTTAGTTTCTACATGCGAATTCGGACCTGTTCACGTTGTCAGGCTCCGAGTTTCAAGACAGGGTCACAGCCCGAAGTTAGAATTTCGTTGTCAGATTCAGGCAATTTTGTCTTTCTCAGGTCATGGCAGGTTAAGTTGAGGCAACTAGATGTGTTGTTGAAGACACTTTTCTTTAGTTCTAAATGGCCACCTAAAAATTTACGACCGTTCCTCTATTCAACCTTTGAGGACTCAGGTTGAGCGGTTCACGGTTTCAAATTAGGGTTAGGTTCAAGGAGTGATATAAAACCAGGATTCGCATTTAAAGTTAGAGCAGGGTTCAATTTAAAGTAGGGACTTAACATTTTATGATAGGTTGAGGGGTTGAGGTTCAAAGCTAGGTTGGAGGTTTGGAAAAAAAAAAATTTAGCAAGCGAGGTTCAGGCAGCAAGAGACAGAGTCACGTGTTTAAAAACAGGCCCTGGTGACACGAGAGGCGAGGCGGCCGCGATGTGAGCAGGGCGGTGTTTTTGAGCAGGTGTGCTGTGTTTTCGACAGGGTTACCAGTGGTTGAAGGACAAGATCTTGAGCGAGGAGGGTCGGCGTCAGCAGGCGAAGTTGAAAGAGCTGCAGGCGATCGCGGAGCGGCTGGGCTGCACTCTGCCCCAACTCGCCATCGGTACGCAGATGCATTCTGCTGCTCTCTCTCTTTCTGTCTGTCTGTCCGTCCCCTCTGGCTCGGAGGGGCACAGGTCATCGTATTTTTTCCCGTGTTGTCCCCTCCTGTGTGCTTTTTCAGGCCAAGTATACGGTTAAACATCAAGAGAACAAAACTCAGTAGTTGACCTTTCATTGAATCCCTGAAGGGGTTCCTGATATTTGTAACATATGTGAAGTGGTCATTTTTTCTTCTATTTCAATGAAGTCACAACATTCTTTTTTTTTTTTTGTTCATTTATTTTTTTTATCAAATTCAACGTCATTCAAAAAAACAGCAGCGTTTCATTCCTGCGACGGAACCCATATTTGTACTCAAGTGTCTATCAGGAACGCATTAGTAAAGTCATAATTTACACAAAATATTTGCATTAAAAAAAACTTAATTGAGTGAACGTTCTTGCGCTGTATAATCGCTTTTTCTTAGGCTGCTACTCAAACTAATTGGCCGATATTTGGAAGATGCCCGGTGGGATACATGGGTTTTATTATTATCTTAAAAACAGAAGACAATAAACAACTTATCTGGGCACTGCAGGAATAATTCTTGTGGCACAAAATGTGATTTATTGCCAAATTTACTAGGATTACAGAGAACAGTTTGGTGCGCTCTGCCATGGTACAATAGTCCCGGAAGGACTCTTTTTCTTTTCCTTTTTTTTTTCAGTTTTGCCCTGTAGTTCACACTAGTGACGAGTTAAATGAAACAAAAGTGATTTTGTGCAGTTGCTGGCTTCCTCCAAATTAAAATATAGTGCTCAGTTTATATTCTGTTTCCAGTAATGTTTGTTTGCTTCTTCCACGAAGCGTAAAACCGTCTTTTGAATCCGTTTACGAGCTGTCGGGATGTTTCGTGTGTGAGATCACAAAGATGAGTCAGGCTGCTGTCCTTCTCGCTATGCGTAATCAAGCGTCTGGCGACTTGAAGTTATCACGAAAGCGTAAACAATGATGATGTCGTCTTGGAGTTTTGTCCGCAGACATGTGGCATCTCGTGATTTAAAACGAACAGCAACGCATGTCGTCTAAAAACGTTCTAAAATGTTTAATGTTAATGTAAAAGTTAACTTAAAATAAGTTATGTTTAGTACACTTATACCGCAAAATGCATTTATTTTATTTTTTTGATTTTTCAATGTTTTTTTTAGATTCAAAATGGAGATCATTTTGAGAGAGAAAATAGCGTTTTTCTTCGTGCACAAAATAGATACCAAAAATGTGACAAACCTGCATTTTTGGAATCACAGTACAGACAATAGCAGGGTTATGTGTATTATTATTTTGTATTTATGGCCTATATGTGTTTCACACAATTATTTACAATATTTATGATTTTTCTACGATGTTAATTTAGTCCACTATGTTGTTAACCCAGGACCCCTTGTACTATAAATCTCATAGTCAGGATGTCCATAAAGTTTGTTTTCAATTTAATAACTCGTTTATAACAGGAAATCTGATTTCATTTCCAATATCCATATTTATTTATTTATTTACAAATGATCATTTCTTGCACCCTGCATGAATTGACAGACGCAACAGTGGATGCCTTCCATACGTATTCTGTAGTCTTTCAGAGTCTCCATATTTGATTTGGTTTCAGCATAGTACCAAAAAGAAATAACAACAGTATTCACAGTCGTCTTTCTGTTTCAGCCGGAATGTGAAAGATCTCGCATATTTTTTTGAATTACATTCGAAGATCCGTAACTGTCAATATGGAACCTCTGCAAGTGGCACAGTATTGCTTGGTGTCAACAATGCATTTAACGGTTTTTGGAGTCAGCAGCAGGATGGCGCGCCACTCATAAATCCCACCACTGGATCCATATTGATTCCCCGGGAAAGTGAGACTGTGCAAAAAAAAAAAAAAAAACAGAAAGGCCGAAACAGGCGGCATGCTTTGGGCTCTTAAAGCATCACGACGAGTCAACAGTGGACTTCCCGCTCTTATCGCGACGTAGATTTTTCATGCTGGCAGGAAGACGGCGTTTATGGATTAGCTTTCAAGCTCCATTAACGCACGCGCTCGTCTCTCCTAATTACCATAAATCCTCCGGGCAGTCCTACCGGGGAAGCGCACGGCGTTTTATGTCCTCCAGGTGATCATCTAAATCATTGTGACACTCCACTATTGAATCAAAAGTATGCAACAATGACTTTTTGCCCCGCCCCCTTCTGCTGTGGGCTGCACCCTGGGGTGCTCCTGCCGCACCTCCTCCATCAACACTCGTTTAATCCCCATTTTCGTTTGCTGATCTTTACCCTCTAAGATTCTTAGAAGTTGCACTCTCTGGCTAACAACTTCATGTGGATTTTAAAAGAAAAGTCAGTCCAGTACATTTTTCTTATCTGGAAGGATAGGATCATTTTCTTTGGATTTCTCTTGTGTTTTTGTGTGTGGGCAAGATGCCAATGAAGGACAAGAGGAACAAGTTGATGACCATGGAACAAATGTTTTGTGACAGATGTAAGCGATTCAAACTCTCCCGGCTGCTCAGTACATATTGGCCGTGTCGGGTGAAAACCTCCTATGTCCAAATATGGTCAGTTTGATTTGCTTTCACAAATCAATGTTTTCGGTTAATCTCTGCATCACAGGTGTCAAATTCCGGTCCTGGAGTGCCGCTTTCCTGCACGTTTTCCATCTCTCCTGGCTGCAAAATCATTTGAATCAGGTGTGTTGCAGCCGGGAGAGATGGAAAGCATGCAGGAAAGCGGCCCACCAAGACTGGAGTTTGACACCTACGCTCAAGAACAGCGGTGTCAAGCTCATTTTTGTGGATGGGCCAGATCATAGTTATGGTTTCCCTCAGAGGGCCATTATGACGTTACCGCGTACCGAAACAAACCGATGGTTAGCGAGTTTTGAAATCAGAAGCCAGGAAGTAATTGTATGTTCAACAATTTATTTTAAAGGGGGAGGATTGCTAACAAATGAGCGACAATATCTCAGATCTCAATGTTGTTAAAAGTGAAATAAATGTGTTAGAAACAGGAAGTTGACACACATGATTTCCCCTTTCGGGCCACATAAAATCAGGTCGTGGGCCAGATCTTGCCCCCGGGCCTTGAGTTTGACACCTGTGCTCTAGAACATGGTCTCTTAAGCAAGATGGCGTTCGACCTAATGGCAGAAAATCATTTGCACAATTTGAATTATCATAATGTATCTGCTTTTTTTTTTTTACGTGTGTGTAAGGAGTCAATGATAACAAAAATGTGATAACCACAAAAGAGAACGTGGAACTAATGACGTTGGAAAGCCGTAACCTCTGTACTGAATGCATGCAGCCAAAGCATAAAAATTAGTTGGTTGCCATTCCAAACCATTTGAACAACCACGTAAACCCGGCTATTGTCAACACACCCATTCCACATCTAGTGTTTAGCGACAAGCGCTCGTGTGCTGTATGCGACGCTGACTGCGTGTGTCATCACTTGTCCACTGGTTTCCTGCAGCGTGGTGTCTACGTAATGAGGGGGTGAGCTCTGTCCTTTTAGGGGCATCCAACACCGACCAACTGATGGAGAACATAGGAGCCATTCAGGTGAGCTTTGTGTGTGTATGTAAGTGTGCGGGGGTGTGTGTGCGTGTGTGTGTGTGTGCGGGGGGGGGGGGGGCGCTTACATGTGAGCCAAGTGTCCAGGAGGCTCGTGCAAGCTTCTTTACTGGAAACGCACGAGCCTCTCGGCCACTTTTCTGCAGCATGCTTCATGACCCGCAGCGCCACTTCCGCCTCCTAATAAGGTCAATGAAGGAACTCATCACTCGCCACAGGGGTGGAACTTAAGGGCACCGCCCCCTCCTGCTGATAAGATGCACCCTAAGGATGTTTCCAATGGGCGGTGAGGGAGAGCTACATCCTCTTCCTCATTTACACATCGCACGAGACCTAAATGTTACGCTCACATTTCCAGAGGGCTCGGCAGTTTTGCTGGAAAAGACACTCTACTCTGTCTTTTGTTTTTTTTGTTGTGTGGGAAAATAAGTCTTATTTTTTTACATATATATGTGAGCCCCTTAGCAAAATGAGTCGGAACTTGTTCAGGTAGATTTGGATATAATTGATTAGTCGTTCAAACAGCAACTCAGTCACTGCCTTTGGTGGGTATAGAAGCCAAAAGGTACTTTAATTTTACTGGGGCTGGCAGTGAATGAGTTATGATTCATTTTCATGGAATAAACTTGAAGTGTTGAGTAATAATAATTTGTAAAAGAAGACTTTTGCTAATTTCATGCTCATTTTAGCTAAACAGTGGCTGGGAATCTGCAGGATTTTCCATAAACAACCAGTATGAAGTTGCTGTATGCCACAGTTCAGTGGCCCAAAATACTGGCCTCTGATTGGTCTATTACCATTCAGACATTTCCGAGCTGTGCGGCCATGTTGAGAGGGGCAACATTCCCACTGAAGGCAATGCAGTGAGAATAAGTCATGCAAAATAAAATTAAATTCTATTTAAATCCAATGTTTAAATCTTAGAAATGTGATTTTCTTTAAAAAGCAATTTTTTTCAATTTATTTTCTTTAAGTGAAGAAGATAATATCGATTCAAATCTAAATCTGAAATGTTCAGAGGGCATTTTTATGCTTTGATCCACTTTTCTATTGGTGGTGGAGTAACTATTCTTTCTCCATCTTCCTCTCCAGGTTCTCCCCAAGCTGTCGTCATCCATCACACACGAGGTGGACAGCATCCTGGGCAACAAGCCGTACAGTAAAAAGGACTACCGCTCTTAACGCCCGGTAGCCGCAGCGCGTTCCGCCTTTTTGCCTGATCCTCCGTTTGCTTGAGCTTCAACCGAGCGAGACCCCCAACCCCCGACCCCTACCCCCGCCCCTCAACCTCAACCCTCCTGGCGCATGAGTGTGGTCGCACCAAAAGGCCACCAGGGGGCTCCCTCGCTCACACTTCCAGGGATATCAGAAAAAAGAGGAAAAAAACTGGCGTCTCTCGAGAGGTTTGCAAGTGAAAAACATAATAAGCACACGCTGGCTTGGGTGCTCAGATGTTCTTCTGCCACGTCCAGCAAGCTGATGGTCATACGTGAAGAGCAAACACGTGTTCTCCTCCACGTCGTCTTGTGTTTGTGTCTTTGTCTGACAACAATCAGCACTTTAGTACGGTCAGTGTCGTTACCCTACCGCATTCTTTAGCCCGCACACATGCATTTGATAAGAAAAAGAAGAAGTGGCCTCCTGGTAGTTTCCTCAACTTGACATCATCTGTCTTTACCAATTGTTTTGTTTTTGTGCTTCGACTATGATGCTCCTCACTCCTGCTGCCTTTTTTTTTTGCCGATCTTTACCCTGGCTCCTCTGTCATCCTCATATGCATAGTTGGCACGGCTGTGTCTTTAGCTTTAACGTTAGCTTCAGTGAGAACATTTAGCTCAAGGAAGCAGCGACTAACTGGATGAAGCAGACATGTTGGCTCTCATTCACGATCAGACGATGTTTAAAAAAAATGTTTTTAACGTTAGCTTCAGCGTTAACTTTAGCTTTATAGTTAGCTTTAGTGTTAGCTAGAGAAGCAGCCTTATTGGCTCCCGTTTGACAGTTTTAACACTAGCTCAAGGAAGGGGCCATCTTGGCTCCTTTTTGCCGTTTGTGGGTGTTATCGTGCATCCGTATTCTCCGGCAGGGTTGGACTCCCAATGTAGACAAAAACATTTTGGACTGACCTACATCATTTGAACATACTGCAGAAATTGAAACGTATTTGGTGAAGATGTTTGAATATATTACTAATATGTAGTTTAAATGCTAAAAACAATGTTTTTTTTCCCCATAATGCCTTGGGGTAGCATAGAGAAGCGCAGAACTACCCAAAAACTGATTGCTATTCCCATTACATTAGATTTTTGACTCTTACAATTAAATTAAGTCAGAAAACAACTTTAAATACTCGCAGCAATTTAAATAAACAATGTTTAATGATTTAATTTCGACTGTTGGTGAGCTTCATCCTGGCCACCTGTGGCTGCAGTGCACAATTGTACATGCGTAAGTCAATCCCCCGTGGCATTCTGGGAATTTTTTTTTTTTTTTTAGCATTTAGCCTACATTTTAGCAATACGTTCAAGTGACTTTGTCAATACGTTTAAACGACATAGCCCAGTCAAAAATGTTTACTCCACATTGGCAGTTCCACATTTCCATAATCTTGAATTATAAAGTCAGCTAACATGAACTTGATCAAGTGACCATCTTGGCTGTTGCTCGCCATCACAGGGTGTTAAGATTTATGTGTCCTTAGCTTTAATGTTAGTAAGAGGAAGTGGCCGAATTGGTTCTTGTTCAGCGTCAGAGGGGAGCAGAGGGAATCCAAACTAAATATTTGTTTAAATACATTGTATGTGCCGGCGCTAATCAAAACATAATACTGATTAATATTGCAAACGTAGAAAAATGTTGACGTCATCTTTAACATTAGAGTAAGCAGTAGTTTTTGTTCTCCATCAAAGGGTACTGTGTGTGTGTGTGTCATTTTTTATTTCTTTTTTTTTTTTCATGTTAACTAGAGCGTGTTATCAAGCCCGGGTCAAGCTTTAACATTACCTTAGGCTATTTTAGCTTCAGAATTAATGTTAGCCACAGAAGAAGCCATCTTGGATCTGGTCCACTATCAGAAGGCGTTAAAATGACGATACCGTTTACATTTTTTTTTTAGCTTTATCATTAACGTGAGCTTGAGGACCTTTATAAGGTCAGTAGCATCAGGGAGTGCTGGCACGCATTTCCTTTTGCTTTAAACATTAACTAAAGGAAGCGGTTATCTTGTCACGTTAGAAAATACTGAAGGTGCACCTGTTTTTCTCCATGCATATTGAATTTTTAGTTACAAGTGTGACCCCGACGTAAACAAGTTGCTCTGGCAACAGTCTGTATAAGGAAGGGATTTTTTTTCTTTTTTGTGGCAACAGCTCAGGGAAGCGAGCAGGTCTTTTTTTTTGTGTGCCTGTGTGTGTGCGTGTGTGTGAGGAATTGTTTTCTTTTGTAAGCTAAAGATTCCCCCCGACAACGCCAGTAATGGGGATATTGTAACAATGACCATAGAACAGGAAATGAATTTAAAAAGCTTAGTACAATTTCAGTAATTGAATTGATGTAAACAAAATTTGCATTTGCAAATCATGTTGCCGAGCAGATGCTGACATAAGTAGGTTTGGTTTGTTTGGATCAAAGTGCAATGTAGCCGCTTCTCAGCTACGCTCTTACTTTCAATTGGAAAAAAATTCCATGCGGCATCTGTAAAGGTGTTTTTAGCAAAGTGCTGTGAGACAAAATACACTTCTACACAGGACCCAACCCAACTAAGCATCATACATTAGCTCAAGCTCAACATTTCCAATAGACTTTAAATTTTAACTCCTGAGCACCGCCGGTCAAGACCAGACCATAAATAAAATAAAGAAATATCGTGCCCCCTCCAATCCTCCAGTTAATGAGCCATTCTTGGATTGAAAGCACAAGTGCAGGCTCAGTCAAGACATCGATTGACTTGCAGCAGAAATCTGTGTGATGATTTTGTGTGTGTGTGTGTGTTGTCTTTAGTTGGCTATGTGCTTTAAGGAGGAAGTGTCCCATCGCACAAGATGTATCAGTCATTCTCATGATGGAAGTGACTTACTTCAGCAATGGAAGCGGACTAAGAGAGAATCTATTTTTATGTTTTTCACCTGTAACAATTCATCGTGCTTCATCATCTTGCCGTTTTAGTTCCCTCTCTAAGACTGACCAGTTCTGTTGTGATTGTGGAGGGAAAACGGCCGAGAGAGACAAAGATCTCGTGTACATAATGAGACCCATGTATATATTATATATACATTATATTCCAGTAGTGATCGCCTCTGCCTTTTCTTAATTTTTATTGGTTTTTCTTTTTAATGTTCTTTTGCAGGCGTTGCTAACTGCACTGTGCTTGAATCTGAATTCTAGACAAGGATGTACAGCTTCATCATCATTAAAAAAAAAACTTGAAGAATGGCAAATGAAAAAAGTGTGCGTGTGTGTCTTTTTACATCTATGATTGTATTTTAACACAAAAGATTCCAATAGTAATTATTAACAGCGCTTTAAAAAAAAAGCTGAGAAATGCAGATTGCACATTTTTTCCAGTCTGACTTTTTCAGCATTTTGTGAATTTCTTTCATTTTTTTTTACAAAAATTATGTATTATGTATTCTCATAACTTATTACCTGAAAAATACTTTTTTCACATTTTTGCTGTATTCTATATTCCTTCCCCCAATCACTTGTAATCATCTAATAGTCATTTTTTTGTGAAAAATACAACTTTATTGTACATTTTATACCAAACATATTTTTATAACTGTTCCCTTCGAAACAGGACATCTTGCAATTACTTTTTTGAATTAAAAAAAATTCTCGCTTATTTTTTTCCAAAATAAATATGCGATTTCCACAATAACAGTTCCACATTGTGAAAAATACAATTGTCATCATTAGACTAATCTTTTAATGACTTTTTTCCCCACATTGTCCCATGACATGTTTTCCTAACTCAAATGCAAAAAAATAGTTTTGTCCAAAATATATTTGTCTTTTCTTAGCCCCAATATTACTCTGGCAATAATCTGAAATAGCCGGAACTAACTGACATAGAATCAAATTTTAGTGGTTGAAAATGAGGACATTGTAAACAGTTAAAGTTGCAGTCACTAAATAAGGACGACACATGACAGCAAATTTCAATATAAAAAAGAACATTTCTATATACAAAGCTGCAAAGGGTATTTCAAGGGCAAAATATTAAACATAAAATACCAATTTGCAGTAAAAAGATACATTTTTGTTCTTCTCCACTTGTTAAAGCTCGTTTCCACGAGTGGAATCTCATCAGTCTTTTGGAATTGTTCATCTATCCTGCAAACAAACGTCCGCTGAGTGAAGGTGCTATAACGAGTTGCCGTGCGTCGAGCTTCCCGTGCTGTTCCCCCGAGCGAGGTGTGGTGGTCCTCCTGAGGATACACACACACACAGAATGAAATATGTCGCATATTTGAAGAAAAATAACTTCTAACTAAAGCTCACCTTCCTGACAGGAGTATCCAATCCACATGTGCGTGCAGCTGCAGCGGCCATTGCGCGGGTTGCAACGAGCGTCGTGCTGGCATTGGCAGCTCTGCGTGCAGTCAGGCCCAAAGCGATCCTCTCGGCATTCTGTCACAAGTTCATAACTTACTCAGCATGGACGTCTTGGAAGATGAGTCAATATTTGCTGCATGTATGCAAAACAATCAGCTACAGTAGATTTACTTGAATCTAAAGTTAAAAACTTTTCATATATTTTTTTTTGTTTTAAGTTTTTTTAATGTGCTTAATAGACAAATTTTTTTTTTTTTAAATCTAATTCTCCCTCTTAATACAATGCCACATTTTGACAAAATATTTCTTTTTATTTTATACAGCTGAGTTGCATCCTAAATTAAACATTATTCAATTAAACCCCTGAAAGGAACACAGGAAAAAAAATAATTTCTATAATTTTTATTTTAAGAAGTTGATGTTTGAAAAGAAGAACTTGAAAAATGAAAATGACTATTTTTTTCATTGAAAATTTTTTTTAAAAACTAAATTTAAAATGTTCTTTTTTTATTTTTAATCTCTTAAAAAAAGATACAAAATGCTTTAAAAATAATCACAACCAGTGATAAAAAATAATTTGCTCGTATACATAATCTTTTAAAATTATTAAAAAAAATATGTTTGAAAATTAAATGAAACTCTTCAAAATGTTTTATAAACAATGTATTTGTTTTATATTCATTACAAAAATATAGCATCCAGAAATACTATTTACAATGAAAATCATTGACATTGTTTATTTTTTTAGTCTTTTTTTAAACAAAATCTTTCAAAAATAATTCCCTAAACTATAATTCTATAATGATTGTCCTTAAAACAATTAGGCTCAAGAGAGCACAAATAATTTAAAAAATGAAAACAATGCTGATAAAAATAAATTGACAAAAACTAAACATTTTTCGCTTTTTAAATGTATTCTTTATATTCTAAAAATATATATATATAGATACCTATATATATATATATATATATATGTCTGTGTAAAAATAAAATAATAAAAAGGCCAAACAATGAACAAATGAATGGAAATGAAAGACAGGCTTAAGGGACTCAAAGTGTGATCTCACCAAGGTCACATCCGTGTCCCGTCCTTCCGGCCTCGCATAGACATCTTCCTGTGACAGGATCGCACGGAGCATCGCGCTCGCGCTCGCGCTCGCACTCGCACACGCTAGCACAGTCGCGCCCGTATGTGCCTTCTTCACACACTGACCACCAAACATCACAACAAGTGATGAGCCACAAGGGGGCAGCTCAAACGTTGTGGTATGTGACGGGACTCACCTTTTTCGCAGCTAGTGCCGTGACGCCCGGCGGGACAAACGCACTGACCGGTCGCCGGCTGGCAAAACGCTCCGGCCGCGCAGTTGCATTGCAGCTGACACAGCGTCCCGTACAGACCTGACGGACAAGCTGAGAAGAAAAATCATCAATTAGCCACCAATCCGTGCCTCATTTTTACCACTTTGTGGAACAATATTACATGTGGCATCTGTAAAGCGGCCATTTAAGGACAAAATGCTGTGATGAGACAAACACCCTCAAAAGTGGAACAATTTGGAGTTCAACTGAAATTTTCTGGAAATATTGAAAAGATGAAGTTGCTCTCATTGTTTGTTTTTTTTATTTTTTTATTAGTCAGTGGTGTGTGTGAGGGGGCCACGCCTAAAAACTTGTTTTAAATAAGTTGGTTTTAATAATATGATATTTCAATTTCTAAAAAATAAAAATGAAGTAATATGATTGAATGTTATATAATGATGAACGGCAGTATAATACAGGAACGCAAACGAAGCCACACTGAACATAGACTAAATGTCTTTGATTATTGTTATATTGTCTGTCTACAAGTGTTGCTTCTCCATTTGTGTTGTTGGCATATATTCTTCATCCTTAGTGAAAAAAAAACAAATAACTGCAAGTTTACTGGAGTTGTGAAACTCTTCTGCATATGTGTCTATATTTTACTGCCCCCTGGTGGGCCACCTGAAAATAACAAATATCCATTTGTAGTTGATGCCCTTGATAAACGCATTAGGGGGAAAAAAAATTCAATCATCCACTAGCAAATCTGCATTGTGTAAGTATTATGGTCTGTCCCACACCTAATAGGAAACTGGTAACATCTGCAGTTAAGTAAGTGTACTGTAATATTGCATTGTTTTCTCACCATGTTCACACGCATGTCCGTAGTATCCTGGCGTACAATGACAGGCGCCGCTCACTCTGTCACATGTGCCGTTATTTTCACACTTGCACGTCAGCTGGCAGTCAGCGCCAAAAGTACCTGCCGGGCAGGCTGAGAAGCAAGAAGAAAGAGAAGAAGAGCAGCCATCATTCGAGCGCTCCCTCCTGGATTAGTTGGGATTGTTCGTCGTGTTACCGGCGTCGCAGTGTTGTCCGCTCCATCCCAGGCCGCATGTGCACTTGCCCGTCTCCGGGTGGCACGCGGCGCCGTTGCTGCAGTTGCAACGCTTCACGCAGCCAGAGCCGAACCAGCCTTGAGGACAACCTGTTGCACAAAGAAAATAAAAATAAATAAATAAATAAAAGTAGATGGGAAAATAAAAGGGTGACTCACTTTGTTCGCAGTGCTCTCCTCGCCGTCCAGGCGGGCACACGCAGCGACCGGTCACTGGGTGGTTCCGGCCTCCGTCTCCACAGAGGGCCACCTGAGCGCAGTCGTGTCCGTAGCGGCCGTCGGGACATGCTGTCATCATGGAAAGCATAAATGAAATGCCACCTCTTCATTTCTAAACACCTGTTGTAGTATTATTGTTCTTTAAGGACTCACTGATATTGCACAGCGCGCCGATAAAGCCGGCGGGACATTTGCAAGCACCGCTGGACGGGACACACACGCCACCGTTTTCACACTCGCACTCCCGCTCGCAGTT
The DNA here is from genome assembly GCF_059441095.1 of Idiotropiscis lumnitzeri. Lineage (NCBI taxonomy): Eukaryota > Metazoa > Chordata > Actinopteri > Syngnathiformes > Syngnathidae > Idiotropiscis > Idiotropiscis lumnitzeri. The sequence continues at coordinate 9,691,392 of NC_142401.1, forward strand.
TGGACCGTAACGACCCATTCCGCATGCTGAACACAAGAATATAGTACAGAGATGCCTTGAATTAAAAAAATGTAAAGATCACCTTACATAAACGTACAGTACTTGTAGAAATAAAACTAACAAAATAGAATGTCAAGAATTTGACCAACAGTAGTTTATAATTCAATTCAACAGGTATTTATGTGGCTCCTTATAGTGTGTATCTACATTGGCCATCAGGGGGCAGTCTAATTCGTGGTTACTATATGAAGACTTCAGATCAGTAATCTGTAGTAACTGTTTTTTCGCATGATAAATGATCATTCGAGTATTGCCTGTTTGCACGTGTTGCTGCACTGCTTGTATTCAAACATCCACTGCTCATCTAACTACTGTGCCATTGATGCTACTTTGCATTGTGTTAGCATTAAGACCGAAGAATTATGTAAATCTGTAAATGATGAGGTTTGGCTGACTTCATGAAATTAATTTAATTTGGCAATGAACTTCAGGTGGGAGTGTCAAGAAACTGCATCGTCACAACTCAAGACAAACAACGTGAGTCAGGTCACTCGAAAGTTTAAACGGCACTGTATTATGTTTTCATGTCAGAGTGGTGATTTACTTTGATCACATTTGGGCCCGTGGAAGCCGGGGGCACAGTAGCACGATCCAGACACCGGGTGGCACAGTTGGTTGGTTTGGGAGCACTGGCAAACCTCATTGCAGTTGGGGCCGAACGTTCCAGGGAGGCAAGCTGACAATCAGAGCGAAAGCAACAGGTTGCCATGAATTTTTGAAGTGTAGCTTCCAGGCAAAACCGATGGAAACTCACTTTGCTCGCAGCCGTTGCCGGTGAGACCGGCCGGGCAGCCGCACTCTCCCGACATGTGGTGGCAGGAAGTGCCTGGAGAACAGTCGCAGCGCCGCATGCAGCCCGGCCCGAAAGAACCAGGCAGGCAGGCTGCAGACAAGCAAATGATTACCATATTCTGAAAGAGTCAGAAAAAGACCACTAGAACGCCTAAACTTGATTTGGACTTAATCAGGCACTTTTGTCACAAAAACCTTGCATTTGAACAGGGGTGTGTAGACTTTTCCTGTCCACTGTCATAGAGTACGATTGCAATTCAATGAGTCAATTTCTTCCTTTGCAATACCTTTGTCACAGTGCTTTCCTCTCCAGCCGGGCGGGCACTGACAGTCGCCCGTTATGTGGTGGCACGACGCCCCGCGCGCACACTGACACCTCCCCTCGCACCAGAGTCCGAACGTGCCCGGCTCACACGCTGCAAGAGCAAGCGAAAGTCACAAAAGACTAACAACACACGCAAAAGAAAAATAAAATGCGTAGGTCGGACGCTCACATTGGTGACAGCGTTCGCCCGTCCAGCCGCTGGCGCAGCTGCAGCGTCCCGTCCGGCTGTCACACCGACCGCCGTTCTCACACTCGCATTCGCGCTGGCAGTCGGCCCCGAAGCGTCCCGCCGCGCACTCTGTGGGGGGAAAAAAAAATACAAAACGCACGAGCCGCTTGTGACAAAACTCAGACGGAAGGAATCAAGCGGCGTTCATCGGGTTCTTGCTGATGTCTGCAAAATGTTCCCAGATAGGAATTTTCATTTGGACTGAACATGCGGACACACTCCGGATGAAAGATAAGGAAACACATAAATACAATCAAAATACATTCTGTTATATACAACAACTTTTTGGAACTGGTGGCATGTTATTTTCATTTAGTCACCCAAGTTCATTGTTTTAAATATCTTATTTATTCATTCATTTTTTCAAAAACTTGATTTTATTTTTACTTTTATTCTTTTCATTTTATTATTCATTTGTTGGTTATTTTTGTTTTAAATAGATTTTTATTTATGTTTTAAATGTATTATTACATTGATTTGTTTGTAATGTTTAATTTTTAAATATTTTATTTATTTTGTTGCATTCATTCTTTTTTCAATGTTATTTGTATTCATTTGATTTGTTTTTATTTTATTATTGCTTGTATAATTTTCTCTTTTTAATTTAGCTTGAGATATATTTTTTACTTTTTAGTTATTGTGTGGTTATATTATTGTATTAATTATTTTTTTTCTCTCAATTTAGTTTGGTAGTCACTTAATTAGGGATTTTTTAAATATATTTTTTAGCCTTTTTTTTTTACATTTTCATTTTTATTTTAAATACTGGCCAACAAATGTTCTCAAAACTTCTCAATTTTTTTTCTTTGCACTGATTCTTTTCATGTTTTGGTTTGAATATTTTATTTGGCTTTAAACATATTTCCATCATAGAAATGAGCCTTTTCTGGAAAGAACCCGATCCATTTTGAATTATGGAGAACACAAGTCTGCTTGGAGTTTCCTTATTTTTCAAACTTGCATAACTCATCTGTACAGTTAATGAAGACTTTCTGACGGTCACATTTTGACCCTGAACAAGTTAGTGTTACATTATTTCCCATTGGAAAATCTGGTCTGCCTTGGAATTTCCACTGTATTTTTTGGTCCGCCTCCCGACTTGTTGCACACGCTCCAGTTAAATAAATAGCAACTGATATTAAAAAGCGTAATAAGGAACAACTGCTCGTAAATTTTAACTGCAGCAACGGACAGAGCGAAGTAATGAGCTGAGCCGGAGGAGGTTCTGGCGGTTGTTGCCGAGCACAACCACACTTGTTGGATGTCTAAAGTTCATCCAGTCAACTGGATGACGGCCAAACGTCTCCAAATAAAATGAAAAAAAAATCTCACATCTATTCGGAGACGTACTCGTACCCATTTCACAGGCGGCTCCGGTCCAGCCACTGGAACAGGAACACTTTCCGCTGCTTGTATCGCAAGTGGCTCCGTTTTGACACAAGCAGCGATGGCGACAGTCGACGCCGTAGAACCCCGCCGGGCATTCTGGGAAGAAAGCACCCGCCTGTTACTGAGCCACAGTGGTGAAAATTAAATGATAGTAGGCCCCAACGGTAAAGCTAAAGCTAACATTAAAGCTAAAGTTGCAGGTAGGTTAACATCCTGCGATCTTTATTAGGTGACTTTAAAACTAACATTTTACTGATTACTTCATTTTAAAAATATCTCAGCTAATTCCAAGTAACTATGAATTACATTCAACAGTTGAATTAATTTCACTAAAAAAAAAAAAAAAGTCTTTAAGGATTTCACTTAACATATTTTTTAAGGAAGTCTGGTTTTGCTTCACATATTCAACTTTAAATATTGTTATGGCAAACCGTAACATTGATTATGTTTGGGTACCTCATACAGTCGCAGAGCCTTTGGGTCTTTTTTTTTAACCCTGAATGTGCTACGAGCCATATTTTTTAAAAGATCACAAATTATTATTTTTAATTTGACGTACTGGTACCGTTTTTGAAGCTAGATAACACTTTGTCAACAGTACAGGGTGTGCAACCTGTTTTAATATTTTCCTTTGCTGACCCAAACTCAAAATAGTAATTGGATCTTGAAAACGTGAATCTCCCTCCTTCCACCTTTGTCGTTTTTCAAGTTGTTGAAATATGACATGTGTGACGTCACTCTCCCGGACACGAGTACAAAATTGTTAAGTCTCAGAATGCTATGTACTGTACTATTTATGTGATTTGCGTACGAGCGCTCACTTTGTATACAGTCGGGTCCGCTCCAACCTGGCGCACACGCGCACAGCCCGCTGGCCGGGTGGCAGACGCCGTCGTTACGGCAACCGCAGGTCAGGTTACAGCCGTCGCCATAGAAACCAATCGGGCATGCTGCCAATGAGAAGGAGAACGAAGATGGTTACCTCCTCATGAACTCTGCTCGTCAAAAGTGGCAACCCCAATTTGGTAAGTGGTAGAGCAAAGAAATATTGGCTTTCTTAAATTCCAGACATATACCCAATTTTACCCAAAATACCCAAGAATGAATGAGTGACACATTTTCATTTTTGGAATGGATTAATATTTTACCTCAAAAATTGTGCACAGAATACCTTATAGCAACTAAGTGAGAAAGCGGTTTTGAAAATGTTTTCAAAATAATGGCCTATGGTTGTGAAAATACGGTAACATTTCCGCAAAAAAATATCTTGGAAAAACTGTGGGTTTTTTTGTTGTTTTTTTTTTTATTTTGTCAAAGACTTGAAAACAATTTGTTGACAAAATATTGACCAGTCTTCAAAGGAACAATAAGAATACTTTTTTAATATAAAAAATATATTTAAAAAAGTATAGATATAAAAAAATATATTTAAAAAAAAGAACACGAAAATAGTTCTAAACTATTAAAACCTATTCACCATGCTTGACATTTTCAACGCTTCATGCGACACCAAAATAGGTGAAATTAATATTTTGCGTAAAAATTTTACACATAATGCCAAATGATAAAGTGAAAAACTGTTTAGAAAAACTTAAGAAATAAAAAAATATAATTGTACTGAATCCATTGAATCAAATGTAAATCAATTTTAAAGAGAAATGCTGTGAATACCATTCATGTTGTGTGTTCACACGTTTCGTGGCTTCACTCACTTTGTTTGCAGAATGGCCCAATCCAGCCACTGGGACACGAACACAGCCCGCTGACCGGGTCACAGCGTCCGCCATTATGACACGCACATTTCTTCTGACAGTCCAGCCCAAAAAAGCCCTGAGGACACGCTGAGACATACTGCAAAATGATTGACATGCACACTTCAAGAAATCAAACTGTGAAAGGTGAGCGACTTACGCTTTTCGCAGAAGGTTCCGGTCCATCCCACTTGGCAGGTGCAAGCGCCGCTCACGTGGTCGCACAGCGCCTGATTGTCACATTGACATCGATGACGACAACCTAGACCAAACTTTCCCGCTGGACACTCTGACAAATAAACAATACAAATAGATTAACCTTTAACACATTTTGTATGCAGCTGCATCTGTTTATGCATGGATGAAATAATAACTAATATATTAAAAATGAGATCAGGCGCAACTAATGAGTCGGGTATGACTGTGCAGAATAAACATGAACAAACACAACATAAAAACATGGTGGCACACAACAAGGTGGAGTGATCACATCGCCATTAAAAAGTTTGTCCCTGCACAATGGAAGATCATCTTTATTTCTACGCAAGGAACATGCTTGCTTATCACCTGCAGAAAAATGCAAAAAATAAATACGGGCCACGGGTCAAATACTTTGGGATTTATCATTCTAGCCAGTTTTTGATTTGTTTTGACATTTGTTTTTTTAAATTCAATTCGTACTAATTTGTTTTTAGAGGAGCTTTTATTCGTTTTTTAATTTTCTGAAAAAAAAAAATAGTTTTCGGTAAAGTTTGACAAGTTTTAGTATTTGTTTTTTTAAATACGTGTAGTATTTTTTGGAGCACAGGATAAAAATAAAGGTCATTAAATTTCGTGCAATAAAGTAAACCACAATTCTCCAATGACTGTTTGACATTCCTTCTTCCGTATAGACATATAGTAATACTGGAGACGTTTGAGGGAGGACTGGCTGACTCCAAAGTAAGATCGGGATCATCTTTAACACTGTAGGACAGGCAGGACGTCGAGTCCAAAAATGTTCCAGGTAGCACCTACTCTCATGGCACTGTGTCCCGGTGTAACCAGCCTCGCAGTTGCACTGGCCTGTCACCGCATCACAGCTGCCATCTCCATTTTGACAGTCACAGCGCTCTACGCAGTCCGTCCCCCAGAACCCCGTGTCGCAAGCTGGCAGGACAAAAAAAAAAAAAAAAGTCAAGAAGCTTCTGAGTTTGAATTTTACAATGCTATTGTTTTTTTGTTTGTTTTTTGATGGAGCGCTACCTTTCCTGCAGTTGTGGCCAGTCCAGCCGGGAGCGCAGGTGCAGCGCCCACTCATCGCGTCGCAACGGGCGTTGTTCTCGCACACGCATTTCATCTGGCAACCTCGACCGAAACGGCCACTTGGGCACGCTGAGGGGAACATTTCACAATGCACATGTCACATGACAGCTTATTTAATGTGGCTATCATGTTGCAATGACTTTTTTTTTTAATTTTTAACATTTTTTTTTTTTACTTAACTGAAAAAAAATCTCCCGCCACATCGACAGCCTTTCAGCCAATGAAAAGCATTTATAGGAAAAAAAAGACCAACGAGAACAATGATGAAAAGAATTATTCATTTACAGTCGACATCAGCCTGACCTGAATATAAATTTGTTTGCTTCCCTAAAATCTAATCAAAACAACACTTAAAACTAGTTTTTCATAAAAACCATTATGACTTAAATTATATTATTTTGTTTTTATCTAGTTTTAAATAGGTAATATTTTCATTGGTAAATGAAAAATGCAACTGCATAGAATAGTGAATTGTATGGCACAATATTATTTAATAAAATACTATATATATATATATATATATATATATATATATATATTATAATCATTTTGAATGACAGCTGTGTTTTAAAAGGTTAATTTGTGGGTTAAAATGCGTTACTATCAAGCGATGAAATTTGGTGGCGCAGCCTCTTAATGAATGCTTCGGGTATATGGATGTACTGGAATTTTTATGTTAATTTGTTCGCATTTTCATGAGCGTTGTGTTATAAAGACGGCACTACTCACAGCTCTGGCAGAGTGTTCCCATGAAGCCGGGGGCACAGTTACACGAGCCGTTGCGTTTATCACACAGGCCGCCATTCTCACAAACGGGACAGCTTTCCGAACAGCCCACACCCCAAAAACCTTCTGGACACACTGTTGGGAAAAAAGAAAAAAAAAAGATTATGAAATGTATTATTGATTTTTAGGTGACTTCTTAGTGTTCAACACGATCGGCCAACCTTTGTCACAGCGGGCACCAGAATTGCCGGCAGGACACCTGCACCGTCCCGTCACTTTGTCACAAGAGGCGCCGCTGCAGTTACAAGGATGCACACAGCCGGGTCCGAAGCTTCCATCGGGGCAGTCTAAACAGGGGGCAGGCTGATTATTCTCAAAACTCAGTCGTGTGAAGTAACCAAGGACAAAATAATTGCTTGCTATAGCCTCCATAAGTTGATTTTCTTTCAGGTCTCTATACTTCCCTTTACTATTTCTCTGATAACATTCACTCTTTTACAGAAGCATTTTCTCACGACTACGTTATTAACATGGAGGAACGTGAATTAGGTAGCATGAATGATGATGGAAACCGATTCGGAGAAGAAAGATATTCCCCATCCATGCTCTTATTTAAGAGATTTTTTTTCTGTCAGCTATAAGAATGATTTAGACTAAATGTGGTAGTGCTCTATGAGCAGAAAACCACCAACTCATGTGTAATTTGGAGGGGAACAAATGTACAGTTTTTACGTTATCATAAGCTATTTTTTTTTTTACGTCTTTCTTTTTTTTGCACAAGCGGGACCTGTATTTAGATCAATTCTGATCAAGCTGTCAGAATTCAAGTTGACAGCACATTTGTTTCCAGCATTTTTTTTCTCTTCTCAGTATGAGCACGAAACATACAAAGTAAGGACAAAAAAAAACAAAAACATTTTCACTTTTTACTTTATACTTAAGTACATTTAAGAGCTTGTAATTTTTTTTTCAATTTACTTAAGCAAAGGAATTGAATCTGTACTTCTACTTTTACTGGGGTATTTTTTTTTCTGTTGTCCTGCTGACTGACTGTAAGTAGAGTGTGTGACTAGTTTTTCCACTTCGATCAAAATTCAACAGAACGTTTATTGCGTTCCACCCACCTTGTTCGCAGCTGTCACCATGACGACCTGGCGGGCACGTTCGCTGGCACTCCCCGCTCACGTGGTCACATGACACCCCGGTCGGGCATGCGCACTTCTTCTCACAGCCGCCGCCGTACGTGCCCGGGCTGCATTCTGCAGCGGGGAAACAAAGCCGCTCACATGAGGAAGCAATTATATTGTGACATCATTTCCTTCAAAAAACGACTCACCTTCCTTGCAGGTGTTGCCTCGGTAACCGGGTTTGCACACACACGTGCCGAAACGACGGTGACACTCCACAGTGTTGTGTTGGATGCATTGGCAATCCTCAGAGCAGCCAGCACCGAAAGTCCACTTGGGACAAGCTGGAGAAAGAAAATGACACTGTCAAATAGAACACAAGACTGGTTTTTAAGTTGCACGCCAACGTCAACAAGACCTGCTGTAAGACATGTCTGCCATCTAGTGATGATTGGTGCGATTACAACTTAAAACTGCAGTCGAGTTCTAATTATTTAAGGTATTTTTTTTCATATTTTGGATTTTCCACGCCTTTTAAATATATGCATTGGCAGGTAAAGTTTGTCATACGGAGGTGGCAGAAGCGTCCATAGAGTCCGGGGTCACACAGACAGGCGCCATAGGTGCGATGACAGCGTCCGTTATTGGCGCAGTTACACTTTTTATGACACTGTTTGCCATAGAAGCCCTTCGGACAGCCTGCACACAGAAAGAAAAAAAAACATATAAAATCACCGAATTGTGTTTTGCCTGAGGAGCGGATTAATGAAGGTACAACTCACCTTCCTGGCACAGCTCCCCGCTGACACCCGGCGGGCAGCGACAGCTCCCGGTGATGGGATCACAGCTGGCGCCGTTCTTGCACTTGCAGGGGAAGGAGCAGTTTTGACCAAAATAGTTTTCAGGGCACGCTGTGACAGTAAAAACACCACAGAATTTCTCGCTGGAACATTTTAAAGAAAGGTCCATTTTTGATGCAATCATAAGAAAAGAGTTGCCCAATATTCATGTTTGTGTGCGTGCGTGTTCTCACTCTGGTTGCAGATGATTCCCGTCCACCCGTCAGGACACTCACAGCCGTTCTTCCAGGAGTTGCACTTTCCTCGGTTGGAACAGTCGTCACACGTCAGACTGCAGTCATTCCCGAATGTGTCGTCCAAACACACTGCAAGTCACCGGTGAACAGACGTTAGCAAAGACACAACATTTGAACTTCCGCTGACACTTTGGAGATGTTCAACGACATGGCAAAATGTTTGCCTTTGCCTTCCTGCAGCTGCTGCTGCTGTCAAGATGCGTTAGCCTCAGCATTCCTGAGTTTGAGGTGGCTGCAGTTTGTATCGACAGGAGCAAAAGGTGCGCTAATTGAACCCCGCTGCGACTTTTTGGAATCACTCCATCGTTGAAGAGAGACGCGTTCGCTTAGAAGGTTGATAAAGGTTGCTCCAATTGCAGACGGTGCGTCTTGTTTGTTGGGATGTTGAAGGGCGATGCGTGGTCTGAAATGTTTGATGTCAATGACTGTTCTAGGGTTGAAGAGTACGCCGCTAATTTTCATGTCCAGCGAAGGTCTGGAGTGAGGCGAGCCATAAATCTGCGCAGGGACAGGCTAGACTTTGCTTTGATATTCATGCAGATGTACATATCTTGGCACTATTTAAAATGGGTTTAAAACTTTCCACCGTTGTGGGTGTGAACACTGCAGAGTTGATCCGTCGCTAATAGAAGCAGCTCTTTTCATTCCCTTTAAAAATCTAAAAATTACTTGACATGCTGGAAGAAGAAACTAATAATGGGGTACATGCATTAAAATGTTTGCTAGAACAGTCAAGGCTGTGGATTAGCGAAAGATCGCCTTGAGGAATACGCACCAAATTTCTCAGAGAGATTACTCTCAGCCCTCAGATCGCCCTCGTCGTCCTCGTAGTCGTCGTAGCGCTCAAGAGGTTGGCTGTCGTCGTGCAGCAAGGTGAGCTGAGGGCGAATCAGAGGCAGCTCGGCGGCGCCTCCGCTGTACAGGGTCTCGACTGCGTTGTCCAGAACTGCGAGGGAGGAAGAGTTGAAGTCACGTTCGACGTGCCGCCAAGTTTTTTTGGTCTCTCGCCCACACTTTGTTAGACGGCACTCACGGATGCAGGAGAAGCGGTCCTCGTCCAAACGGAATCCTCGTCGGCAAAAGCACTGGTAGGAGCCGCCGTTGTTTTGACACGCGTGATCACAACCGCCGTTCGCTGACAGACACTCGTTGATGTCTGAACGACAAAAAGAGAAGACAGTACCTTTCTTAAATCAAAGTATTTTCTTGGACAAATATTGTCAATAAAAATCTTTCAGCTAAAAATGACAGATTTATTTTATTTTGTATGAATGGACGGAAATATTGTGAGAAGAAAATTAAATAGATAAATGTATTGTATCAGATCGTAATCTTTATCAACGTACCTACCTACTACCTCGCTAATGATTAACCGTTTTATTCCAACCAACTTTGTAAGCTGTAACAGAATAATTGAGTTGTTTTAACAGAACGCTCGTAAGTACCTTGTAAGTCCTGGAAAACTTAACTACAAAAATTTTAGCGCTTTGATCATTTATTTTGGGTTGACAGTGTACTCATGGAGCTATCATTAACTGTTCCAGCTTTGGAAAAGGTTTACGTTCAATCGGATCATCTTCCAAGTTCTTGTAGAATAAATATTGTGTCTGGAGTCGAAATGACCATTGCATGAATGTACAAGGGAGAAAGACAAATGGAATATTTCTTCTTTTTCAGAAATGTGTGGAATTTTAAACATACCGTCACAGCTGCATCCGTCCGTGCTGAGGCGGTAGCCAGCTGAGCAGTAGCACTCGTAGCCTCCGGGATAGTTGGCGCAGTTTTGCTGGCAGCAGGAGCTCCGCTGGCCACACTCGTCCACGTCTGCCAAACGCAACACAAACACCAAGAGCAAACTTTACGATCTGCTTCCGTGAGGCACTTGAAACAAAAAAAACAAAAAATGAAGAAATGTTGAAATAATGCTAATTGTGAAGTTTGAGAAGCCAAATGTGGGTCAAGCGAACAAGGGGAAGTGACTCTTGATGATATAAAAACAGAAGAAAAGCTTTTGGAAGAAAGATGCAATTATTATTATACTTGATATCAAACCTGGAATTAAATTTTGTGTCAACACTCCAACACCAATTTTAAATGTTCTTCTGCTAACTATACTGAATTATTTTTCTTTGTCAAAGCGTAAACCTTGCTGATTTTGAATGACATCCAACCCAGGGTGGTCCAGGTGGCCAGGTCATATAAAATTGGAAACTTTTTTTCTGTGCCACTTATAAAACAATCAATGTAATGCATAAGAAATTACAATACCGATTGCAATTTCCGTAATGTATGTATCAAAAAAAAAAAATTCTAAATGCATGCATGTTTGAATGAGTTGCAGTGAAAGATTCAAACACAAGCAACTTCTTTTTACAGAATTACAGACTTCTTCTCTCATGTTTGATTATGTTTCAGATGGTATATGCACTTTCTTCGGTCATTATTGGTTTAATTAAGAACTGATCTGAAGTCTGTTGTGTGAGTAAAATGCTGTTAATCCCAAGGGATTGTTCTATGTGTATTAATTTCAATTCAGTAGCATTTCGAGGTCAAAGAAAGAGAAATTAAGTAAAAAAAAAAAAAAAACACTTTATTTTTCATTATGAATATTTTAGAAAGAAATCGTAATCATTATCGGAAATTCGTGTTTGAGAGGAAATAATCTGGATTTTCTGGTTCGGCAAAATTGAAAAGGCCTTTTTGAACCTTTCAGTACACAATTTAAATCCAAGTAACAACAGTCGATTCTGCATACTCACAGTTCGGCAACCACAGATTTGCATATCTGCTTATTTTTTATTTATTTTTATTTTATTGTTTGGTGGGGAGTGTTTCGCTAATTGCTAACAGCTAGCATAAAAACCATAAGTACACACAATTCATTTATTGAAGAGTTACACACGTCTTAATTGATGTGCCGTCTTACCAACACATGTTTTAAGGTCATCATGAAGGCGGTATCCTTGGTTACAGGTGCAAACCGGGCCACTGGTGGAATGCTGGCAATGGTGCGAGCAGCCGCCATTGTGGTTCTCGCAGCTGTTCACGATCTCCATCTCGATTCCTTTCAAAATAGCCAGCATCTTAATAGAAAATATAGAATTGGCCTGACTTTTATGTAGTAGATGAAGTGAAGGCAAAACCAACTGTAACACTGTTTGCCGTCTGATCCCAGCTCGTAGGCGGCGTTACAAATGCAAGTGAAGGAGCCCGGCGTGTTGTGGCATCCGTGAGCGCAGTTGGCTTTTCCCGTCCGACACTCGTCAATATCTAAGACAAAGAATGAGGATGTTGTTTATTTAGGTTTCTAGAATTAAATCAGCCAAGCAACAGCTAGTATCTCGAAAAAAAAAATCACATTGAGGTGCCAAATTGTTGGATTTGAACGATATTTGACTGTATATGAGAATATGCTGGAATTCTCAAAATGATCCAATTGACTTTGTTTCAGAGTCAGGAATCCCAACTCTGTCGCAACACATGCCTGTTTTAAAGACTTCTAATTACGCAGTCAGTGGTTTTACCTTCACACGTGCGTCCGTCTTCGGCCAGAATGAAGCCCACCCTGCAGTCGCAGTGCGCGTTGCCGCCGTCCGCCCGACAATCATGCATGCAGCCTCCGTTGCGTTCGGCGCAGGGATTCTGCACTGTCAAGACACGCAGGGAGTAAGGCTGCTAAACAACATGTGGTTCCAATAATGGGCCAAACACTCTAATGTGTCATTTCTGTTTAACTTGTGTCAGGAATGACATATTTCTGCTCAGCATAATTGAAAGCAAACAGCCCACTCGACCCAAAATTTGACCAGTAAGCGAGTTTCATTTTCAAAGGCGGTTCATGTCTGCTAGGAAATGTTGACGTCTCCCACATTGAAGGGTCCACATGCTGTCACGTAATTTACTATTGGCTTTTGCCGCCATGGATATTTACGTAACATGTTCTTCTATGCAGCGTAGTCGTGATTAATTCTTCTTTCCAGGTGGGGGGCACTTACATTTGCAATGCTTGCCATCTTCAGTCAACTCGTAGTTGGGCTTGCAGCGGCACTGGAAGTGAGCGGCAGACTGCTGGATGCAGTAGTGTTCACAGCCACCGTTGCTGAGGGTGCAAGAGTGGACGGCTGCAGAGCAAAAAAAAAAAAAGAAAAAAAAGTACAAAAGGGAGAAGTAGTTGTTTTCAAGTGTGTTTTTTTTTACAGACCGATATAGATTTTGTGAGGCTGATCCCAATTCCAATAATTGATCATATAAAATTCTGATAATCGATCAATCAATCCATGAATTAAAACAAAAAAAGTAATGAATAAAAAAATATCTTTCTTTTTGGGTCCGTTAATGAACTTGGATTGACTGTTTTACAAGAATTCTTTGTTTGCTATTTGTTTAACTTTACAACAAAGAGAAAAAAAAACAAATCTAAAAAATGAGCCAATTTGTTTCAGAGTGTGATGTTTAATGTGCCATCAGCACAAATGAGGCAAAACTCAAGACTTGATCTCCAAATCATACACTCTGATGAGGATGCGAACATAACCAGCTCAATCATCTCACCAAGCTGGACTCAATCACTTGAGTGAAAACAAGAAACCAGTCGATATTTTTCACTCTGGCAGGATGCAGTCAAGACCCATCCGTCAAAGTCGAACAACAAACCTCACAGAGCTTTCCAGTTTAAACATTTTAATGTGTGGCACGGAACCGCATACGATAAGCAAAGCTGAGATCGAAGCCATTCAAGTCCCGCACATCTGTAGTGGTAGTTTTCCAGCCGCTGATGCTGTCCTGATTGGAATGTTTTAGCCCTTTAAGCAGCCCTGCGTGTGCTCACGCTGTGAAGAGGGAAAAAAAAAAAACTTCCAGATATACAAGAAGTTCTCCATTTATTGGTGAGCATATTTTGCATTTTTTTCTGAAGGGCATCTGCACAGCTTTGCCGTGGCCGTCTGCAAGCTGCAAAACCTCACGGACGGGCTTTACCTGGCAGTCGCGCCACATGTGGATGCTGATTATCGGCGCAATCAGACTCGCAGGGACAGCGACGATGATGCGCTACAAATGCTAGTTGCTGATTGTGAAGGCCAGTGGCGGCTTTTTATATCTGTCTCAATTGGGAAACAAAGCATATGTTCTGAAAGAAAAAGCCTGGGTTCAATCCCTAATCACAGGTGCTCTTCAAGCCAATTTTGCAGATGGATTTTGTCCAGCTGTCATCGGTGAGCAGGAGCGTTTCTCGCCGCTGGATGCTCAACTGATTCGGACGCTTTCATGCTGTGTGATTTCACGGCCAACGTCTGCTTGAATCCATTTCAAAAGCAGCTGCCGACTAAAAGCAGTTTAGTCTGTGCGATCCGTTCCCATTTGCTCATTTGATGCAATTTAACGCATCAATTATAGTTTGCGGGCAGCGCAGTGGAATTTCTGGTTCGTAAGTTTGCTTTCTGAGTTTTGCTTTCGGTACCCCAGCCTCTAAATATTGATGATTGTAGACTAATAGGTGTGAACGCTTGATCATTTGGTGAGGAGTCCAGGTGTAACCTTCTTCTAGGCTAGGCAAAACAAGGCACATTTAAAAGCAATGTAGAAAAATAAGCAGTAAACTCAAATTAGTAAAACAATATATTGCGCAAGCGCATGATAAAAAAATAATTAATTATTATAGAAATGCTGTCAGAGACCTTACGTATAGGTATGTGAAAAAAACAGCTGGTGAAAAAAAAGATTTGAAACTTGGGGCTAACGTAATCTTTGTTGGCATCTTATTTAATTTGCATGCAGCATAACATCTAAATGCTGATGCACCATTTTTGCTTTGAAATCTGAACTCCACTAATTCACCCAAGTTTGTTGACCTCAGAACACGACTGGGTTTATATTCCATGAGCGTTTCTTTCGAGAAAGTGCGTGGATGAAATGGATGACGAGCTCTGTAAAAAATAAAACACAGATGGATGGATTCATGTTTGCGCTTGCCATCTGACTGTCAGACCATGCTGATTTGTTTGGCAGAACATCCACACAGTGTCCACTTAAACTAAGTTACGACAATCATTAAAAAAAATAAATCTCCCAATATACATCATTTATACGTTATAAAACCAGAAACTGCACCTGTTGCTTTCCGTAGGCATAAAATGCATGATCAAAGACGCTTTGATTTTCTTTGTCTTCTTTCAATACTACAATGTCTTAAACTAAATAACAAGTGTGTTGTCCTCTGGTGGTTGATGGTGGAATTACACCTAATATAAATACAAAATTGAGTTAACTGACCAAAAAAAAAAAAAAGAAAAATTGAGAAAGAAAACAAATTTTGATCTGTACCAAATTTAAGACATTGGAAGATTTGTGATGTCATGTCGGTACGTCCATGAGTGACATGTACTTACGAAGGCAGGTGCGTCCATCGACATGCAGGCGCGATCCCATTTGGCATTCGCAGTAGTAAGAGCCTCTGGTGTTAACGCATCTGTGCTGGCAGCCGCCATTATGGACCTGGCATTCATCAATATCTGCGGGGAAGGAGGATGACGATGAGTTTCAGTCGTGATACGGAAGCAGGAAGAGAGATGGGAGAGAAATCAGCACAATGTGACTAAAGCCTGTCATTATGGTCAACGAAATTCCAGTTGAGCCACTAGGCTGGTTGGAGGGATTACAAATTGGATTTGGAAGTACAAGACGAGGAGATGAAGGCGGTAGCTGCGATGCAAATCAAGCACAACAAATTCCCTCCATGTGGTACCAACTATTGGAACAGTTACATTCTTTCCCCGTGCGGGCAAAGCCAACACATGGAAGCAGGGACATTCCGCTTTGGCGCACCAGAAGAATGGAAACAAAATAAAAAAGAAGTTTTTTCATGTGAAGGAAGTTGCGGTGAGCCAAACATGACAACGATTTAGCTTCCTAAAGATGTCTTGAATTAAAGGTCAAAGAGGGGGTTTGCTAGTTGCTAGCTTCATTGCTAGCCATGTCAGACTGACCTCCAACTCTCTTTCATATAATTAACTCAAGTCAGTGGAAATTTCACAAAACGACGGGAAGGAAGACAATACCAGTGAGCATCTTGTAGCTAGTTCATGACTGCTAACGTAGGCAACATCAGAAATAACTATCGTCGCTAACTCCAGGTGCCTATTTGTAGCCACAAACTGCGCTGAGAATTCAGTAGTGCAAAACAATGTGACCTTTCTTGATTGTATTAATTTTTATGCGTAATCTGGTGTCGATTACTGTCTAGCGCTGTAGTAAAGTGTTGGAAAAAAATTGGCGTGAAGAGTGTTTTTGTCACACTGTGTGGGACAATGTGGCGAGTGGACAAGCGCATCTGGACCTCATCGAGCGCTTTGCGCTGCACATGTGTCTGTCTTTGTGTTCACACAGTGCACAGGAGGACACGCTGCAGCCGCAACAATTGGTACACTGGCGATGCGCATGACATTTTTTCACCTACCACAGCCCCGCTATATTGCAAATTTCTTTTGTGGAACACTTCTACCTGTCCGTTATACTCGGTTTTCTTTCAGGATAAAAGCAGAAACTGTCATGGGGGCGGAGCCACACATTTCTTCAGATGGATGGCCAGGGTGACAATGCACCATCCATGTGGTATGAGTTAGAATTCAGCAGAGCTGGGCACTTGACCCTTTTTTGCCGGTCAGTCCCCCGCCCTTGAGCTGCTTTCTCTGTACGGTTCCGGCCTCGACCCTCCGGCCTTATTCATAAAAATTGTCGGGCCCTGATTTATCGAGGGCAGCCATTTTGTCAATTTTGTCGAAAATGACATCACAGTTGCTCAAGGCTCAGGTAACGACCAATAACCTGTTTTCTGACGATGAACCATATTTGATTTGGGGGCGGCCATTTTGTCACTTGTGTCGAAAATGACATCACGGCTTGGCTCAGGTAACGACAAAATCACTGCTCACCTGTTTTCCAAAGCTGAGGCATAGTCGGTCGTTACCTCAGTCCTTAACGCTGTGATGTCATTTTCGGTCGACAGCAAGTGACAAAATGGCCGCCTTCTGACACGAGTGGATTTTACTGCTTAACTTCTATTCCCCAAACACAATATTAATGAGAATGCCGTGTTTCGATTAAAGGACCTGCATAGAAGATATTCTTGTCAAGAAATGTTTGGGGTTGCCTTCCCCTTTAAGATGACTAATTTTTAACAAATGGAATATTCTGTATCATCGCAAATCTATCACCCAGTCATTAACTGTGCCACATCAGGTTCAGCAATGAGGCTTCACAGTTCTGCCTTTTGTGCTAACAACACAAGCTGTGTTTTCAATCAGGCAAACTCAACACACGGATTTTACTGACAATAAAAACATAGCCAGTCAAAACGAAACAAGCAAAGAGGAAATAGATCGCCTTGCTTGTTTCCAGCAATAGTCATAATCCTTGACTTGACCCCGTCTACTTCTAGTCATGTCCCGCATAAGATACGGCGTATGGGGCACACAGGGGTCTTTAAAACTTGTATTTCTTTGTCTTCTGCAGCCAAACGTCAGCCTCGTTACGTGTGCGGCAGCTGGCAGGAGTCACTTCAGCACTTTTTTTTCTTCCCTTTTTCCATGCGTGCTGCACGCCGCAATTTGGTTTTGGGGAAAAACAAGCACCACTAACCACAAGAGTTGATGGCACGTTAGCGCTCTGTCCTCGCACACACACACGCAAAACACTCTTGGCAGTGCTGTGTTTATTATGTTCAAAAGCAGAGAAAAATTATGTTGGAATATTATGAGCCATATTTCCAGGATCAAAAAGATGCTTATCATTATTTAAAACATATTCTTGTTCCTGAGCAATGCAGTCATGTGATGATGGCAAGTTTTCAATGCGCATTCATCTCATGTCAGAATCTCTGAAGACTCCCAGACTGCACCGATTGCCCGATCTGGAATTTGGCCAGGAAGTCCTCACTTACCTGCAGCCCTGTGAGGCAGGTTGTTGCCTTGGTAACCATAGAAACAATGCGGCCTATAGCAAAGCCTCCTATAGGAACCGTACGGGTAGTTTGCAGCAAATGCAAAAAACGGCAAAGTTTCCATCAGGAGGAAAATCCACCATTGTGATGCCGAAATCATGTTGGAGTATTATCCTTCAGGGAGTATAATTAATAATGAATCAACATTTACGTGAAAACTCCAGTTGGAAGAATTGAAAAATCTAAAAACTGCGAGTGTGCGGAATGCCGGCGGGGTTATCTCTCATTCAGTCTAGACTGCCTCTGGAGTTTTGTGTCCTTCCATCTTCTTCTCACACTCTCACCCTCCCAAAGCTCCAGTGTGTCCGTCACAGGGAAGACCCCGCCTCCCTGCACGTGCAGCTCTCGCACTGGGCAACTACAACTCCGGACATCACTGTCCAGTAACTTGTACATTTTCATTTGGATGTATTTTTTTAACTATAAAGTACATCATTCTTAGTATTTAGTGTAAATTTCACTGATAGTAGTCATATTTTAAAGATAACATGCTTCCAGTTTACCTTTTATGAACCGATATGTTGAGGATACTAGAATTAACTCTCGTTCTCTGCAGGTGTCTTGGCTAGCAAAACCAGATATTGGTCTCAGGCTGACACTGACTTTAAATGAAGAAAGCGGGTACTCGTGGAGGATGGCAATACTTAAAAAAAAAAAAAAAAAGGAAAAGAAACACAGAAAGACAATGTGATAAAATGTGATAACGGTGTGGTTTACAAAAGGGGAAGAAATGTGATCGCAGCTTGAAAAAAAAACAATCTAAAAAATTACAGAGGGAGATTGTGACTAAAGGTCACAGCAATTTGCGACACAAAAGCTCAGAAAAAAAATGTGAGAGCGTGACTTGAGCGCAAAACGATACTTGAAGAACGCGTGTTTTTGGGAGGGAAACCAGCAGCCAGGTGTTAAGAAGCGAACATATGACGAGCCAATATGTTTCGGTCTTTGATGCTGACATGTATAAGGAAAAGAATGTGGGCTTTCAAATTTGCCAAAAGTCCTACTCCATATTTCCAATCCAAACATCTGACAGAGGAATGAGACCGCCCGAGTCTTCTAAGGTCAATACGCAGAAATGAGCCAAGCCAAAAACAGAACTGTAGCAAACAGATCACAGAGCAAACGTGAACCACCACATCGCCTTGACCGGATCGGTTCAGACTTCTGTTCCGTGCTGCGCTCTGATTGGTCAGTCTAAATTTTTGGAGGTGTGGTTTAGCAACAAGCAAATTTTTAAATGTGGTACAGTGATCTTTACACTAACACACAGCCACAGCTTGCTGTTAGTTCAGCTGCTTGAACGCTGGCAGAGCATCAGTCCGAGCGAGCCGTAAAGATTATTCGGCATGACGACTGAAATGTTCAACTGATGGCAGCATGATGGAATCCGCGTAAACATGATAAAAACTGAGCAGGGGGGCAAAACCTTTGCTGATGTCTTAGAAGTTTCCCCGGAGAAAAGATGATTTGTTGGTTGGCATGTTAACAATACCTTACACATGTAGCTAAAAACTGTTTTTGAAGTTCCTGTAAAGTGAATATAAATATGCCATCGAAATTTGCCACACCGAAGAGAAGAGTGATGTTAACAACCCTGACAAATTTGAACGATTGATAAAATTGCCACGTCCATGAAATGAGGCTTGAAAAAATCCTGAAAAATCAAGCCCTTGTCCTCGCTTTAAAATGCTGTGGGCATGTCTGCTGAATCTGTGATCATATGTCCAAATGAAAAATGGATGCTTCTTCATCTGCCATCTACATGCTTGAACGACTAAATCGTCGCTGCATAAAGCCTTCAGTGGCTTGAAGATATCCCACTACGCTTTGGCGAGAGGCGCTAGCCACCAGCTAGCTCACAAGCTAACAGGGATAGGCCTAGCAAGAATAACTAAAAATTGTGTCGGAAAACCACGGATATGAAAGATAGGACTCAAGTTTTTACATAATGTGGGGGAGTGGACTCATGTCGGATGCCCAAGTGTGTCACTGGGTACCATTTTAGCCACGCCCAAAAAGTTTTGAAAAGGTGCTCAACCATTGAGTACTTCATAGTTCTCTGTATTTTCTCCTTCTTACAATTGACATTTTTTACAATTATAGTCAAACATGGCTGATGCATCTAGAAACATGTCTCTGAATCACTTCTTTAAAGACCTAAGCTTTAAAATGAGCCAGCCCTGAAGTTGTTTTCTTCCCAAGGCTATGATTTCCATCTGCGACGATGTTCCCATCCACACTTACGGTAATTCTAATTTCCATGACGTGGAGAAGATCTCTCAATAATCATCCAGCCGACTATTAGTGATCATTTTGTCTGATCAAACTAACCGCACGCTGGCATGCCTTCGTCGCAAACATCAAAGAGTGGCAGAGAATAAATGGGAAGATGTCGGAGAAACATTTTGGGTTTGATGTGAGCATCTGATGTTATCTGGAGAAAGAACGCAGCTTTGTGATTTTTTTTTTTTTTTTTTTTCGGTCTGTCGTCTCCACTAAATTGGTTTGGTAGTTATTTACAAAACCATTTTTAAATGGCAACCTGGAATTTGCTAGGCTGGACTACTTGTAGCTCCACAAATAAGCCTCAAGAACGTTTGCTGTAAAACAATCAGGAAGTCTTCCTTTTAGGTTTGAAGCTGCCAATTTTGCCATTTGCAGGGCTTCAACGATCCATTTTTCCTCTAAATTGTGTCCAATTGGATTGGAGAATAGATGGACGCTACGAAATTTGAATTATGTATGCTAGAGAAATTAGGGGATGCTAAATTTGGAAGGTGTCCTCCTAAAACAAATTTGTCTCAACCAATTGCTATCAAATTTGATAAGCAATAATTTGCGTTTCCGTTTTTTACGTGTGGGCTGAAAATGGCAGCAAAGTTTGAAGGCACGCTATAAAAAAACAAACTCTAAAAACTCAACTTGGTCAAAGTTGGACCAAATTGAATGTAGAATAGTCATTAGTTGACTCTCACCTTGACACGTTTTGTCATCTTGGCTCAGTTTGAGTCCAGCCGGACAGCGACAATAGAAACTTCCAATGGTGTTGCAGCACAGCGCTTCACATCCGCCGTTGGTCTCCTCACATTCATTCACGTCTTGACAGGAAGAAGGAAATGAAAGTGTTAATATCCCCGTCGCTAAATTACAAGCAGATAAGTCACAGAGAGGTTAGATTTTTTTTTTTTTTGTATCAACACAGGAACAGGTGCCAAACTTTTGGGGTTGAAATGGCTTCGCCAATGTCAAGAGTTGATTAGAACAGCCATTGAAAATCCCGAGCAGAGATTCCAATATTAACAACCCAAGGAAATAAGACGCCTTTAAATGTTGTTTCTGTCACTTCTGTGAAGTTCATTGCAAAAGTGCCCTTCCAAAAAAATGATGAGGAGCCCCCTTTTTGCAGTCACTTTGCTCTCCTCTCCACCACCGAAATGTCATGCCAGACTTGTCATCAAGTCCACCAGATCTTATCGTTGTCGTCCAGACAGCCTGTAATAACAGTCTTGATTCAGGCGCTGATAGTGAAGCATGTGCCACGGTTGCACGTGGCAAATTACAACTAAAGAAAGGAGCCTCTATTATCCATTGAGATATGCAAATGCATTCAAGAATTCTTTTGAATGAGTAGACTTGATGACATTTTGCAGCGTTATCAAAAATGGGGATCTTGGACTGAATCCGGGAGCGCATGGA
Organism: Idiotropiscis lumnitzeri; assembly: GCF_059441095.1. Taxonomy (NCBI): domain Eukaryota; kingdom Metazoa; phylum Chordata; class Actinopteri; order Syngnathiformes; family Syngnathidae; genus Idiotropiscis; species Idiotropiscis lumnitzeri. Next base: position 9,712,883 of record NC_142401.1, read on the forward strand.
GTCAATCAGGAGGCAGCTTCCACACGGCCCCAATTAGTCAACATTTTCTCAAAGCCCCCCCCAAAAAAAGACGAGATTAGCCGCAAATTGGCGAGTAGAGTTATTCCTTCAGTTCACAACATCTGTAAGTAAAAAAATAATAATCCTTCCAACTATATATATCGCAGGAATTCTTTGTGAGGCTTGATTTAAAGGTACGGTTTGCAATTTACGTTTGAATTTTGAGTTTCAAGTGGGAAAGATGTGAATCTGTTATCTTGAATGTGTCATTTGGAATGAATGGAACATTTTTGGGAGGTTTCTAATGGTGAAAATATTTAAATTCGGGTTGTTGAAAATCATTCCCAAAGAGAAGTGAATGAGCTGGTAAAAATGTTGAATTATTGCAATATGTGAATTGTTGTGATGTTGAAAATCATTCCCAAGGTGAAGTAAACGAGCTGAATGATTCAAATTTCAAATTGGAACATTTTGAATCAGTTAAAGGAGAATGTGCCATTTGGAATTAATTTTTTTTTTAATACAACAGCATTGTAGTGGCACAGCTCCCATATGAAACCGAGACAGAAACAACCTCCATTAAAAAAAATAATTAATTAATTAATTAATTAAAAAAAAAACATAAAAAAAATGTGTATGGTCAATGATAGAGGAAAATATTTTCACTACTGCTTATGAAAACAAATGGTACTTATGTTTCATATGTCCCAAAAAAGGTGCCCACATTCTATCAAATGAATAAATAGATAAATAAATAAAGATTTTTTTTTTACACATTTAACCATTCACATAATTCATTAAATAATTGGTTGGTATTTGGTGTGTGTGTTATTTTTCCTTGATATACAAACACGAGGCCAACCTGTCCATTTTAAAATCTTAACGTGGCTCGCACGCGCAAGATCGGAGTCCATTATTTCACTTGGACGCAATCTTGTGGTAGCTTGGTAACAAGTAAGTCAGTTGACCAGTTTCCTTCAAGCAAAAGTAAGTGCAGTGTCAAATATATTTTGGGTTAGGTGCCAATTGCTCACAGATTTGGCAATTTGGCGCTCCAGTGAGGCTTTGCGTTTTCATGCAAAGCAGTGAAAATGCCGAGCATTGTTCTGCGTGGATAGCACAACCTCTCAACCATCATTAGAAGTAAGTGCTTACTGCTGTTATGTCTTCTTCGTAATGAAACAAAACAAACACACGCCTGAGAACCAGCTCCCAAAAATGTGCATTTCCCCACATTGTACTCTGCGTTCTGGAAAAGAACGAAAAATAAATAAGCTGGGCAACGACATGTGATTGCATGAAAGTTTCCGAGGCGCACGCTCAGCTGCAAGCTGAGAAGGTTTACATTCCAGCGCTGCATTGTGCGACTTCCTACGATAAGGACCACTGTTCCCGCGAGGATCACACTAATGTCCCGATTCACCCAGAGTGTCGAAGAAAGAGCTCGCTAAAACCTCCGGAACCGATATCATCTCGGGAGCCACGGGGCGGAAAATTGCAGCATTCATGCCGGATGAGCAGTTGGTTGGATGGGAAGGTGGAGGTGGGGACGCTATGGATACCCCAAACTGTTTCCTCTTAGGGAGGTCTGATCCGAAAAAAAAAAAAATCAGCCGCGAATGTTCCATTTACACTTGTGATCACCTCAGCTGCTTCTATTTAAGCAAGATGCGTAAAAATTCAATGACAGGGTGAAGATTTTTAAACAAGACAAATGATGTTATATTGCATGGATTAAAACTTCCTGAATCTTCCTGGGGGTTTTAAATAAAATGAGTGTGACAGGTTTCGGTCAAGGATCAAGAATTTGAGCACATTAATCACTGTCTTTCAACAGTCCTGCTCAGAACGGTCACGGTTGGATGAGGCCATCCTGTTGTGCATGCAAATGAGCCAAGACGAATAGTGGGGAATCCAAAGAATATGCTTTCAAGAATAAGTAGAGCAGTGTTGCCATGTATGTTTGAACCGGAGCATGCGGCGACCACGGGGCAATTGGAGGGTCATGTTTTAATGCTGGGCTTACGCAGAACGATTTTCACATTCCCGGACTAAAAATGGAAAGTCAGAAGGAAATTTTGCCGGGGTCACAACCTGCTCCGATCAGTTTGATTGTTTCGTGTCAACTGCTAATTTCAGCTGTCTTTTCCTAGTCTTGGAATTATGACAATGTCAAACGTGTTTAATTGTCTTTTTATTATAGTATATATAGTATTTTTCTTTGCGGTGACGTCACACAGCCAACAATTAATAGTTGAGCTCGAACAAAACCGGAAGCAGGAAACAATCACAAGAGTGGCATGGATGAAGAGGAATTGGCGGAAAAAACGCGACTGGAAATGATGGAGACGAATTTATTTTGAGTGAAAGAAGCTAGTCGTCGGGTAAATCAGGGGTCTTCAATCCTGTTCCTCAAAGGTTGGTGTCCTGTCTGTTTTCCATCTGCAACACACCTGATGCAAATGATCAGAATCGTTATTTAACTTGCTAGCTGCAGACCTTGCTGATTATCTGATCATTTGATTCAGGTATGGTGCAGCAAAGGGAGACAGGACACCAGCCCTCGAGGAACAGGACTGAAGACCCATGTTGTAACCCTGCAAATTTCACTTTTTTTTTTTTTTTAGTCTCAGTCTACAACTAAAAACTCAACAACTTGTCTGAATGTGGGCAGGTGTGACATTATAGTTTGCACTGGACTTTTCCAAATTGCAAGGTCTACTGATACTGACAAATATCTCAAATAAATTGTCAGTTAAGAACTTTGTCACATTGTGTTTCCTCTTGTATGCTGACATCACGACAGATTTCATACGCAGCAGTTGAAATGGCAGGTTGGTCGGAGTAGACACTGACATCCATTCATGCAATCATTTTCTAGAGTCAGCGGAGCCTATGAAAGCCATTTTTCAGCGAGAGCCGGTGTACCAGTCACATCACATTCATGTAAAAAAAAGAAATCGTCATTCAACCTAAAAACATGATTTTCGCATATGTGCGGAAGTATAGCAAGCAAAGGGAGGTAATGTAAACTTCACACATAAACTTTCCAAATCCGAAATGAGAAGAGGGTGATTTCACTTCGATCAAAACCTGAACGGATGGCTTCAAGACAGATTTGGCAGCTCACAAGTTGTGTAATTTCACACTTGATGGGTGGGCAGCCGCCCCAGAGACGCAAATATATGCATAGGAGCCATTAAAAAGTCACATAATCTGTCCCCGTTAAGAAACAAACCGCCCGTGAGATACAGCTGGGAATTGGATTTACACTCTCTCTCACATCTTCACGTCTGACCTGCAGCGCAAGCGACCCACGAAATGTTTATTTTCACCGACACGATTCCTTACATTCCATCCAGCCGGCAGCTTCGCCTCGAGCGCTGTAATAATAAAATAAATAAATAATTGAGTTGACTTCCCAAAAAAGAGCGCATGAATGTCAACTCCTGTTCGGATAAGCAGATGTTAATGACATAAAACCGAGCAGTCTCATAAAATGATCCAATTTGGGAGCTACTGGACAATTTATTTTTTGCCCCCTTGAAAGAAGGACACTTTAATTAAACATCGCCCCCTGCTGTTACATTAACACACATGCAGAGCACATTTCAGAACAGAATTGTTTATTGTCACAAGAACAATACAAATCAGTTTGACTTCTCACAATTAGCAGATGTTCAGAATTGTGAGAGTAGGTCAACATTCCACTGAAGTCACACTAAAATTATAAGCAGATGCATTTCATAGCTTGATGGTCAAAGCTGTTTTAAACCAACATAGGACAGCATGCCTTCCATGTTAATGTTGTGCTTTTTATACAATTTCCTCATAAATTCCAGTGAGATCATTTCGATCGCGTATTTAGCGCTAATGAAAGCAAACTATTTATAATGCACAATTGCAAGCCCCCAATCCCATCAACGCCGTTTTAAGTGCCTCATGGGTGCAATATCGTTCCTGACACCCTGTAATTGAGGATTGGGCCGTTTTTAAGTCGTGTTAACCAGAAATTAGTTTTCAAAATGTCCCCTTGAATAATTTAAGAGAAAACATATTTAAAGGCACTCAATGCAAAATCACCTCGTGCAAAAAAAAGTTGTATCCAGACAATTTAAGGGTATCAGTGTTGAGATGGTGAGGTGAAAAAGGAAATGTGGAAATTTGTGCTGAGGCTCCACAAGGTTTGCCAACTAAGCACTCAGCTTTCAGCTCACTCAGATAAGCAGGGAATTAAAACAGTCCTATTTCTGCAACTCTTGTTCCCAACACGACTGGTGGTTTGTTGTTTTTTTTTCTTACACTGAGAAGCTGCTAAGCAACTTCTTGCTAAAGGGTGGGAATTTTTTCATGTAGCCTAAACTCAGTTTTGGATGCTGCAGTAGTTTTACCCTACTGAGCTGCCATTTTGTTTCTGCTTTTAGACTCGTCTAGGGAAAGAGACATCTCCAACCAATGGCCAACAAGTAAAAAGAAGTGAAGATGTACATGACGGAGTTCTGTTATATTGGCTAGCTACATTTTGTGTCTTCAATTTGTTGCTTAAAGAATTAAACCACCGCAAAACACAGAGATGCTAACTAACGCTGAGCTAGCATGGCCGTTTTTTTAGACAGTTGTTTGGTTGGTTTAAATACGCAATTCTTATAATACGAATAGATAAAAAAAGAAAACGATAACTAATTTCAGTTTTGCTTTCATCGAACATCAGCTGATAAAGACCGTTTACTATTGTAACGCGTTAAGTTCACTGCCACCATAGCGTGCTCGCATATGAAGTCTGTGCATGGAAGTCAAAGCAAAAAAAAAAAAAAAAGTCACGCAACGATCTGTGCCTTGAAAACTTAAGTCGTGTCACTAGCAACTCTAAACATTTTCATCCTATTTCGTCCGGGATTGAGCCACTGCTGTATGCATCCAATGTTTGAATGTTTTCATGTAAAAAAGGGAATTCCGTTCCTACCAAGCAGCTGTCATTACCTCATGTCATTTTTTTTTTTTTGTCTCCCCCTTTAATTCCGCTACAGCTGGACACCTTTAATCCTCCACACTCACGGGGAAGTTCACATCACCTCCTTCAACACACACAAGCTTGAAATGTGTGAGGACTTCTTACTACGTTGCAGAACATCTTAAAAAACAAAACAACAAAAATGCAGATTGCCCCTAAGGTTCCTGACTTCCCGCGCTCATTTACACGGTCAGTGAAAGTTAAAGAAGTAGGGCGGCTGCGTGAATCACATTTTATGATGTGCACAGTTGAACAAATGCCTGTGGACCTCCGGGGGGGGATTGCCCTCTGACCTGTTGCGTGTGCTGTATCTGCACTCTACCTGTTGGGACCTGCTGCTCCAGCTTGTGACCCCGTAGGAGCTTTGGAGTGCCGGGGACGCAGAACACATGGAAACCAGAAGGAATCCCAAAATGATTTGTTGTGAACCTGTCGGCCTCCATACGCCGATCGCATGCGTGAGATATACTACGGCAGGCATTTTGGTGGGTGGAAAGTGGCCCGCGGCCATTTCGCCGGCAATGCGGAGGCTGTGATGATCGCTTCATGTGTCCACATGTTCATCTTAGCAAATTTACAGCTGCTCCACTTTGAAACGAACAATCCCCGTGGTTGTGTCCTAATTTAGATGCGGACAACAGCCGAGTGAAGTGACATTTTAATGGTCTTATTATAAGCTCGGCTTTATTATTTGGTGCTAAGATGCTACATTTTTAAGCGGAGTCAGCACATTAAAGATGCGGGCCACATTGGATTCGTTCATGCTGCCCATTAACACGAGGACCTCGGGTTGACGATGGATTTGCATTCCTAGGACAGCAATGTCACCTGAATTTGATCCGCATATTCAGAGAACATCGCTCTAAAAAATTACACCAAGCGCTTTGTTACGGGTCCAGCTGTTGTGAAATGTAGGCAAACTACGGCCCGGGGGCCATCTGCAGCCCATTAAACGTTTTAAACCGGCCCGCTAAACTTGAGAAAAATTAAATGAATAAACCCTGTTAAAGTTTTATTTTCTAAATACTGTGGTTTTTCAAAGACAGATATTGTTGTAATGATATTGTTCACTTTCATTTAAAATTTAATGAATTTTTTTTTTTCTCCGATGAGGTGAGGTTCCCAAAACACTCCATCCATCTGCTCCTGGTTCGGCCCCTCTGTCAAATTTTAGAACCCACTGTGACCCGCCAATCAAAAAGTTTGCCCACCCCTGTGCTAAATCAATAAAATTGTATTGTATAAAATGAAGGAGTCAGAAAAGAAATTGGTGCTACCTACAGAGCATTGACCCGAATTAGCCCTCCCGCGCCAAGATAACACGACCAATAACATCGTAGGTTTGCCTCGCGAAGCCAATCAAGAGAACAGAAGTTGATATACAAGACGACGATACGGACGTTTCCAGTTGCCCTGGCTGATTACTTCCATAATGATATTTTGCAAACTGCTGTCACGTCTGATTTGCACATACTTGAAGGCCTTGACGCCTGCAGCATGACCGGGAGTGGCCTTTCATCACGGACGGAGCCTAATGAGACAGGGCGGGAGCCCGGCGCACAATTATGTCAGATTAGGCTGCTCGGCAGGAAGTAGCAGCAGGTAGAAAGGAAAACCACGCCCTCAGAGCACAAAGTGCTTCTCTCTCATTAGAAACTCACGTCACAGGACGGCGTGTCACAGGGTTTTAAGTTGGGGACATGAAACATTTAATTCCAAATTTAAAGCCGCGCATATCACTGCTTCGAAGCACACAAAATTAAAATGCCATGACATAACTGACGATTGTGTTTCATCGAGGGCATTTAAAAAAAAAAAACATGCCAAGGGATGCACACAAAAAAGTTTGGAAATCCCTTGTTTAAGGCAGCCTCACCCGATTTTTTTTAAGCCATGCGCGCACCCCCTCTTCAACATTCCAAAAAAGGTAGCACATCCCTGCCCCCACCCCCTAAAAAAAAAGACCCAAATGATGTCACACTAAAATACTCTTGATTGTTACATCATATTTTGTCTACCCGTTTCCTAAAAGAAAAAAAAAAAAGACCTCTGATAGGAAAAAGGATCCCTCCCCTTCTAGAGCAACCAGGTGTAGAATGCGGGCGAGAAAACGTGGCCTCAAAGCTGACGCAGCGCCTGCGGCCTGTTTGGCTTCAGCCGACTTCCCGGTCACGCCGCGTTGCCCGCTAACAATATGCAGATTAAAGCTCCTAATGGGAAAAACAGACTAGAGGTCACTGACTCGGAATGGTCCATTTACGTTCCGATTCACAACGATTGCGTTCGCCAATGTGAACAGTTACGAGCGAGAAAACGTTCATTCTCACCCTGACCTTGTCCGGTTTTCACCTTCTGTTTGTGTGTTTATAATTAGAAACCCCGAATGTCGTAACTCAAGCCGAGTTAAGTAAAAAAGCAGATGTCACAGCTGGAATCTGTTAAACCCATTCTGATGGTGTAAAAATGCTTCGGAACAATCCCGTTATCAACATTTTCGTTGTCTTAAATGAAATAAAAACAGTTACAAATAAATAAATAAAAGGTCATCAGGATATTCAGCATAATAGCACTTCCAACGATAAGAGACTCGAAGAAGAGAGGCACATGTGGCTTTGATTTTCCTCCAAATCCTCCGTCAAGTGCTAGGCTTGCTCAGCATGGAGGTTCCACAAATGTTTGTCTTGATTGAAGTCAAGACGAGTCAAGAAGTTTGAGGGGGTGGGGATTTATTTTTACAATGGCGAGGGTCCAAAAGGCGGGCACATCGAAGGGATGGCTCTCATTACATTCCTTAGTGGTCCTGAATGGAATTTTGTGTGTTTTGGAAGGCATTTGTGACAATATGATTTCTCAAATTTGAGACGGATTGTGCAGGCTAATTTTGGGATCTTTGAATAATTTGTCTAACAAGCCCGTGCAAACCAGCGGCGCTAGCGTAATGCAGGGTGAATGATCTGAAGCGGCTGACTGGGAGCCAGTCACAAGAAGGAGTCATGCCCTAAAGTCGTAACAGGAGGTCGGTTCAGTGCATGGTGGCAATTAGTGCTGGCCTTTTTCAGGTTTTAATCAAAGTGTTACGCTGATTCATCCAAAATTAACAAACAAAACATGGATTTTATGCGATTGGGTTTTCCAAAATTATCAATTCAAAATATATTTGTCTTGTTTCCACTTCTATCACCTCAAAATGTAATTTTGTGCACCCGGTGCTTTCTTAAATGTGTCTAATCTGTAAACAAACACAAGGCAGCTCAGTCTCTTTAACACAATTCAGAGTGTTAATCCTGTTTTACGTTTCTGCAAAAATACAGAATATTACTGTTACGTTTGACTCAAAAAATAAATATAACCATCTATGATTATGTAACGTAATCATCATTCAAAGGGACACTTGAAGGACGTTACTTAAATTCAAGCCATCACAATCAATCATTTTATCATTCAATCCAATTGGAATGCGTCATCATTAGCACTGGAATTCCTGACAGGTTTCGCGACATCACGGCGACCTTTGCCCCCGCTCACCGGTCCATCCCCCTCCTGTGCTGTGCACGCAACGCATCGCAAAAGAGACGCACTCCCAAACGTCTTCTGAACAAGGCCTCGACAGATGTGAGGTCACGTTAACCTTGACGCACCACCTTTGACCGCCAGAAATCTAATCAGCTCATCCTCGAGGATGTTTCAAGAGATCGGTCCGCCCTCGAGAGACTATCGGCGACATAAAAGAGCCGTGCCTCCGGCCATGGCGGCCGCAAACACAGATGCCTGAGCGTCCCGAGGATTCTTTTAGGCAAGAACTACGTGAAGCGTTGCATGACCGGTCGGTCCGTCTGCATTGTTGACTGGAGAGCTGGTTACAACAGGTTTGAGGAACAATTTGTCTGAAGTAATTGCAGAGTGCAACGTCTATTGCAGGTTGAACAGGGAAACATCAGAAATCAGACTCCTCGATGACACATGGATAGCACATTTTCCCCCTCCCATCAACACTTATTGGTTAGCTAATTAGTTGATCAGTTACTTCAATGAATCGATTTTCTATCGTGTTTGTCCTTATAAGGGTTGTGGGTGAGTTGGAGCCAATTCTTGCTGATTTTTGGTGAGAGAAGTGGGGGAAAACATGGTCGAGTCGCCAGTCAAACACAAACTAGAGCAATACTGAATTAAAAAAAATGTACTTAAAATCTACAAAGAAGTGGGTTAAACCCTGAACTGAATGAATGAATGAATGCATGAATGAACGAATGAATGCTCCATTATTGAGGTCGAACAACCTTTATTTTTATTTTTTTTAACTAATTTCTTTTTAAACTGCACGGAAGAGGATTAGGGCCATGAATGGAAAAAAAAGGTTGGAAGGATTCTGACTTTATTCTCAGAATTCTGACTTTAGAGTGAGAAGTCTGTCTTTAGCGTCAGAATTTCCACTTTTTTCTCAAAATTCTCACTTTAAAGTCAGAATTCTGAGAATAACGTTAGAATCCTTCCAACCTTTTTTTTTTTTTTTTCATTCATGGCCCTAATCCTCTCCCGTAAAACTGAGAGGCGGCACCACATTTTACTCGGAAATGCTTTTCTAGTTGTACATCCATCCATTTTCTGTACCGCTTCTCCTCATGGGGGTCGCGGGGGGGGTGCTGGAGCCTATCCCAGCTATCTTCGGGCAGTAGGCGGGGGACACCCTGAACTGGTTGCTAGCCAATCGCAGGGCACACAGAGACGAACAACCATCCGCGCTCAAACTCATACCTAGGGGCAATTCAGAGTGTTCAATCGGCCTGCCATGCATGTTTTTGGAATGTGGGAGGAAACCGGAGTACCCGGAGGAAACCCACGCAAGCACGGGGAGAACATGCAAACTCCACACAGGAAGGCCGGCACTGGAATCGAACCAACAACCGCTGCTGTCTCCAAATGTGAGGCCATCGTGCTAACCAGTCTATATATCATCATATGAATTGGTATTTATAAAGTAATGCCTGATTTTATTACTTAATAGTAAGTCATTTTTAACATGTATTAATACCTTTGTCAAAATTGAATAATTTCCACATCTGCTGCTAATTTTTTCTTGTTATTTAACGCAAGTGTACCATCAATTTTGTCCACACCTGTAAGCATTTAAAAGAATGCCAAAACTGTTTGTGCTCAGAACACAGGCCACAGTTATACATAAACACCGTCATAAACAGTTAAAGGATACTTCGCAATTATACAAACATGCTTGAGTTGTTCATTCTGACAAAATCTAAGTGAATGCCGTGAATGGAACCAAGATAAAGTACATTACTTGTGAGGATAAACAGGAACAAAATATAAATCCTTTCGGAGATACAAATGGAATGCTCTCTCAACATCCAGCACTGTAACGTCTCAATCGAAAAGTACCCCCATTTGCAATAAAAATGTCCGTCAGCAGCCCATGTAAGATATAAACAGTAAAAAGGCATTCCATAAATCTGGACCCATAAAACTAAGTATACTCAAGAGGTAATTCAGTCCCGTACGTATTCAAGAAAGCTTGAAAGATAATGTGGGATTGCGGAATTGCAATGACCCCCGTAAAAGAGCGAAATGATGATTGAGGCAGACATAGATGGCAATATCAAGAAACACAAAGCTGTCCAAGCTGCAGCGATGAGAACAGGATCAGGTGACATGACTTGAAGTGTCTGCGATCAACTTTGGTATCATAGCCTCATTTTCACGTCCCATAACATCTTACACGATAAATCTGTTTTATGTTCGAATGCGCTTTTAGTCTGCGTTCCAACGAGAACGTCATGGTAGATCCGTGGAATTATTCACACTCTTTGAGTCGGAGGTCGAAAAGCTTTGAGCAAGGGCTGTTTTTAATGGACTACTTTTAAAGTGATGCAAAATAAGGATTTCAAGCTCCTTTAGCTTGACAAAGTGATTCAGAAGGCAAACTAGGCTGGCGGTGGCAATTTTTATGAATAAGGCCGGAAGGGTCGAGGCTGGAACGATACAGAGATCACGGCTGTAGGGCAAGGGACTGACAGGCAAAAAAGGGTCATGTGCCCAGCTCTGCGAATGGCAAACATGGCTGCGGTAAAACAAAGCAAAGTGCAATCTCCTTTAAGAATTTGAGGTGAAATTTTCTGTGAAGATGCTGATATGAGAACTTTAAAACATTTGAACCTGAAATGAAAAACATTAAATGTGTGCTAAAAAAAAAAAAAGAAAAGAGTCATTAAATGGTCTAAAGACACTCTGCTGCACAGAAGAAACGAAAACGTTGAAGTTTGAAAAGTTTCAAGAGGAGACAGTTAATCGGTTAAAAGAAGCAGGATTTGTTGTCTTTAATGGATACTGAAATAAATAAAAATTATCTCGTCGCAATTTACTTTTTTGCTGAGGGGAGGAGAGTCAGCTCAGCGCTAATCTTCCTCCTGGACTTGATCCTTTTTTTTTCACCTCCAACTGTGAAAACCATGCAGCGTCGGAAAGACGCTAACAAACAACAAAGGAGGAGAAGGTGAAACTGTGCTTCTGTTGGCCATGAGAGGAACTTGATGAAGGCATTTTTGGAACGATACAGGATGCTCGATATTTCGAAGGGATTTGATTGATTTTTGTGAAAGCGCAGCCCTCGTTGAGCGCGTTTGAGGCCTCAGCTTTCTCGTAACACTAATGAGGACGTGCACGATAGAAAATAGATGGATTGATATAACTTGTCAGTATCAGCGGAGTAACCACATGTCATTCTACTGGAACGTCGACCACGTTCACATGCAATCAACATTCGGGTTAAGGACAAAATTCCGATTTCTGAGTCAATTGGGAAAAAGACGTTTACATGGCTAGAGCGGACACATTGAAATAACCCGATTGAAATTATACGTCCGCTTCCATCCTATCTTCCTCCTCACTCCAAATGTGTGGCATCGTACTCACTCGCGCTTTCGACAAGTTTTCTTTATCACTCCTTGAGTATTTCCGGTGGGCTGCACGCCAAACACCGTGCATACAAGCACTTCCGCTACTACGGAGATTGCTTGCGGTTGAGCGTGCGCGGAGTGTCCCGAGCAATCGGGGTATTCCGTTCGGAGTATATATGAGCAAATATAGGCATGATATTTGGAATTTTGAAAATCGGAATAAGGGCATATTTAAGTTAATGTGTACGTTGACATAAAAAAATTTAAAAGAAAAATTCAAACTGCCTATATTTGTGTTTTAAAATCTTTCCTGACTTCATGTAGATCTGCAATGCCATGCAAGGCATGTTTTTACACACCACACAGCTTATCTACGAGGCATTTTCAGCTTCCTCGGTAGGTGTTGCGGAATTGGTTAGTTCAACAGAGCTCAGCAGTTAAAGTGAGCAACGGCACAAAGGAACTGAAGAAAGTGAACTCATTTAGCTAGCCTTTTTAGCTTTTTTTTTTTCATGTGTCAGGGAAGCATGATCCCTGACACCCCCCCCCCCCCACCTCAAATGAGTTACAACCGCAGCGTTCATGAACAGCAGGCGTGTGTTTACTGGAAATAGAGTCAGTAACCTTATTGTATATCCCGCCGTTGCCATATGCTGTGTCACATTAAAGAGGAAACGCCAGCGTCGACATGCGTTCCCGTGGATAATGAAGCATGAAGTAATCAGAAGCAACTCAGCTCGGCTTAGGCACCGCGCAGAGCTCTGATCACATAAACGGGCTGTCAGTGCCGGATTGCCGCGGTTTGATCACGAGCGCCTGAACAAGCACGGAGGGGGGCGAATGTTTGCGCTATGGTGTCATGAAGACACATCTGCGGCACTCCAGAGCGCTTGGGAAAATAGAGCAAGGTGGTTTCGTCGCCTCAAAGTGATCCTCCCGCGTCCGAGTGGGGGAGTGGAGTGGTGGTGGTGGTGGGGGGGGGGAGGTCATTCTCGGACAGTGTCGACACTTGCAGGAATTTCCTGTCGCGTGGTGCGTTATCAGGAAAAAAAAAAAAAAAAGAACAGACCTCCGCTGTTTCAGTTTAGCAGCTCAAATTCAACAATGGGGTCTCTGGTGATAAAAGGTTTGCTCGGCTGGTCAAGAAGTCAAAATGCTGAGGTGGCAACAATCCCATTCACGTGAAGAAAGAGGCCATCCATCCAACTTCAATGGCGCTTGTCCTTGTTAGGGTCGCGGGTGAGCGGCAGAATAACTCGGCAGACAATTCCATTCCGACCTCATGTCTTGTTACTATTTTTAGAAAATGGAGTGAACGTTCAAAGAATATTCTTTTAACACCTCTGACAACATTCACATATTTCTCTTAAATAGTCCTGCTATGTCTTTGTGAATGATACAGCAAAGAATTAAAGACAAGATGTTGTTGCTGTCTTTTTCTGATGCATGGACTTAACTGAACTTTTTTTTTCGCAAGCAAAACAATACTGCCACTGAAGACCTGAGATTGTCGAAATCTCCTCATCATTTTGTGGACGTGTCACAATCAACACTTGAGTTATGACATCATCTTTGACTGTCAGATTCTGATTCGTGGGATGGAAAAGACGGGTGATAGAGCGGAATGTCGATTATGGAACACTTTGAAGCGTGTGATTCATCCAAAAACAAGCGTGGTAGATTCATTGATTGGGTTTGAAGAGAACGTTTTGATTTTATTACTCTGTATCGACAAGTCGATTCGTCGGTCTTCCAATCGGTAAAATTTACCATTTTTGACGCGCCTGACTGCTACTTCTACTCGTGAAAGATAATTCGCCAGACAATGAAGCTCTGTGAGGTGAATGCAGAATTGAGTCATTCCAGGCTGTGATTATTAGAAAAGAAAATTTGGTACTGTATGTAAGAAATGTTTCATATAATGCAGGGAGGAATTTAAGACAAGACAAATCTGTTCTGGAATAATGGCCAGAAAGAGGAGATTTTTTTTTAACAACATGACAACTTTCTGGATGTAAAATCTTCCCACGTCATCATTTTGTCAAGGCGTCATAATCAACGGGTGTTAAAAGTTGATCTTTCACCGTCAGCTTCTCATTCGGGAGATAGAAAATATTCGTGCACATGCTCAATTTTAAAATTTGATTTTTTTGGGGAGGGATTTTTTTATTTTTTTAAAGGTCACCACTCACCATATTGGCAGCTGGGCCCATCAAACCCGGCAGGACAGTCGCATAGCTGGGCGGATCCCTCTCGACACTTGCCGCCATTGAAGCACACGCCGTAGCGACACACAGCTGCACGACAAAAACAAACAAACACAGGTAAGTGAAATGTCACAACATCTGCAAAGCTGCTGCGATCAAATCCTTATCGCCAGACTGTTGACTCCTGAGTAAAGCAGGACTTGGAGACTCCTCCAGAATCTTGACACTTGGCTCCAACTGTAACGTTTTCATTCCGACGGCCCAAATGCAGGGTAGCATCACACCGGAATGCTTCCCACAAGGCGATTAGATAAGAACTGAACTTTTTGATGAAATGTCACTGACCCAATGGTAATGTCAACATTTAAGTATATGTAAGTACAAGTATATTTCATTTATTAACATTTGCGGTCTTTGGGTACGGGACTTGTACAACACAGCCAGTTTCCAATTCGAGCTGAGAACGAGCAGGTGTAGGCTACTTGCCGTAGCTGGTAAGACAGTTTTATCGCAAGCCCTCGACACCTGAATGACTGCCGATGTTCAGGCATTATGTTTGATGTTCATAATTTTTTGGGGTTAAAGTATTTTTTTTCACATTTTTGCAATAACAGGGGTTGAATATTCAAGTTGTTTAAATAGATATATTGATTCAACTTCTGATCAAATCGTTAATCGAGTATCGTTTTTTTTTTTTTTCAAAACGTGCTGATTGACCCCCAAAAACCTGATTGCATAAAACCTTGTAAGATTTATTAAACACTTCCAAATATTATTAAAAGAATTGCAAGTATGCTGCATGCAAAAAAAATAAACTGGACTGCGCGATCTAAGAAATTGCAGTGGATCCGATGAAGCCAATTTGATGAAGTTTTGAGTAAGGGATAGCCTGCAAAAAGGCAATTCATTTTTTTGAAGAATAAAAAAACCCTGCAAAGGTGAAACAAAGTAAAATAAAAATATCAATGAAGTCAGGGCATAATGGAGCATTTTTCCGCCCTTCTGGTCAAAAATCAGCAAAGACTACACAAAGGATTATCTGGAGAAATGATCCTGCGTGTAGGGTGTGACTTGGGCCAGACAATCTGAAATGTTTAAAGCAGACAACACAAATACCGATAAATGAGCATTTTCTAAGCAGTCAACAGCAAGCTTAGCTTTTCTAGTTCTTCTTCTTTGCATTTTCTGGTAGTCTGGATGCTTTGTGGCTCAATGCTGCCTCTCACAGGTCAATCTTGGTACTACAGCAGCCCACAATTGCCAGTGGAGATATGGTAATGTGAGCATAGGAGCAGTAAAACCGTATGGGATCTCTCGTGGTTTTAAAAATGGGTTAAGATGTTAAAAACTGCCACTTCCAATTTGACATTTCCCCGACATAATTACCACCACAGGCTAAATTGGGGAAATTGCTCTGTAATGTAAATTGTTAGTACCACTTTAATTACACCCAGACAACTCTATAACTCTATTTAGATTTAAAGAGAATCTGTTTCTCCGCCAACAGAGTGTAAACGCTGCTTTAGGTTATTAAAAACACACGTTGGATGAGGTGTTAGCAGGCCGGCTTTAGGGGGAGCATGTCCGCCATGGGGAATGACATCTCCACACAAAGGACGTGGAGGGTCCTAACAAGCACAATTGAGAGCAAACTTCCAGCCAAAACATCCGCATTTCGTCGAGGCGTCAGACAACGGCCGAGCACTCGGGGACCCTCCAGACGGTCAGCGCCGCTC